>NC_140209.1:61235242-61835242 GCF_951802725.1 Rutilus rutilus
TATTTTACACATACTGGCATCATACTGGCCATTGGTCACCCTTTTTTGACAATCTTAAGTTGCTTAGTAAAGGAATAGCATGCAATAGCTTCAGCAAGATTCATGTTTTGGGTGTCATTCATGGTCACAAATGGTGTCAGACACGAATTCCCAGCCTCTTAGACTGTGTTTGTACTATTTGTTGTGCATTGTAACTACATACTTACTTTATGAATGATATTCTTCTCATATTGTTCTATTTGACTGAGCCGATATAGTGCATGTTAGCAGAAACAATAGAACATGGTGTTATGCAACAGGCCAGTTTGTCCTCTAACACCTTTCGGAGAGTGTTTCCTGGTGCGGAAATAAAAAGCCCTATGGGACTATGTGATTTTAGCATTACAAAAGGGCTCGGTCCGGGTCTGTGCGCTCTAATCTTTTGTTCTGCTCAGTTCCTCTCATGCGTTCTCATTTGAGATACAGTCTGTGATGTCGTGCACATGAAAGGGCCTCCACAGAACAGACAGAAGATCAGTGAACTGTAGGATGCATGAGGTTATATAAAGACTTGTTTGTGTTTTGCTAACCAATGCCCACAATCTCTGTAACAGTGATGTTACTGATAAAGTGTGTGTCCAATGCAATCAGGTTCAGCTGTGTGGAAATAGTTATTTTAGGGTATTTTATCATGTATATCAACAATCACCTCTTTTTTTCCTTCTCCTGCTTTTAGGTTTTTAAATCATCACCGTTGTCGTGGTAACTGGCCTCTCCGTCTCTGGAATAATGAGCTCCTCACCTCACATGTCCCGTTCCTCTATTGACATCCTGGAAGAGCTGCAGCTCATCACTGCGGAGAACCTGGAGAAGCTGGACTTTAATAAATACTATGAGGTCATCAGGGAGCTTGGGAAGGGCACCTACGGCAAGGTGGACCTGGTCATTCACAAGATCAGAGGTAGGTTGAAGGGGATGGACAGCAATTTTGTGAGGATATAGAAGTACAGTATGTTCAACACTGGCTTTTCAACAACATGCCAATTGTTGAGATGAAACATCTTTCTAAAAACACATTCTAAAAAGCTTCTTATCTACACTGTAAAACCTTGCTGTAAAAAAACTGCCAAATTCTGACAGTAACACAATTTTCCATTAAATCAGTAAAATAGCGTAGAAAACAATGCATTATGGGTAATATTTGTCATTTTCGAGAAAGTATCCTACAGTAATGTACTGTGAATTAACAGCGCTCAAAGTCAACTTTTAGAGGCTGTGTTCAAAATCACACCTCATACCATCATTCGCTATTCCCTTACATTAGTTCACTAATATAGTCCACTTGACAGAGTGAATAGAAATAATTGAGTTAATTCAGACACTGATGAACACCTGACAAGCAGATTCACTGAAGAACAGAGAAACAAGACCAGAAAAAAAAGAGTAGAGACGAGCAGAAACACAAGAATTGACTTCCAGCCACAGCCTTAAGGCCCTTTCAGTGTGAAACCAGTTTCTTTCATACATGTAAAGAAGTTCTTGTTGAGTATTAACAGAGGTTTAGATGTTGTTTTATTGAAAATAATAAAGTATATACTCACCATTATGATGATCAGTGTTTACCATTAATTTACAGGACTTTTTTTTTTTACAGTTTAGAACCTCCATGCAATTTTAAAGACTATAAGTAATGAAAGTATATGAAAGCACATAATGACCAGGGTCTGCCAAGCACCATAAAAGCAGTACATACAACAACCGGTCTTCTGCAGACTTTGCTCTCCATTTAATAGTAATTGATGTCTTGAGATATGAAAAGGACCTCATTTGTGTTTTTTTCTTTCCTATGTGGATTTTTCCTATTCAAACTGACTGAGAATGTTTGTACACAAAAATGAAATCCACCTACACTTACAAACACTCAAGCACACATTTCTCTCCGTCCTATGAAATCATGCATTATTTATCAGTCATCTGTCATATTTTCAAGATCCTCTAGACCACGTATGCTTTCACACGAGTCCATCTGACATAGAAGTTTAGTTTATTTGACTTCTGAATAGATGGTCTTGTGTACAGTTCATAGATTCACCAGACAAATACAAGTGCCGTTCTCTATGTAGCATTTTTTGGCAGCTCACATCTCCGTCTGAGTTGCTATGTTGTTGTTGTTTTTGTTTTTTTTGCTACAGTTGTAAACTAAGTCTTTAGATTACAGTATGTCCATGCTGTTCTTTGTGAAAAGGAGATGGTGAAGCTAGTCAACCAACATGTTTTTTGTCTGGAGGTGCTTCATATGGCCAAGGAAGTCTTGCTGGTTAAGGCCTTGTTGGAACACCAGCAACCAAATCTGGCAACCAACTACCAAAACATATGATATGATGATGACCATCATGAAGGCATAGCTTAAAAAAACAAGCACCTCCTCCCAGCTACAGATTCAGGTTCTTTCAGGATATCCACATGTTCTGATCTAGACGTCACGTTTACCTTTCTTTTTTTAGAAGCGTATTGATGGTCTCCAGCATATAAAGTGCCCCCTGTTTGGCTTGTGCATTCTCCAGATTTCAAAGAGATGCAAAACACACCATCTGTCAGCATCCAAAATCCCCATCAGTCTCACCTTATTTATTATTTACATGCAGTATGGGCCATACTTAGAGGATTGATGCTGCAATGCATTGTGGGGGCAGTTCCAGGAATCCCGCTGGTCTCAGCAGAACTCGTCTCGTGAGCTGTCATAAAATGTACATCTCAGGATATCTGCTCTAATACCGGACAGATTTTGTATCTATATCATGGGACATCCTTCAGAGAAAGTGTGTTTACCAACTGGAATATCACTAGAGGAGTGAACTGAATTTGTATTTGCTATTTTTGTAGTTTGCTTTAAGGGCTCCGCTGTTCTTGACAGTTTCATGTTATTTGTGGGAATTCTCAGACTGTAATTAAATGTTTTGTATTCCGGAATTGCTTTATGCATTATATATATATATATATATATATATATATATATATATATATATATATATATATATAGGCTATAGTTTGTCTATTCCATTAAAATTGATTCAAATATTGATGAAAGTCTACTGCTCTGGGTTGTGTATTGTACTGTACCTCTTTAAGTTCTCACTTTAATACCCCATCCAATACTCCTACAGGTTGTACATAACATCTCTGACTTCTGACCACTAAAATGTTCTATTTGGCTGAAGGTTGTAGAGTGCAATCGTTTCGGTTTGTGAACAACAGACGTCTCCAAGCAACTAAACTGCTGAGGATAAACAATGCTGTGCAATGCTAACATTTGTTCTGCAGTTGTACAGTTATCAGCAGAGAGGATAATGTGTTTGATGCTGTGTTTTACACACCTACGGCTTAATTATCTTGTAATGTAGGAACTCACTGATGCATTTCAATGGCTTAAAAGTGAATTCTGCACAATTTCCCAAGTTGAAAGTCTGACTTCAAGTGGTGTTCAATTACACTTTTCCAAGTAGGAAGTTCAGTCTCAGAATGTAATCCAGCAGAATATCACCTGCAACCAACTAGCATGGATAACATCATGGATTACCAGACTCTGATTATTTAAAAAGTCTTTTTGCTATTTAAAAAAAGGACAAGCCCTTAGGTCTATATATGTATATATATATATATATATATATATATATATGAAGAGTTCAGATGCAAAAGCCTCTAAGTGCCATCTGAAATTTTCTTCTAGAATGATCTTTTTTATCAAGCTTGTATATTTAAATTCAGTAATTTCACTTAAATGGCAATGCAAATTACCTATTCATTGTCATTTAAGTGAAATTACTGAACTTAAACATACAAGCTTGATAAAAATGATCATTCTATAAGAAGATTTCAGATGGCACTTAGAGGCTTTTGCATCTGAACTCTTCATATATATATATATATATACAGTGCAATGCATAAGTGAATACACCCATGCTAAAGTTGACTAAAAAGAGGAATAAAAAATCATATTTTGGAAATTGAACTTAATGCCTTAATTAAAAAAATTAGGAAAAAGCCAACCTTTAAGGACACTAATTTTCTTTGTGAATGAATAATGTATCGTAAATAAATAAATGTTCTTCCTTAAAATACATGGTGCATAAGTGAGTACACCCCTATGTTAAATTCCCATAGAGGCAGGCAGATTTTTATTTTTAAGTTTTTTTTTTTTTTTTTTTTTACATTTTATGATACTATGCATCCTGATAAAGTTCCCTTGGCCTTTGGAATTAAAATAGCCCCACATCATCACATAGCCTTCACCATACCTAGAGATTGGCATGGGGTACTTTCCATAAGATCATCTCTCAATGCAAATCAAACTAGCTTTTAGGCTAACTGAAATAAAATCATGCCAATCTCTAGGTATGGTGAAGGCTATGTGATGATGTGGGGCTATTTTAATTCCAAAGGCCAAGGGAACTTTATCAGGATGCATAGTATCCTAAAAATAAATAAAAATAAATACTTAAAAATAAAAATCTGCCTGCCTCAATGGGAATTTAACATAGGGGTGTACTCACTTATGACGTCATTTAAGTGCCGCATTCAACTACTGGAGAATGGAGGACGACGTGATTGGAGCTGTGTTTTGTTGTGTGTCATGCGATTCGTGATGGAATGTAGACGTATATGTTAAGCGATGGAGAGGGCTAAAAGATGAAATCTCCTACGACAACTTGCAGTGCTAAACAACACAACACCGCAGACAAAGGTGACAGGTAAATGCCGTTAACATTAGCTTTCTGTATGTTTATGTCTTGTAACAATATAAAACACTTTACACTTTAACCTTCACACGTTTTTTAAAAATGGTAGGCGCTGTTTCGAATGGGATGTGTTCGACCAATCAGCGTACACTTACTTTATTGGTAGTTTCTATTGTGTTGGGTTAGACCCTTCTCTGGAGGAGTTAATTTAGTTCATCCAAAAGGCGTTCCTAGAACTAAGTTCGTTCCCAGTCCCTGCGGTGCAAACAAGCCAAAGAGAAAGTTCAAGGAACTAGGAACAGGTTCCTCCGGTGCAAAAGCCCCTATTGTCTATCATCTGCCTGAGCAGGTGCAGCTGTCGGCTGTGCTTCTAATGAAGGTCCTTTGTGAAGGCCTTTATCGTGTACACACAGGCAGCTTCTGCTATCTGTTGTGTTATGTAATAACAAAGTTGGGGGCGGGGGTTCCTCTTGCCATTTGACCTTCCTTTTAAGTGCCTAGCAGCTGCTAACCATCTGCAGTGTTATGCAAAGGACTTCTATAGTGATTCTCAAGCAAAATCTGTCTTTTTTTTTTGTTCAAGACATTGACGAGACTATGTGACTGACAATCACAGTTTGTCTCATTTAGTGAGTAAATATGCCTAAAAAATTGAACAGCAGAAAACGATACACATTGAAAATATGGCATATGGCACGAGTGTCTGGGGAACTAGATGGAAATGTGTCGTTTTTGTAAATATTTCACAATATTTCACAGACAGAAAACCAAGTGGAATACACAGTTCTGCATGTGGATATCTAAGAGCGTTTTCAGACCTGTAGATCACTTGCTTTGTTCCGAAACGGGGATTAAAACTGTTACAATGTTGCAATTTTTTTCTTGGTTTGGTTCGCTTACACAAGGCAGCATTTAGAAATGGACCAAAACACAAGTCACGTGTGAGTAAACCATCCTCTCATTGGTTAAAGCGCACCAGTTTATATTCCGGCCTCCGGGATTCTGCTCATAGCGGTTATCCGTCAGGATTAAATCAGATCATTAAAGCCCATCTCTTAGAGACGCTCGCTATACACCCTGTAAATTGGGTATTTTCATGTGTCTTGGACAGTTGTTCTGAAATATGTTTGTCTGATCAAATTTCAATTAGGCATTTCACTTCGTCTTTGCTCCAGGTTAACCCATGATTCATTTTGAGAGGCTTCTGCCTTTCACGCAATGTACGTAAGGGGGGGATTAGGACGATTCTAAGGTCCTTGGTCATACAGGTGGCCCGTTCGGCGCTCGGACCCATCCCCAATATTGAGAGACAGCCTAGTTTGTTGGTCCATTGGGTTGGACCGCCTCGTTCAGGCAATGGACTGATTGTTTTGGTGCAGATCCAAGAGCGATTGTTGTGTTCAAATATGCCCAAATGAACCGAACTTAGGGAGAAAACGCATAAGGTTCGGAAACAAACCCTCCAAATGTGTCAGGTGTGAAAGTTCTTCCTCAGATGCATCTGTTACATTTTAAACATGATTTTGTTTATCGGTGGGCTGATAAAAACCAGTGCAGATGTCTTCCAATCTGATTCGAGCCTGCCGTGGATTGGTGATGGTACGTCTGAGACCGCACTCCTCATTTTACTAGTGAAAGTCATTTGATGCATTGATGCAGTTTTTACTGCAAGGAAAATCTACTGGTGCCCCATACGTAATCCAATGTGTTTACTGCAGTTGAACAATGCAATTAATCAAAGTGTGTAGCTAGAACTGTTTGCATTCTTACTTTCATGGCTTTAATGAGCAAAAAAAGTCAGAGCAGAATTAACCAACAGAAAATAGACTCATGTTATCTGTTTTTGCTTCAGGTATTCTTTCAAATCCTTTCAAACTTGCTTTAGAATTTATAGTCAAAGAAAGCTGTTCCCTTGAAAAGTTAATTCCCATATTAATACACGACTTGACATTGTCTCTGCGTGACATTTAAAAAGAGCACATTCAGATCTTGCAAAGTAGGCCATTAGCTTTGTGTCAGCGGCGGAATAATCAGCAATGCTTTAAAAGCTAAGCAATGTTAACCTCTGCCTCTGTTCATTCCCTCCAGGCACGAAAATGGCCCTGAAATTCTTGCGAAAGAAAACCACTAAGCTGAAGAGTTTCCTTCGCGAGTACAGCATCTCTCTTTACCTGTCACCCTGTCCTTTCATCATCAACATGTTTGGCATCGCCTTCGAGACTGACGAATACTACATCTTCGCTCAAGAGTATGCGCTGGCAGGCGATCTCTTTGACATCATTCCTCCGCAGGTGAGACAACGGGAACTTCTGTACCTCGCTTGAATCTCTTCTAATAGACATATTCATACTGTGTGCTAAAAAAAGTCCTAAATGAAAGCATTAAAATGATTTGGTTATTATTATTATTATTCATACAGTATGCTAAAATTTCGATTTTAGATATTTAGATTACCTTTATTGTCATTATAAACATGTATAATGAATTGAAAACTATGTTGAACCAATAAACTTTTACCATTATCATACCATGTTGTACCATTCTCATAAACACTTGAAGAAAAATTGAGTCATATAAAGCAATGCAAATCTCATTATTACGATGTTATTGGTTGTTTTGGGTGATTGCCAGGGTGTTGCTAGGTAGTTGCTACAGTTTTTAGACTGGTTGTTAGTGCATTGCTATGTGGTGACGAGGATGTTCTGGGTGGTTGCTTACTGGCATTGAGCCAAAAGAGCTCATCCTCAAGTCTTTGTGATATTCTTGTCAGTAGATATGACTCAGGTGCCTCCTTTAATGCAAATCTATGGGATTTTTCCCCTTCCGTAATGATCCTCTTCTATGTGTGACGCATGATTTGAGTCTCATTCATGTCTGGGTGATTTACATGGTGAAGTTTAATAATTAGGGTTTTGTTTGATTACTATTTTGCATCTCTGTATCTTCCCCTTTTTACTTTGGTCAGTGTTGACAACCTAGCGACTTTGACGCTAGATATAACGACTTTTTAAGACACATTTAGCAAAAAAATAATTGTTTTGTTTTTTTGTAAAGCGCCACGTGGCAAACCTCTATTTAGTTTCCCAGACTTGTACTGTCCCATGAGCATGAGGTCATGCTTTCCCACTGCAGAGAATGGCTAAGACGAGCAGCACATTCAGTTGAGGCTGTGCGCTGTCAAAGAAAAAATAGGAAAGGAAATAATTTTAATATAAATATAAATCATGTAAATAGAGCAGCAGCATAGAAGTGACACGCATAATCTTAATGGGCTTCGTTTCAGTCACTATTTCATATTCTCGTTCCATTGCCTGACAATATAAACAGAGAAATATGTAAATGAGAACAGATTTATAGGGGATTAGGCTGTATTAAAATAAAGTATGTGGAGCACAGAGAGTAGGAGTGAAACAAAGAAACGTAAAGGACTGACACTAGACAGATACAATGTAACGGTGTCACTAATATGTAAATGAGCGTATCATGTAGTCAAGTCAAGTCCCCTTTATTTATACAGCGCTTTTTACAATGCAAATTGTTTCAGCTTTACAGATAACAGGAAAAAATGCAACAAAGTTTGTTTCTAGAAGAAAATAGCGTCCAGCTTATTGGCTTAAGTAAGTTCTGTGATGGTTAATTTTTGTTGTAAAAAAGCTATTAATTTACATCATTTATACATGTAGCCGCTCTCTAGCGAGATTTAGCAACTTTCTGAGCAGTCTTCAGCTTCTTCCCATTGAACGTAGTTGGCAAGCTAAATGAGGACTTTGTGTTCCCTGCAAACTTGTTGCTGCATTACAAGAAGTCTTCAGATTTGTCAGTCTGTGAGAATCATGATAATATCCATTATGTAACCACATGGCGTCTAATTCTGTACTCTCTCCTTGTGCGTAGGTGGGACTGCCGGAGAACGTTGCCAAGCGGTGTGTGCACCAGGTGGCGATTGCTCTGGATTACCTGCACTGCAAGAAGCTGGTGCATCGTGACATAAAGCCGGAGAACGTCCTCATCTTTGACAAGGATTGCCGGAAGGTGAAACTCTCAGACTTTGGCATGACGAGGCGCGCCGGCTCTCCGGTGAAGCGGGTGAGCGGGACCATCCCGTACACGGCTCCAGAACTGTGCGACCCCGGTCGACAGGAGGGCCTGTGCGTGGACTACAGCACCGACGTGTGGGCCTTTGGCGTGCTTCTGTTCTGCATGCTCACCGGGAACTTCCCGTGGGAGAAAGCGCTGCCGTCCGACGCCTTCTACGAGGAGTTTGTGCGCTGGCAGCAGCGGCGGAGGCGGACCAGCGCGGTGCCTTCGCAGTGGCGTCGTTTCACTGACGACGCGCTCCGCATGTTTCGCTGTCTGCTGTCCATCGAGCAGGACCACCGATGCTCCGTCAAAGAGGTCTTTAGCTACTTCAGCCACTGCTGGATGCTCGACACGGAGAACGGGAACACGCCGCACGCCTCGGCCGGGAACTGCAACGGTGGCGCGGTGATGAATAACCGTCAGGCTGAGCTTAGCTCTTCTTCCTCTGAAGAAGATGAGTTGGTGGACCGATTGAAGCAGCAGAGCTTGTCGCCTGTGTGTGGAGTAGCTAAAGGGATCGTGATGGAGCCGGTGATGGCGCACTTCTCCTCTACATCCACCAACAGCTCGGCTTCCTCCAATGGCGGCTATGAGCGCGCCTCCCGTGACAGCAACGGCAACAGCGGTCGAATCCTGGTCACGACGCCAATTGAAATATGCGTGTAGAAAGGTTCACTTGGATTTACCTACCTTGCACATATACTTGGGATCACTAGATGACAATAAGGACTCAAGTCCTTGCGAAGCATCATTAGGAAAAGTGCGTACAAGTGCTCCAAGAGCATCCCAAGGAGAGTTGACAGCGTGAAACTGTTCCCGATGAAGAGTGTCTCTGAGGGAACGTGTAAGACAATCGACTAAGCCTGCTGATTGTGCGTCAACCATGTTTTCCACATTTAATTAGACCAAAACGACATTGAAAAAACTCTTCTATGAAAATATAAGGCAAACTCTTCTATGAAAATATGGAGCAATATGTTGACTTTTTTGGTGAAAAAAAAGAAAAAAAGATTGAAATCAGAAAGATTTTAAAAATTTTGGGAAAAAACAGCTAAACCATTTCATGTGGAGACTTAACATGGTTTCAGAAGCACAGTAGGAGCTGTGTTGGTATTGTTTCGTGCTTGTGTATCCCTGTGGTCGGTCAGTGGATATGACTTATTGATTACTTTATACGTGTGTTGTATTATTCATTTAGGTCTTGACCTTTTTGTTATTTATTTAATACTGTAGCGTTACAGTGTTTAATTATAATATTTTGGAGAAACAGCACTGTCAAATCTCACTATTAATCCCAAACTATGAAGAAAAAGTCACTTATTTGCAGAAGACTGTTAGGAAGGTTTGAATGGTAGATGCAAAAACTCTCTTCAGAGTAACGTATAGATGCAATCCATGTAATTCCTCTCTATCTAGGCATGCAGTCCTTGGCCCTGCGTCACCTAATACGAAATAGTTGTACAAATCTTGCATTGAGAAACAGGGCTGTGGGTGTCCCGCTAAATACAAGAGCGATTTAGACATGACGGCTCCCAGAAGCACAGTTTAAAAAACCATTCAGCCTTTGTGTGTTGACATACAGTTCATACCGTAAGAACAATACAATACCACATTACATACATTTCCTCTTTTTTGCGTTCTCTCTGAGCATCACGGATGGAGGCCCTGATAGCACACGTATTTCACTTGAGACGTCTTTTTGATTTCCTCTAGATGTGACCCTTGCAATGTCTTGGACAAGTTCTTGTCGGACGTTAGATCGATTGACATTTTTTATATATGAATTTGCTCTTTTCAAGATGTTTATCGGATATATGCGATGCTTAAAAAAGAACGCTATATGCTTTCCAGATGATGTTCTCTTTCATAGATGTCTTTGTTGACATACGTGTGCTTTGCTTACCGAGTGAAGGATTTCTCAGGTATACCATTCACTGTGTGATATTCAAAAAGTCAACATGAAATCAAAATTAACTTATTTAAACACACATTTCTGGTCTTACTGTGCACGACTGGTCTTACCGACTTTGCACATAAATCAAATCAAAGATTTCTGCCTCTAAAAAGGTTTTATTTTTTGATTACATTACAAAATCCCACTTACTTTCAATCCCTCTTTCCCTTCAAAACACCTTTTCACAATCAAAGTAATTCAGTTGACGCCCTATATATTTTTTTTTTCTCATTAAACATCCTGTTTTACATTAAAATGTTAATTGTGGTTATTAGTACAAATAATGTTCAAATGTGTTTTAAACCCCACTTAATGTTGTCTTTAACATCCAGCTTGTTAATGTATGTGCAGGAAGGGTGTGTTAAATGAAGGTGTCATATTTATGTTTCATAACTAATGGGTTAGTGATGTCTAAAAAAAAAATCTGCTGCTTTGTGTCAGGGAATGAAGGTCCAATTGAATTTCTATATAAGATCCTTTTATTTGAGCCATTAGTTACATATTAAAAATGTTACTAGCTGCTAAACCTGGTATACTTCGCATTTAGACTCAAATGACAATAAAGTGGAATGTACTACCCTGTTCCACACAAGTCTTGCGCAATTAATTTTTTTATTGTTATTATATTTGTTCGATTTTGTATTCTTGTTCGAAGAAAGGTAGCAAAAGGTGATGTGCTGGAACTGTTTTGCTCTTGTGTTGTTAAAATTAAAAGAATAAAAGTGTTGACGACAATGTTTGAAAGGGCCTTTTGCATGGATATAACAGAAAAGTTGGTATCTGTGCTACTTTTTAGAATTGTGACAAATATTGTGTAGTAATACGTTCAATTAGCACAAGTTTGCTATAACTTGATACAAGTTTCAGTGGAGTCGAAAATGACAGTGTGCGAATAATAAAATAAATGTTTTTGTATACTTCATGTGCAGAACATCAGCAGGCCAACAGTGATGGGGCAGGACATCGATTTGCTCTCATAGACAATAAATCATGAAGGAACTCAATGCTACACTGAAAGACATTTTAACCCTTCGAAATGTATGAAGAATACAAGACCATTGTGAAAATCTTTCGTTGAAAGGACAGAAGCAAACCCAGAAATATTTGCATGAATCAACATTGCTCTGGAGAAACATTGTAGAAATAAACACTAAAATACTGAATGCTGTGGCTTTTGTGTTTTTTTTCTTTTCCTGAAGCATTATAGAGGCTGGTTTTCAAATATGGATCATTTTGTGCTCCGGTTTTGATTTTTGAAGTGCTTAAATGCAAAGTTCCTATACTTTTTTTATGTCCCACCATATTAATCGGACTGCCGATCTTCTTGTTCCTATTATCTGAGAATATTTCACTCCCTTTACCTGACCTTGAGTATTATAAATAAGCATACTAGCAGTCCCTCACACTGCAGTGATATTACAAAATAAATCAACCACCATTGGGCTACTGAAATATGTGACCATGGACCACAAAACCAGTCACATGGGTCAATATTTTTAAATTGAGATTTATACATCATCTGAAGGGTGAATAAATACGCTTTCCATTGATGTATGGTTTGTTAGGACAGGACAATATTTGGTTACAATGTTGAATTTGAGGGTCCAAAAAATCGAAACATTGAGAAAATCACCTTTAAATGTCCATTTATGTTCGCGATTGTGTTGCATTCACTCACAAAAATAAATGTTTTATATATTTACAGTTGGAAATGTACAAATTATCTTCAAGGAACATGATCTTTATTTAATATCCTAATGATTTTTGGCATAAAAGAAAAATCTATAATTTTGACCCATGCAATGTATTGTTGGCTATTGCCACAAATATACCCGTGCGACATGTGACTGGTTTTGTGGTCCAGGGTCACATATGTCTATTGAAAAACAGATTCTATTTTAGTTCATTATAAATCATATTCAGTCAAGCATGATTTGAACTCGATTGTTTGTATCTGTTGACCAATGCGTTGTACACCCACCCTAAAGTTTCAAAGACGTGACAAATGAAGTAGAATATCCAGGATTGTTGCAAACTAAACTAAAACATACCTGGCTATCCTAAACCGGCTTCATGACATAGGGCCCCTGTTCCTAGTTTTGTGGATTCAGTTTTTTGTGGTCCGTTCACATCAAAGTATGGTTGGGTCTCCTGTAATTGTTCTTCCAATCCTTGTCCCGGCTTTGTTGTGTTGTTTTCCTTTAATAAATTCACAGCTTGGAAAAGATCCTCTCCTCGCCTTGCTACAACCTCACCCTGAAACATGGAGCAAAACTAGAAGTCCTAGTTGAGAAAACATCATGATAAATAGGCACATTTGCATGGTAAGCGATTTAAAAGAGCGGATGACTGATGATAAATGGATGGATGGGGAAAGGAGGGATGTGGGGAAGTGACCGCAATGGAGAAGAAACGGAGAGAGGAAGAGTAACATCTTCTGATTTGATGAGCTGTGCTTGAAGCAAGGGTGAAGGTATATTTTACAAAATAAGTTAGAAATTCAAAGCCGTATAAGTTGTGTTCCAAATTTGAAGCTCATATCACAAAGACTGAGAGATTTAAAGTGCCATTTACATGGTAACCCAATGTCTGATTTAAAAAATATTTTCACAAGATGAATTTTGAGTGTTTAACCTAATTTATGATGATTACTAAAATATGTGATAGAGACTAACTGGCTTTAGCGTATTCAGTCAAGCAATATTTGAACTCAAGACCAATGCAATTGGAAGTTGTAAACTCACCGGAACATTTGAAAGACATGACAGGATAAATGGCAGTAACATGGAGCAAAGTTTAAAGAATTAGAGTTGAGAAAACATTATGATAAATTGGTGCTTCCACAGCAGACGACTGAGGATAAATGTATGGATGCAGAAAGGAGGGAAGTGGGGAAGTGACAGCAATGGAGAAGAGGAAGAACCAAATTAAAACTATAAAATATTTATTTTCCAGCTCTAAATTCTGATTGGATGAATTCCATTCAGTTTCATTCATTCTCTTTCTGCAATGATGCCATTAAAACGTAGCAGTGTATTCTGACTAAATGCATTTGTTTTTAAGCAACAATGTCCATGAGTAAAGATGTCGGCATCCAAGAAGTGCACGTTTGGGGGGTTTTCCCATTGAGATAAATGGGAATGAAAAACATACCTCTGGTGACATTTCTGCAAAATGATATTACGTTGCGTCTTGCACATTTGTGACCCTGCACCACAAAACCAGTCACAAGGGTACATTTTTTAAAATTGAGATTTATACATCCTATGAATGTGGAATACATAAGCTTTCCATTGATGTATGGTTTGTTAGGATTGGACAATATTTGGCCGAGATACAACTATTGAAAATCTGGAATCTGAGGGATGCAAAAAAAATCGAAACATTGAGAAAATCTCCTTTACAGTTGTCCATTAATGTTAGCGATTGTGCTGCATTCACTCACAAAAATAAATGTTTTATATATTTACGGTAGGAAATTTACAAAATATCTTCATGGATCATGATCTCATTAATATCCTAATGATTTTTGGCATAAAAGAAAAATCGATAATTTTGACACATACAATGTATTGCTGGCTATTGCCACAAATATACCCGTGCGACATGTGACTGGTTTTGTGATCCAGGGTCACATTTCACAAGTTTCAAAGCGAAATTTTCAGTGAGTGCCTCTAAAAGCGTGTTCAGTTTGATCCGGAACAGATGAACGTGAATCTGGCAGTGTTTTATTACATTGGCTGTTGTACGTATTGCGGCAGTTCTGAATTAACATGTCCCGTGAGTGGTGCTAAAAAGTTAATGCATTTGAAAATATCATACCACCGACATTAAACCCAAAACATAGTGTTAACAAAGGACATGAAAACAGATTTACTGAAACAATCATGTTTCAGTAAATCTGAAATCATGATTTCAGATTCATGAAATCAATCATGCTGTACCAGGTGAGATATCGAGCAAGTTTACTACAGCAGAGGCCCTGTTTACACCTGGTATTAAGAAGCGTTTTGGTCGATCGGATCACAAGTGGATGACGCTAAATACGTGTAAACGGGGTCTAAAACACTTTGAGCTTGTCCACTTTCAACCACTTCCAGAGGGAAAGAAAACACATTCGACAGGATTGCTTTCGTAGTGTAAATCGAATGTGTTCAAACAGCCACAAAAGATTGTCCTCTCTTCGTCTACTGATCTAATGAGTAAGATTATGAGAAGAGCTCTGGCCAGACGGGGTTTAAACTATCGGCTGAAGACCCAAGTTTTGTTAGAAGATTAAAAACTGACCAAGCACAATGTCTTTCCGTCGTCTCCGGTCATGATCGTAAGTAAATTGCGTGAGCTTATTTCGTCCATTAGATGAAAAGATGTGAAAAACACATACATTTGCCCGCCCATAAACCCTCCCCTTGAAGAAATAAGGACAGAAGTGGTTGAAAGTGGACAAAAGAGAAGAATTAAAACACCAGGTGTAAACGGGAATGTGTCTCCCTCGTCTACTTGTGATCCGATCCACCAAAACGCATCTTAATACCAGCTGTAAACAGGGCCTGAAAAGCCACACATATATGGAGCTGGTGTTCTTTATCCAAAAATAAGTCTTTATTAATCAATAATGTGCACCTGTAATCATAATTTTGTATGAAAATGTTTAAAAGTGCTTGCTCTTTTACTGCCTCTACTGTTCATTTCAGCTGGAAGCTGCAGTGATTGGTATGTTTTTTTGCGTTGTGCAAAAATGTAGGTAGAGGTAATTCCATCCATCCATCCATCATCCAAACCACTTTATCCTTATGAGGATCTTCGGGCGCTGGAGCTTATCCCAGTGTCTTGGGCCACAGGCGGGGAACACCCTGAATGGAAGGCCATTTCACACCTACGGATAACTTAGAGTCTCCAATTCACCTTTGGATTGTCTGGATCGTCTGTGGATTGTGGGGGAAACCGGAGCACTTGGAGGAAACCCACGCGGACACAGGGGAGAATATGCTAAATCCACACAGAAAGGCCTCCTGGCTGAGACAGGACTCGACCCGGGGAGCTTCTTGTTGAAGGAGAGCTTCAGAGAGCTGGTGAAGACTGGGGCAAGTGTTGGGCAGTTGGTGCTCTTCGGTCATGTTTGACCAAACATTTTTTACGTTTTCTTTATTATAATTTTTTACTTCATTGGAATGGTATGAAACTTGGTAAAGATTTTGGCACTTGCTATGTGAACACAAATAAATAATCATGGCCATGATTCGAAAAGGTTAAATGGTCCAGTAAAAAAAGTCACACTTGAATGGGAGACGAATTTCATCTAGTGGAAGCGTCTGGTACTGCAGCCAAACAACATCTTACTAAAAACTCGTTTTTTTTGTGATATCAGGCTCAAATTTGGAACAAAACTTGTTTAGATTTATTGCTTTGATTACATGATTTTGAAAATATATATTTCATATAGAAATTGAAAATAGTATTTTTGTGCATTTTTCACAATACACATACAATTCTGTAACTTTTTTTTTAAGTTCACTTTTTAAAACTTTTCACTTCAGCAAAATCTTTGAAAATAGATCAAACTGAAGTCTGTGCATTCAAGCATTCAATATTTACGACAGTTTAAGTTGGAAGTTTAATTTTCAGGTCTATGCTCAAAACGTGACTAAATGGATTATAAATACAGCGTAAATATAATTTAATTAAAAAAACATCTGCTAAAAATACAAAATGTTAAATAAAAAAACATTTTCAAACTAAAATATAGTACATTCATTTCATATTTTTGACCGACACGCGAAGAGCACCAGAGGATTACTAATTGACTCATTATGGGATGCTAATGAGAATCAATGAGGCGAGATGTGAGAAAGAGCCCTATAGAAATCGGTGCGTGTGTCTGCACTTGCTAGCTAAATTTAACATTTACCCTTTCCACTAAAAAAAACCAAACTTAAAAGGGGGTAATGAGGATATCTCGTTTGTCAAAGATTTGCTGGTAATGCTCGACTAAAGCACCAGCTCTAGTAGCTACTTCTGCCATCTGGACGGCTCAGACTGCAAGGGAAACAAAACCACAGCTATGTTGTACGTTTTGTTCCCATGATAAGTGCTGGGTTAGGAGAGAATATATCAAAATAAACTCCCACCGTATTACCATCCCTCCTCGTTCACACCTCTGAGCCAAACGTGGTTTAGCGAGACGAAAAATCCTAACCCTGTGGTGCTGTTTTGGACATCTAGAGATGTGACTCAGTGGCTGTTCTTGCACAAGGAGGATTTATATGGATTTCAATAGGAGATCGTGTTGAATGTCAACCATCTAGCAGTGGGAGGTAGTGAAATACAGCCTGGAACAGGCAGTCCGAACCGGAAGAACAGCTTGATCTATATTCGTCCGATTGGATTTTGAATGCTTAAAGCCCAAAACAGAACTCCGAGATCCCAACGTCAGCCTCTTTTAAGGCTTTCAAACGATGAAATCCAGTGCGGTTTGCTGGTGGCAAGAGCTATTCGTCAGACACTATTTATGTGTGGTAGCATATGGGTTTTAAAGTGATTCACACTGAACACATGGTGAAACATGCTGATTGCGGTGATCATCTGAGCACAATCAAACAACCTTTTCCTGCACATTTTGGATCATTATCAGTACACTCAAAAAAAAAAAAAAAAAAAAATGCTAGGTTGTTTCAGCACAAATTTGGGTCAAATATGGACTAGCCATTGGGTTAAATTTATTAATAAAATTTGTAACCCAATAGTTGGGTATAAACTATTATATATAACCCAAATTTGGGTTAAAACAACCCAGCAGTTTTTTTAGAGTGTACTATTATTATAAATCTAGTATCATAGCAATATGGGAGTGTGCTCTTTTGACTTATGAGTCTGAAGAGTAGATGCACAGCAACATGCTAACAAGCATGCTAACAATGCTAACTGATCCTTACTACACAAAGACCTTATCGCTCTGCATGTTACAGTTATGTCTTGTTCAAGCTAATCATAAGAGTTTTTCATAATTGTTATTTGCTAAGCTAGTAGGCTACACTGTTACAAGGAAATGTATTTGTTGACCATTTTCAGCCTCCGTAATATGTGGCATGTGATATGTCATTTAAAATGCAGTAACTGGCATATTTTCGTGATTAAGAATAAATACATGTAAAGTGAATTTACTAATATTTCTAATCATGAGGCACATTCATTCCACATTGTTTCTGTTGCTCTAAAACTTTCCCTTGTGAAAAAGAAGTGCACTTCAAATCTTAAAGGTATATATATATATACCTACTTTTAAAAAGTAAACTTTGTAATAATGTCAAATTAAAAGGTTTTCTTTCTTTCAAGTACATTTTAAAATGTTTATGTTTTAATAATCTTTTGTCGTGCTTTAAATAAGTGTACTTATATTGATGTTACTGATGACTAAAGCACAAGTGAAGTACCTGCAAGGTCACAAGTTCGATATTGCATTCAAATACATATTTTAATTTATTATGATTATTAAATATAAAGCTGTACTTATGTCTTACATAAGTTGGTAACAAAAAAACTCTATTTAATTCAATATGTGCATATGAAATCAATTTAAACCATACATTTTTCATACAACTTAATAATATGCAATTAAGTGTCCGAAAACATTGCATTCAGTTCTCTCTCAAATATAATATTCTTTTAAAGGACATTATTCCTGTATAATAGGTTTTAAAAGTATGCTAAGGCGTACTTCTTTTTTCCACACGGCATACTTCGTGACAAGATGAAGATGATGCAGAGATATATTTCAGGAAAAACTCATTGCTAGACTGTTTGCTCCAACATCACAACTCGATAAGGCTGGGAAAAGATCCTTAGCCACGTCCTTAGGGAGAGCAAACTGTGGACGATCAGAAAACCTTTAGGCAGAGCTGCAGATTACGATAAAGGCAAAAAAACAAATTACACTGTCGGATTTCTGCGTGCTGAGATAATGTTAACGCCCAGAGCCAACGAAAGCAGAGAGAGAGAGAGAGAGAGAGAGAGAGAGAGAGAGAGAGAGAGAGAGAGAGAGAGAGAGAGAGAGAGAGAGAGAGAGAGAGAGAGAGAGAGAGAGAGAGAGAGAGTGAGAGAGACTAAGAGAGAAAGAGAGAGAGAGAGAGAGAGAGAGAGAGAGAGTGAAAGTGAGAGAGACTAAGAGAGAAAGAGAGAGAGTGAGTGAGTGAGTGAGTGAGTGTGAGAGAGAGAGAGAGAGAGAGAGAGAGAGAGAGAGAGAGAGAGAGATAGAGAGAGAGAGAGATATTAGCTGCAGGCATCAGCCATAAAGCATCTTTTCGCAGGCGTGATCCTGCATCTCATCTCTCTATCCCTCTCTCTCTCTCATTTTCTCACGGTTAATCTTTGAGATAAGTACAGATTAGTCAACATGCTGGCAGACAGTACCAGTGCTGTGCTTGAAAAGTAAGGCCATCATAACCTTTCCACTCTATTAACCTGACATTTCGAGAGTTATTACTGTTACTGATGTTGGATGCTTTTCTGAGTCCGTCTCCTACTTTTGTACAATGAAGAAAGATGCTTTCGACACAAAACTGTTTTGCATCTTTCCAACAAGCTAACAGCAAGATTGAAATTATCTTTCGAAATGTATGAAAACATTGGCTTTCATCCAAAACCTGCCCTGCCAACTGACTTCAAGCTCACTGAACTTATTATTATTTTGAATGAACTGTTAATTACATTGACGGTTAACTTTTTAATGTTTTATTACTGAACTATTTACATTTGACACTACTTAAAATGAAAAATCTCGCCTTGTCTGCATATAATGTCACTTTACATTCAGAACTCAGAAATTCCAAGAAATTCCAACCTCCTATTAAGACTTTTTTTTGATCAAATGTCTGGATCAGAACCTCCACATCGTTCTGACAAAAACACGTCGGGGTACAGAGGAAGCAGAACAGTATGAAGTAGGGATGCATCGATATATGAACATTTTGGCCGATACCGATAACCGATAATTCTTCATTTTTTGAAAGCCGATAACCGATATATTGGCCGATAAATCTAAATCCAAATTTTGGGGTAATTTTTTAGAGCCTGATTACAAAAACAAAAGTCTCACCATTAAAAGAAATGTCCCAAGCACACAATTATACTGTTCTCATTATAATTGTATGTAGCCTATAATAGTCAAACCAAAAATGATTCAGACACCAGATATTTTTTTTACTAGTGGCTGCAGGACACTATAGTTCATTTATGTAAGTGAGGAGAGCTAAATTAAAAGTAACTGTGACATATTATACCCAAAAATTCTTCATGCAGTGACTACCAGTAACATTTATTAAAATTTAGGAACAAAAATGTATTCAGACACTTTGACCTGACCATGTTTTGCTGAAGTGTTTTTTTTCTTTAATTGCTAATGCTCTTTTTACACACAGACTGAACACAATGAAGCATTGCTTGGTAATCGGTTGAGCTAAACTGGTATTATCTGATTGTGTAGTTAAATTTAACAGCTGAATACATAATTCATCTGTGAGACAGTCTAACAGAAGGACAGAAATATCAACTGATCTGATAACTCTGAGTTCTAGTCATATTTTATTAACACTTTCTAGTGAATAGTCTGTGATAATGTGTGAAATGTCGAAGGTGTCTGAATAAAGTTTGCACTTAACTGTATTTTCCTTTTTAAAGTGATTCCCAATCATATTTCAAGCAATTCAAAACCATCATGGCGAACAATGAAGTGTCTCACCTTAAGGAAATAATCCATTATTTATTGGTTTTAATATATCAGGCAAATTTTCTTATCGGGCCGATAATGATAACATTATGTGTTTTTTTTATTTATATATATATATATTTTATATCGTGCATCCCTAGTACTAAGTAACATATTCTTTAGACTATCACATTCACAGGACAAACTTCATTTACAGTGTGAGACATAATAACGTCTTACAAAAGCAGCGAGAGGCGCAGGCAGAGGTCTGAGCAACACCTGCACTGTTATTGGATCAGTGTGTTCACAGACTGCTAAGAGACCGACACACTATTTCCAGCACAAACAAAGCGCATGTCCGCAGGGACCTTGGCAGCCCAGCAGAACTGGTGTCTGATGGGGAAATGAGGAGGAGGACACACAAGATTTGACTGGAGGAAAAATAAGCACAGATCTATTCCAGTTTAACGGGACTGTCAGTATGTGAATCTGAGAACGTATCCCAAGGCAATCATAATTACTATTTTATCTTATTTATAAGGATTTGAACAGACATCTAACCTTATTCAACTTTGCTGTGTAACTCGTCCACCAACATTTGTGCAACTGACATAATTTTATTTAGTTTTTTAAATAACTAACAATAGGGGAATACAGAGTCATATAAAACACTTGAATCTATAAAAAATAAAGATCACAATTCTGCATCGTATCAAAAATCAATCATACATCTAATACATCAAGTATCCTTTTCAACAGCTGAGATGTGACAGCTTTATGATTGTTCTGTATTAAAGTCAGAGAGTCGTAAAAATCCTTTAAGTCAGTGGAAAATAGTCTACAATTTGGTACGGTTAACATACATTTTGCTTTATGTATATGATATTTCCCCCCGAAAATTATTAATTTTAGTTATATTATCCATTTCCAATAAATCGGCATGACAATCAATAAACAAGACCATTATATGTAGACATACAAGCTGTCCACACTGAACGCGACATAGCGATCACTGCTAATCCATTTGGCCTTTGTATCAGAAGTAGCGCGAGCACTTTACGTCAAAAATAAAAAAGGGGCATCAGTTTACTGTTGGAAACAGTGTAGACACAGAGAATGTCTAAGACAGCATCACTGATTACAATGGGTCTCCTTTAGGACCCAGGCGGTAATGCCTGATCAAAAGTTGTTTTCATGATGTCTCAAATAATTATAATCTATTTTAACTATTGTATTGATTTTTATTACATTAAGTGCACAAACAACATGCTTGAAATATAAAATGAATGCTATAGGCCTATGTATTGCATAATAAAACAAACTGTAAAGCAACCATACAATGTTTTTATTTTTATTTTTTATAAGGATAAGGATTGTTTCAACATACTATGTTCTAAAATGCAAAAAAGGCCATACCTGTCAACCCTCTCGGTTTTCCCGGGATTCTCCCGTATTTTACCTTGCTATCCCACTATCATCCCGTTTAATATTTTCCCGTATTTCTCATCTTTCTATAAAAAAAAAAAAAAAAAAAAAAAAAAAAATCCCACTGGGTGCAAACAAGCGGAAATCCCGCCATGCAGCTAATTTCATTGGTTAAGGTTACAAAAAATGTCCCTTATTTTCAAATCCCAATGTTGACAGGTATGAAAAAGGTATGCACTCTAAAACTCTTTTATTATAGACGGGAGATAAAGTAACTTAATCTCCTGTCTATAATAAAAGAGTTTTAGAGTGCACACTTTTTTTAGCATTTTTGATTTGATATGTCTCATCATCTAATTAGCAGTGAGTGTGTTGATTGGAACATACCATGTTCTGTAAAAAAATAATTCAATATTAATTTTTTATAAATTAATTGTCCTGCTAAGTACACACAAACATAATTAATTTGAAACATGTAACTGGGAACTCTATTGGAAGCAAAAAACATACCTAATATAATATAAGCTAAGCTAGCAGGCTAATCAGGTAGATGCATGCTATGCTAGTACAAGCTAACTAAAAAATAAAATAATAGTAAGAACGAGAAATGCTTGATTTCACAACCTATAGCTTGAGTTCTATAATAGTATATAAATTATGTTATTTAAAAGACATTAATGGTCATTATAATGCGTTTTAAATGATATAAATCATAACGTGATTTTGCAGGAATTGTAATGGTAAGTTACTAAAAATACAACCCACCATTACCCATATGACCTGGGCCAGTAAACAATGACCGAACACATTAGTAACACCTACTAAAAACCATGGTAACCACCTAGAACATCATAGCAACTGGAGAGCAAAACATGTTAGCAACTAAACCTTTTCGACTTAGATAGACACCCACCTTTGCAGAGGAACGGACCACTCGTAACGTAAAGGTTTAGTTTTAGTACAAGTTTAATTTGCTGTAACAGAGGCTTGAAAGAATCTTTTTATGAAATACTCACTGACCCAGGTTTGTTTGATTGTGAAGGTTGTTTAGCACCACCATCTGGACAAACATGTGCATCAACACATCCAGCCCAATGCAACATGAAGAACAGTCACACAGTCGCATGTTAGGAATGTAGAACATAAAAACATTTATTGAAACAGAGCTCGAGACATCACAAGGCATCGGGTGAAATGGAAAAATCCTACAGACTCCTCGATTCCCAGGCCACAAGATTCAAAACTCAAATCAGATTCGTGTTTAAAGCACCCTGTAGCTGTTAACAACATCAAATTACACAAGGTGCTAAAACACACTCTGTTCATTGGCAAATAAATACACACATATGCATTAAACATAAATAGAAATAAATATGTTCACATACTAGTGCATACGGTACCACTGGAGGAGACTCGGCATTTCAGTTTTATGTGATAAAGACGTCACTGTTAAAAAAAATGGTCAGTTCATGTTGCATTAATGAACGATGAGATGCTGGAGTTCATATAAGAATGACAAACTAAACAAACAAAAAACGAGCACTTCTGCTCAGTGCACTTGTACTGTAACTTTAAATGAAACAAGGCTGTCATTGTTAACTTTCAAAGGGCTTTACAGGATTCGGTGTGAAGCGGAATGAGATATTTGGCCTTCAGTGAAATGGAGATGGTTTATGTTGTAAGATCTGCAGAGGTTGAATACATCGAGCGTTCGTTCAGAGAGCAGAAGGAATGCAGTGTGAATCATCCAGCGGCGTCCAGGGGCACAGCTCGACTCAAGCGACGGGCAGCTCATCCGGTCCAGGGCCTTCAGACGCCTGAGAGTACATGTAAACACTCAAACACGTGAAGTACAAAATCAACTGGAACAATCTGTAAACACTTCAGGGATCCACTGCGCAGCCTGATGACCTGCTGAAGTCTACCTGTGGAGGAAGATCAACAAACAAATAATCAATACACCATTAAAAACACAACTTTACGGGCTGTTTTCAACTAAAAACGGAAAACGCATAAATTTTAGGCCGTTCATTTACACAACAACAGCGTTTTGGGGGCCTAAAAACACAAACATTTGAAAACGATACCGTTATCGTCTGTGTAAACAACTAAAATGTGAAAACTGTGACGCCATGTTCATGCATATTACGTGTTCAGTCTATAGGCGCGTAGTGTTTCTTTACAAAGTGACCGCCATCTACTGGCCTGGCATGAATAATACAGCGTTTTTAATTGTTTTTAAGGATCCGTGTGAGCGGGGATCGTTTCGACAATTTTGTCGTCTAAGGTTGGGAATCAAATACTTGACGTCGGGAATCGGATACTTGTTATAAAATAAAAATTTCGAATCCTCTTATCGATTCCTTTGTGAGCATTTCAATATGACTTTAAACAATTCAAGCGCAAGACGACTCGCGCTCTGTTTTCAGTGCTGTGGGCATGTGTAACTATATTGGGAAACTCTTAAAGTGACAGCAGCCTAATATTCCTGCTGCCGTCTCTATAACAACACTAATCAAACAACAAAGGACAAAGAGAAAATTCTCTCGTTCTTGACTGGATAACTTTTGTAACTATATTTGTAATGTACTGTATACTTTACATTTGATTATAGTTTCTGTACCTGAATACCTGAAAAACTTAAAACACTGTATTTCAATCATATATTTGTTGGTTTATTTATTTGTTGCGATAGCTAATTTATTTTTATTTTATTTTTTTTAATTAATGAGTGTTTACTTGTCTTTAATAATGCTTTAAATTTATATTAGTTAGGCTAGTTTGTTTTGCAGTAAGACTAAATGTGTCGAAATTAGGAATCGATAATAATCGTAATCGATAAGCAGAATCGTAATCGATAAAATTCAAAGATACCCAACCCTATTGTCGTCTGTGTGCGGAAAAAGGAAAAACTTTTCGTTTTCTTGTGCATCGTTGTCATGTAAACGTACCCTTAGATTAATGAAATATTAACTTGTTTGAGTTATCACTAATGCTGAATAATGCAATTGTCACCAAAACAAGAAAAGAGTTTGTCATGTGATAAGTGGTGCAGTGTTGGGGAATATGCAGTGTTGGGGAATATGCAGTGTTGGGGAATATGCAGTGTTGGGGAATATGCAGTATTATAACACCAGTTACAGCACAAAATAAACATGAATGAGCATCTGAAAGTGTGTTAAAAGATAAGAGTACAACTTATCGAAATCCGTATCATGTCACGTGGAATCGCTCAGTGTTTCAACCGTGGAAAGACGTCAGTAAATCAGCTTGTAAACAATGTCATGTAACGTCACATTTACCTCAGAAAAACCATATCCAGTGACCATAAACTCGTTAGTCAGCTAGAATAACTCTAGAGAGGAGCATTTTGCTAAATATATGCACCATATTCATTATAATTTTTAATGTTCTTCAATATTTAATGCATGTTTGAATAAATCTGGCAAGTTTTTATGACAGCCACCATTTAAATGTTTACATTTCATATAACTTTATTATTATAAAAATAATTAAAAGTGTAATTTAAGTGTTTGTATACAAATCAGTTAATTTTTACCTTCAATTATAGTAGGCTAATGAAGCCTATAGGCTACAACTGACTCCCATAGTTTACAGCATTAGTTAAGAGATTTGTTTTCCTTGAGAAAATTTGCCATGTATTGAACCTGATATCCAAAATAATCAATACTGAATCGAATCAGAATCGAATTGTGAAATTTGCGTCAATCCCCAGCCCTATAAAATACCTTCAAAGACATTTCAACCCGTCCCAGATGTCATCTGTTCTTCAGCCTGCTGACGCTCAGTCTGGATGCTTTATTCTGAGAAGACAAAAACCACGAGCGTTCGTTATCGGCACTGAAGATGATGCAAGAGGAAGACAATAAAGCTGAGGAATTCAATACTGCAGTCTATTATGCTGCAAACTCATGTCATTTTCATAACTTAAACTCAACTAAAACAATATCTCTGAGTCACCTTGTGCTTCGGGCATCTTACGGTGAAGTTCTCCTCATTGAGCGCGCTGTCTGTGGAGACACAGCACAGACAAACACCTCAAACACACAAGCATCAGTGCAACAAAACAGAGATGAGTGTTCGAACCCAAACTCCAGAACAGCCGGAAATGGGAAATAAGCCGATGCCTGTCAGGCCTGGACAATACAGCTAGGCTAAATCAAGCTCAATATTTCCATTGCTCTGAGATGATTTAAAACAGTGGTTCCCAAACCGGTTCCTAAAGGTCTCCTCAATCAAACACATTAGCTCATCAGTAGAGACTCCATATCATTTACCATCTAATTATTTGTGTATCTGATCTTAAATAGTTGACTGTACACATCCGTCCAGATCTGATTGTTTTCTGGAATATCTGCATTGGTTTCTATGGCAATGGCGTTTCGTTGTGAGGAATATGCCAAAAACAACAACAACAACAACATGGGTTTCAAACACGGATGTTGTCTTATTTACATCATGACAGTGTGTGGCCGCCGCGCTGAACTACTGCGTAATCTGAGTGGTTTTATTCAGTGCCGTCTTCTCCGCCGGTTTCAAAACATGTCTCTGTTATATTGTCATTTTCTGCTGGTCACTTTGCAACAACACAGCATTGTTTCAGCAGGGATTTTAAGCATGTTTCCTATAACGACGTTTGACGTTTTACGTGGTGTGAGAAAGTCACATAAACCACATGGAAATCCAGTCAGACTGAAACCGAAATCCAATTTGAATAGGATTTCAAACCACATATAGCTTGAAACAGCTTTTGTTAAAAATCGCATTTCATGTGATTTTTTGCCAGATTTCAATCGGATATGCACAAAAATCTGATTTGGACTGACAGTCAACAGTGACTTGTTGCCTCGCTGCCCTATCAGGCAATGACTGCGTAACAGTTTAAATGATCTACAGCAAAATAGAGCGAGCTTTGGTGAAAACTAAGCGAATAGTTAATTACTATAATATTAATTTCACGCTAGAAATGACATATCATGAGTGGAAAATGTTGGTCAAAAACGTACATTTACGCCATCTGACCACCAACCACATCTTTTAGACTTTTTTTTTAGCTTAAAAATGCTGCATTTGGAGGACGAATGCAATGTTAGTTTCACTTCCTGTCTCCTGAGATCCCTTCATCTGATGGATTTTTGAAGGCAGCATAGATGTATCCTTCACTGCCTTTGATATCCCACAATCCTGTGCTTTCCATTCTGGGAAAGTTGAGCTAGAAAAATAAAGATGCCGTCTGAAAGTTGTGTGTCTAAATGTACGTTTTTGACCAATGTTTTCCACTTCTGATGTCTTTTCTAGCAAGAAATTATTAATGTAGTCATTAAATATTCTCTTAGTTTTCACCAAAGCTCGCTCTATTTTGCTTTAGATCATTAAACCGTAACACAGCCTCAGAAGTCTGTCTGAAATCAGTTGCGTGAGGTGCCGTCGTGCTCAAACACTCCCTGCAGAGTCATTGCCTGATAGAGCAGCGAGGCAACAAGTCACTGCCTAAGATTTGGCACTAAAAAAATGCTTCCTCCATGGAGGTATGAAGGCAACAAGGCACGTCCGTATAGGAGAAAAAGGAAACATTGGAAATGTGCAGTTCTGGAGGCTCCAGGAACAGGGTGGAGAACCACCGCCTTGAAACAATGTTGTTTTGTTTTTTTTAAATCAGAAGAACCATCATGTAAAAACAAGCTGTTGTACACTGCATTACTTGGTTTCAGTCGGCGCGGTGTGTCGAGACCGTGAGCATTACCTGACTGCAGGGCACAGGGGAAGTGGTACTTATTGGGGCAATCTTTGAAGAAACATCCCAGAGTGGCACCAACCATGTGACAGTGCGAACACACCTGTAACAACCAAACACAACACACACACACACCTTACAGCTTCTGGAGATTCAGAGACAGCGTTGTTTAAAGTAGTATAGCTTTGTAATGCCATGTCGGCACCTGAGGCATCTTCACGAGTGACAAAAATAGAAGAGTTGCATAAATACAATTAATATTATACAAGATGTTTTACATTAACATATGATAACAAATTCTAAAATCTTTACTAATTAAGTCCTTAGTTGCCTACTTTGCATTAAAAGTGAGACAGCTTAATAAAATGTTTAAAGGAAAGAGGGGTCTTGCAGAACATACACAGAGTTGGGTCTTTGCCTTTAAGCAAAAAATGATGGTCAATCTTGCATGACCTAGGCCTATGCGAACAGGGTTATTTTACATAAAGCCAGACATTATTTTTATATATAAAATAAGGGGAAAGAATCTCACGATATATGTCAGGAATATGTCCATTACCAAATTTAACCAAAATAAAAAAAAATAGATTTTGTATCAAAGAAAAAAAAAGATCCCTTGCGAAATCATATATATATATATAGATAGATAGATAGATATATAGATAGATACTGCATTCACTGCTCCAGACACGTCAATTCGTCCACCATCTTGGAACAGTCAACATGACGCTGTTCATCACTCTCACTAACAAATCAATGATTTTTAAAGAAAATGCAACAGTATTGTGCAGCCTATGGTTATAAAAACCACCAAGCTAACCATAACTATCAGAAAATTACACTTCTATGTACATCTCTATGCCCAAAATCTGACAAACAGATAGACATGCAGGCAGACAGACGGATAGACTGGATGGATGCATAGATAGATTAGACAGAGCTTCATGGGAAAAAAAATCTTGGGGGGAAATGCGTTAATGGTCATGAAAATAATGTCACAATGCAAAAAAAAAACGTAATAATAATTAAAAACGGGTTTCACTTTCAAAATTTTTGGGGAGAAACAAGACCCAGAAAAAAACAAAAACAAAAAACAACAACTTACTGTTCCTTGTGCAAGTCGGATGGCCTCCTCCAATCCGTAGAGTTTCCCTTTAACCAAAAAGATGCCTGCAGTCCAAACGCTGCAGTCCTCATGTATCCAGAGCTCAGCACAGACCCCGGACTCCTCCGCGTTCTCCTTCCCCTGCTGTGGGACCTCCCGGGACGCCCCGTCCTCTAAACTGCAGACAGAGTCCGGATCGCTGCAGTCGGGGTCCTGCTTCTGGGCTTCGGGACTGCGGTCCACCTTACAGACGGGCTGAGCTCCGCTGGAGTGGTACGGCCCATGCAGGTCCCCGAGGCCTTCGACGTTCCCGGCCCGTCCACACAGGCAGCAGAAGCGCCGGACCTGAAGCCTGGCCTCGGAGCCGACCCGGCCCAGCTGCAGACAGGAGGATTTTGGGATGACTCCCGAAACCGTCTGCTGGGACCCTTTCTTTGCCGAATAATCGTCCTCTTCCCTAAAATTAACGATTGAGCAGGAGGAGAACTTCATACGGATGTAAGGGGCAAAGCCGTCCAGCCTGGCGTGAGTCTTCTCTTCTTTGTGGTTTGCATATCGGAGTTTGATCTCCGGCTCTTTAGGAGAAAACAGGGATGAAACTCCAGATGTCCAAGGTTTTCTTCTTCTCTTAGCCTTACTTGCTGCAGATTTACTGCCTGGTGACGGCCTCGCCTGCTTAGCCGTTTTGGGTCTGGGCTGGGATCTGGATTGGGAACTAGATTGGGATCTGGGTAGGGATCTGGGTTGGGATCTAGGTTGGGATCTGGGTTGGGATCTGGGTTGGGAACTGGGTTGGGAACTGGGTTGGGATCTGGGTTGGGAACTGGGTTGGGAACTGGGTTGGGATCTGGGTTGGGATCTGGGTTGGGAACTGCGTTGGGAACTGGGTTGGGATCTGGGTTGGGATCTGGGTTGGGATCTGGGTTGGGAACTGGATTGGGATCTGGGTTGGGATCTGGATTGGGAACTGGATTGGGAACTGGGTTGGGATCTAGGTTTGTGCCTCGGATTTGTCCTCTTCCTACTTTTTGAAGCCGGAGTCTTCCGGGAATGGCTTGGCGTTGAAGAAGATGCCCCAATCTGTGGAGACGCCAAGTTGCTTGTGTTTTCGCCATCTGAGGTAGACGGGAAGTTTTGGGAATAAGCAGCATCCGTGTCTTCTTGATCACTGTCCTGCGGGGATATGGGTATCAAGACCGACTCCATCCACGACAGCAGCGATTTGGATCCGGAGCCAGTCCTACCGTCGCGGCCTTCAAAAATCGGTTCATCCATTGCGCAGACGTTGTTCACATTTCTGGGATTGTCCATTTGATGATCATAGTCGACTTCCTGCTTCATGGGGAAATTGTTTCGTCTTCCACTGCTCATGTCGTTAACGATAACACTTTCAGTTCGGGAGCGCCAGCTCGAAGGCGTCTTGCATCTGGAGTTGCTCACCGGCACCTCAATGACGTCACTGTCCTCGTCACTGGAGATGTATTCAGCGGAGCAGGGAGACGTTTCGTTAGCGCCGGTACATTCGGATGCGAGAGTTTCAATGGCAGTCGACTCAACCGCTGAGCTGGTGGAACGTAGTGTGTGTGCGGCAGCGTTGGCGTCCTGAGGTAAACGTGACGAGCCCTTAGTCTGTGACAGTGCGTCACTAAAGTATGGAAGTGTCTCTAATGCATTGTGTGCTATCCTACCTCCTAGTGTGCAGTTTTCTAACACTTTCTTGCGACATCTTTTCGCTTGCGTCAACGCTTCGTCCATTTCAACGTCGTAATCTGCGTCATCCTCAAACTCTTGGTGTGTCGGTGGGCACTGAGACAGTATCTGAGCCACGGACGGCAATCCATTGATCAGGGGTAAAGGCATAGAGTAGGAGCCATGGGATGATGTCCCGCAAATCCCATGGTGCTTTGATCCTGGTTCTGGGTGATCAGGTGGAGTCTGTTTGCTGGGCCGAGTGATGTACCGACCGGACCGAGACTCGGAGATGTTAGCGCTCTTGCTCCCTGAGGTAATGCCACACCAGCTGGGCTTCTTCACCAAATCCAAAGCCTCCATTGAGTTTAATGGGCCCTGCCTGCATCCCACAGACAGATCCAGAGCTGAGGAACGAGACTCCTGAAGGTGCATGACATCGACCTGGTCCAGAGGGTCCATGACTGAAAGAAACCAAATGCAGGAGTCAATGGGGGCTTTCGTACCTAGCCTATAGGAACTAGCCACCAGGGTGGTTCCCCGAGAGCTAATGGTTCCCCTAGGAACGTTTTCCTGGTTGCATCCGCACCGCTAATAGGAACTCTAAAGTGACGTAAGCCGCGCTTGTGGTTGTGACCTTTATTTTGACAGCCTGAGCTCACAGTGCTCACATTCTCTGTGTTCATTAGTATACGATCTGTCTAACAGTCCTGTCTAATACGTTATTAGATAGAACTGTTATACATAGAAAGTAGACAGTACATGAAAAGGTATTAGCATATGCCATGTGGTTGATGTCCAGTGTTGCTAGCTGAGCAGAAATACAAAATCATGTTTCTCTTGGTCGCCTCAAAGTTGCGTTGGGTTTTCTCCTCAACGTAAAGGTTAAGAGGCACATATCACTGTTTTCCATGTTCGTTGAGTTAGTTTCTGGAGTAAATAAATAGGCTATAATCTGTGTGTTAACACAGCTTTTTTGAAAATGGCGGGTGCTGGTGTTTCGCGTGCGTTTGGCCAATCTAGCTACACTAATGTCACTGTAGTTTCTATACAGCTGGTTTAGACCCTACTCTTAAGTAGGAGCTAAATTAATTCCTCCACAAGGAGTTCCTAGAACTAAAATTGTTCCTAGCTCCTGCGGTGCGAACACGCCAAAATCCGGGTACTTCCGCCAATAGTTCAAGGAACTATGAAAAGGTTCCTCCGGTGCGAAAGCTCCTGTTAGCATGGTCAACGTGAACTCTGCTGGCGTATTAGAATATGTCAATATAGAGAAAAAACAGAGAGAAAAACAGATGTCTCAATATTTTGGTATAAAACGCATTTTCTAAGAACTTATATTTCAAGTTTTGACTGTAAATGTCACGCCTATAACGCTGGAATTGCCCTGTAGCACAAGTGAAAACTAACAAGACTTTTCTTTTTCAGTCTAACCCAGGGGTGCCCAACCCTGCTCCTGCCGATCGACTGTCCTGCACAGTTCATCTCCAACCCTAATCAAACACACCTGCCTTTAATTTTCAAGTGATCCTGAAGACCTTAATTGGTTGCTTCAGGTGTGTTTGAGTAGAGTTGGTGATAAACTGTGCAGGACAGTCGATCGGCAGGAGCAGGATTGGGCACCCCTGGTCTAACCCCACACTTTCCACATGTAACTCGATTTTGATCCGTTCAGTCATTATTTTTGGAGCATCACTGCTATGGCAAGCATATTTGAATTTTATTCATTTTCCAGGATATGAATTCTTGATAATCAACAATTCAATTTTCACTAGTTAAAATGTTAATTCTTGACATCGACAATCAATGATGTCATCACTCGCAGATATACAAATTCTTGACTTCAACTTGCCAAAAAAAAAAAAACCCTATAATTCTTGATATCTGTTATTGTATTTTCACTAGTTTAATGTCACCATAGGCTGCCATTCAAATTCAAGTGTTGATATCAAGAATTGATTTCTTACTAGTTGAAGTCCCAATTTCACATTTCAGAAATACAATTCTTACTAGTAAAAATCATAATTTTGTATATCAATAATTACATGGTTACTAGTGCAAATGTCTGTTCTTGATATCAACAACTAAACTGCTACTAGTAAAGTTTTTTAAATCAACAATTCGATTGTCACTATAGTGACTATGTTAATTTCTGATATCATGAATGTGTATATTAGTAAGAAAGCCATTTTAGATATCAATAATAATATCAGAAATATATTTTCAGATAGCCTATCCAAAATACCAAATTAAATATGCTGAAATACACAACGAGTGACGATTGAGCTCTTGATATCAGGAATTTATATTTTTTGTAGTAACAAAGTCATTATTATGACAAATTATGATTTTTAAAAGTAAGAATTGAATTTCTGATCAAATATCAAGAATTCATATCCTGGGAATGAAAGTCTAAACGGCTTGTCGTATCCCTGTGTGTCAGTGTAGAGGTCAATAGGCCGTGGCATCAACCCAGACCTCTGGCTGTTTTGTGGATCAAACTGGCATAGGACAGTGTATTCAAATGTCTGACCACAACAATCTACGACTTAGGCTATATTCTTCATCTCTGCCATCACTTTCACTGCTTCGATCCTCAACGACTTCCTTTCTTAGTATGACCTAATTTTTTGAAGCACTGCAGTCTCTCTATCATCAATACCTCCTGGAAAAGCTACAGCAACATCAACCTAAAACAGGGAAGAAGACAATTATACTACCAGAGTGCCAGTACTGAAGATCCCCTAAAAGGACTTTTTTGATTTGACAACAGATTTTTAGTTTGGTGTCTTTTTGAGTTATTGATTTTAAAAAATGTGCATGTAATGGAAATATATATATATATATATATATATATATATATATATATATATATATATATAACTATGGAATTGACAGCATGTGACCTTCACTTCCTTGTTGCCAAAAATGTCAAGCACATGACATTTTTTTGGGATTTTAACTTTATTGGCTGAAGGGGATGTCATACGATATTACTTAGGCTATATATATATATATATATATATATATATATATATATATATATATATATATATATATATATATATATATATAGGTTAAACATTATTATTGTATTTTAATTGCAATTTTTTAAACGATGTCCCATAGAGGGTTAAAATAAAGTGCTCCTTAACCAAGATCACACTGGTCCATCTTTTCTAATGATGCTCTCAAAGTTCACCTGAAATCAAGAATCATCCCACAGCAACATCAGAATAAATACTAACACACAAACCCAAGAGCAAAGCAGTTCAATACGCACACATCAATCAATATGAAGCCCAATAATGTGGTTTGTATTGATGCAAGGAGCTTTGCTGCGCCATGTTTTGATCGATCTATTGACTGCTATAGATGAACTCACTATCACTGAAGCTAACGCTAACCAGGTGTCAGTGCAACACTCACCCGAGGATGAACACGTCCCTTCACTGCCCAGAGTTACTCAACATCTTATCAAAGGCACGGGAGGGGGGCTATAAAATTAATTTGGTCTAAAACACATATAGACTAATCATATAAAAGAGTAAAACTACTGGCGAAACAGGACAAGGCAGTTCTTCTGTTTAACTGTGTGACTCCGGCTAAACATGGCGGCCGGAATACGAAACACAATAGAGAAGCTTTCAAAATAAAAGACAAATCTTCAGTACAAAAGGCCAACTTATCAAGAGTAGGCCTCATGAAACACTTCTCCGTAACATAACAGCATATAATGGCTAAGTAAAATAAAATATAATGAATATACACGTTTAAAAGTTACATATTTTAAACAGGCTGCTAACTAATAAGAAAAGTAATGTGAGAATAAATGGTGGTCTCTGTCAAAGTCACATTTCATCATTAACATCATCACGTTATTTTTATATTAAGACTATTATGTAAATATTTCAGCCCAAATTCTCAGTACCGTAATGCTTCTTAAAATTATATACTTGAATTGAACTTTTTTCCTCCTCATCATTCTCCATATTGATGTCCATTAAGAGTGTCATTAGTGTAATAACACAGTAATTATTATCTTATCCCAATAAATGTTTATATTTTAATTGCATTCTTTGTTCCATAATGTACTTCAAATTCACATAATTATGACATTTCACAGTGTTTGATCATAAGGTCAAGTTTATTGACATAAAAAAATTAACAAGTAACGACTACAAAAATGAGACCACCAAATAATAAATACATTCAAAACCAAAAGTTTTCTGAGTGAATCAACTGGAAAGGCACCGATAGGCATTCATTATCAAATTCATTTTAAAATGATATAAAACACAGAGAATGCTCATGTACTGGTTTAGGGATAAAATAATAAATGATATAGCTCACTGTTAATTGAATATGTTGATTTGGTCTTTTATGATCATAAAGCACTCCAGCAGCTCAGAATAATATGTCACATATTAATAACATATTGCACGACCCTCTGTCTCTGAATTACTTGAGAAACCTTTCTGACTCTAAAATATATGAATTCACTTTTGTCTGTGATGTCTCTTGTGTCACTCTTCACACATTATCAAATCAAGTCTGCTTAAAACAACATTTTTTACATACATTATTTGGCGAGTAGCGTGGAATAAGCAGGAAAATGTATAGGCAGTCGGTCAATATTGCATAGTGAGATCCACTTTACATCACATTATATTACAGTTTGCTACATTTCAGATAATTTATCAGATTTGTTTGCATTTGTGTGACGTAATCTGAGCATATCCCTCATACAATAAACACACAGCCTGAGAAACAACACCTCTAAAGAAACAGACTGTAATAAGAGACCCCAGACTCCTGATTCATCTACAAATCAGTGAGAACATAAATCACTCCAGCATGAGCCGAGTTCAGCCATCGATGTACTTGGCGTCGAGTGTGTGGCTGTCCCGTATGGAGAAGGGTCTCCAGGCCAGCACCTGCAGGCCCGTGACAAACAGCGGCACCACACACACCAGGTAAAACATCATGCTGTGCAGGGACTGGAGAGCACTGGGAGGAGGAGAAGAAGGACAGAGAGCAATGAGAAATGAATGCAGTGCACCTTTCCACCTCTAGAGGAGGACAGACCATCGGCGGCAGGGCACTCGAGTCTGAATCACATGCTTACAGAGGCTTGTTTCCGCCACAGAATAAAAAATAAATAAAAAAAGTAGTAATTAATACAAGTAATTGCAACTTTTTATCTCACAGTTCTGACTTTTTTTTCTCATAATTGCGATAAAAGGTCAGAAATCTGAAAAAGTCAGAATTCCGTGATATAAAGCTGCAATTGCGAGTCATAAAGTCCAATTTCCTCAGAATTGCGAGTTTATTTCTCACAATTCTGACTTTTTTTTCCTCAGAATTGCATGTTTATGTCTCGCATTTCTCACTTTTTAACCAGAGATAGTAGACCATCCTTCTGGCATACTCTTTTCAACATAACTATGCTTTAGGACACACTTATTCTAATCTCACAGACTAACTTAGTGTGTTACATTCAGGGTTGCCAGGTTTGTGGTTTTCCCGTAGAATTGGGACACTTTCAGGCCCTGTTTACAGCTGGTACTGAGATGTGTTTTGGTGGATCGGATCACAAGTAGACGAGGGAGACACGTTCCCGTTTACACCTGGTGTTTTAATTCTTTATGGGCGGGTAAATGAATGGGCTTTTTCAGATCTTTCGATCTAATGGGCGAAATAAGCTCACGCAATTTACATACGAACACGACCGGAGACGACGGAAAAACACACAGCTTTAGTTTCTGCTCTGACTGACACAAGACCAGCCGAACGCTGTGAGTGTCGGGATTCACCGGAAACAGGACCCAAGAGCAGGGAATGCTGATTTATTAACAATAAAAGAAACAATGACAGTCCAACAACTGGACTCAAACACACACAGACACACAACACAACAGGGGAGACACAAGAAAGAGCAAAACCACTCAAACATTACATAAGAACAAGGCAGGACAAAGACTAGAGTTATGTGACTGAAAAACTAAACCTATGCGTCTAAGGAAAGAAAACTAAAGTAAAGTAAAATAAGTCCACGACAGGAGAAAGCTAGGTATTAAATAAATATAATAAATAAAAGAGAAGGCTAAAGTAACCACACCTATAAATCAGGGAGGAAGAACTAGACAGAAACTAGAGTAGCTCAAGTAAAACAAGACAACTAAAGAAGGCTAAATAAGAGAAGTTAGACTAAGAAAACCCCAAAGCAAAAACTGCAACACGATACTAGAGAAAGATCTGAGACAGGAACACAGAGACATGAAGCACAATATAAAGTAGAGCACAGGAGGACCAGACGAGCGCAACGAGTGAAACGAGGACTAGACGAAAGGGTAATGGCAACATAAATAAAGACAAATCCCAAAACAAACATGGAAACACTGAACAAACACACAACAGACAAAGCTGCCGGGGCGGAGCCCAGTGTGTGTTAAATCAGGGCCCGTATTTATCCAGCTTCTCAAAGTGCCATTTTAGTCTTACGTGCTGACAGCTCATGAAATTTGCTCCTACTTTCAAACTTAAGAATAAAAGCAAGTTATCAAATTTCTTAAAGCTAAGAATCACTCTTACTCCCACAGTTATTTAAGACAGCGGGAGAGGTCTCGAGGAGACAGAGACGAGTGAATCTTTCAGGAGAGGAAGAATGTTTTTCACGATGAGCGGTATTGTTTGGACAGTGCAGGCATCATCTTTGTCAGCGCTGGTTAATGTTGGGCTGAACTTGCCTTTTATAACATCTTTCCGCTGTTCGACTAATTCAGCAAAAGTAGCTCTTCTTCCTCTCGCCAGTTCGTTTCTTTTTTGGATGATTATATGACAAAATCTAGGCTATATATGATCAGTTTTTTCAAATTTGTAATTAAGACATGGTGGAAAACGTGTTTCTCTTTCATTTCCAATGTGTATATCATAATGTGGGATTCATTGAAAATTATTTATCATAAAAAAAAAAAATATCTATATATTTTCAAGAGAACACATTATGATTATGGACATGAAAGATAAACAAGTTTTCCACCATGTCTCCACAGTGCTGTTAACTGACCCATATATAGCCTAGATTTTATGATTTGTCCAAACGATACAATGCTGTGTTGAATGTAAACTCCTCTTAGGAATTTCCCTCTTCAATGTGGATTTATCTGAGAATGTCCTGTTTGCGGCACAGCAGAGTGTCGTGGATCATCTCTAAGACTGACACTTAAGATTTAGTCCTACACTTCACTTCACAATTACCAATGAGATGCTTGATAACTAACTTTTAAGCGCATTGAGTCAAGAATCCAGTAATTCTCAGAGGCTTGATAAATACAGGCCCAGGAATGGAGAGAGAACATTGTGCTTGATGCGTTTTTACTCCTCAAACCAAACTTGGGTCTCCAGCCGACAGTTTAAACCCCGTCTGGCCAGAGCTCTTCTCATAATGTTCCTCATTAGTCCAGTAGATGGAGAGAAGACGGTGTTTTGTGGCTGTTTGAACACATTCGACCACATGAGCGTTTACACTACGAAAGCAATCCGGTCGAATGTGTTTTCACTCCCTCTGGAAGTGGTCGAAAGTGGACAAGCTCAAAGCGTTTTAGACCCTGTTCACTCCTGTATTCAGAGTCGTCCACTTGTGATCCGATCGACCAAAACACATCTTAATACCAGGGCCTGTCAGCACAAATCATAACAGTGACCGTTTACTGACAAGCCTTAAAGGAGTCGTGCCTCAAGTTGAAAGTGTGTATAACACATGACAGTGACTGTAAAACATGTATTTGATGTATGGGGTGGCATATATTGAGTCTTGATATTTGGATAAGGTCACTGGGCTAGTTTTATTACACATTCCTGGCAACCCGGGTTATGTTGCTTTATGTTCTGAAACAAAGGCTGAAATAAATATTCCAGGACAATCTGTTTTGCTTTGACAGACTGAATATCTGACAGGTAAACCTTACATTGGATCCACGGCCTTGGAAACCTCATGCATGTCCGCATAGCCATACTGGTTCAGGATAGAGACGGCCATCATCGGGGCCAGAGACTGAGCCGGCTTCGTGAACAGAGCGTTGGTCCCAAAGACCATAGACGAGAGAGGAGAGCTGGAAACATTTAGAGGAAAAAACAAAAAAACATCAGTTATTTAAAATTGGACGAACCATATGCATTTGCTTGGGTGTTTTAGCACACATGCTAATTTTCAACACCTTTAAATGACAGGGATTATGAATTAGACTCATCTTTGATAGCTAATAGCGCCATATTTAAATCAAAAAATGAGTATGACTAGTTGAGAAGCAAGAGTTTGATTGAAAGCCAGTTAGTTATAATGTGTGAGAACGCTTGGATACCTGCGCTTGTGTTTCTGCAGGTCCGAGTCGATGATGTCGGCCAGAGGCAGATTGAAGAGACTGAAGGACGCCTGAACCAGGACCCTGATTCAACATCACACATCCACACACAAGCTTATTATTCACTTTGTTTCCTCTAGTCAAGTCAAGTCACATTTATTTATACAGCGCTTTTTACAATACAGATTCAGTTTCAAAGCAGCTTTACAGAGATAAAAGGAAAATACTGCAACAAAGTTTGAAAACTGTCACAGTCCAGCTTAAGTAAGTTCAGTGATGGTTCATTTTTGTTGTAAAAAAGTTATTAATTTAGTTCATTTATATATATATATATATATATATATATATATATACAGCCGCTCTGGAGAAAACCGTGATGTCATCATCCAGCTCAGTTCAGTTCTCATATAATGGTGTCAGTGCAGGCAGATCAATAATAGTGTTGAATATTAAATTAAATGTTACATTTAATGTCCGCAACTAAGCAAGCCAAAAGCCAATGGCAACAAAGGTGAAAAAAAGGGTGTAAAAGGCGACAGTATTACACTTTTATCACCATTTCATACACACTGAACTCTGAAAAAATAATAATAAGGTAAACAATTCAGGGGAATTTGATTCCTGATTCGATTCCCCTTTAAGCAGAAAAACAGCATTAGGTGAATCTCATTATATCATCACTTAAAAATGTTCAATGACGTCTGCATTACATTTTTCACACATTCAATTGTTTTAGTAACAATGGTAAAAATGACTGTTTACCACTATGCATTGTTATATTGGACAGTGTTGGGTGTGTTACTTTAACAAAAGTCATTCATTACTAGCTATTAATTATGCATTCAACAGTGTGATTAGATATCTGTACTAATTACTCTCTCTATAAAGTGTTGTATTACTAATTACTTTCTAAATCCCGCATTAACCTCGACCAGTTGAACAATACAAGGACAGACATGAAACTGCTCTTTAATTCTTTCAAATAAATAATAAAAATTGCATAAATTATACTTGGACTGACCAAAGTGTTTAAAAGAGAGACGGTCACATTAAAAACATACATTTTAATGTTAGATTTTGATGCTATTATTGTTAAATATAGAATTGTTGTATAGTCTATACAGTATTTAATGTAATTACATCAGAAGTAACTGTAATTAAATTAAATAAGTCTTTTTCAAGGGAAAATTAAGTAAATTACACTGATAACACTGATATTAGGGCATACAAATGTAAATTCCTCTGTTTATTTGGTAAAAAACAGTGCAAAAAAAATATTTGTAATTTTTTTACATTAACATTTTAAATCTAATTGCTTACAGTGGCTGTTTGGTGGAAAATATGTATTTTCTGATGGGAAAAAGGTCACCCTTTTTAAACAAGCTATTATTGAGATGCGTTAGGCTGTATGCTGAATAATGTTGGCCAGCTCGATTCAGAAACACATGCAGTAAAAGTCCAGTTGGTATGTACGCTTTACACACTAATGAGCAGAAAACACATAATCTGGCCTACAGTACATGTGTAAAACCTTTATTCACCGGTAAATACTGTAATACCCACCGTTCAAAAGTTTGGGCTCAGCAAGACTTTAACTTAAAAAGGAATTAATACTTTAATATGGCAAGGGTACATAAAAATGATCTAAAGTGATATTAAAAGCTTTTACATTTAAAAGATTTCTATAATAAATGCTGTTGTTTTGAACTTTTACCTTCATCAAATAATAAAAAAAAATAAAAAATACTTTAAATTTTCAACATTGATAATAATACTGAATGTTTCTTGAGCATTAAATCATCATATTAGAATGATTTCTGAAGGATCATGTGACACTTAAGACTGGCGTAATGATGCTGAAAATTCAGCTTTACATCACAGGAATACATTACAGTCTACTATATATATATTCACATAGAAAAATTTTTAATAATGTTTCACAAGATTACTGTTTTTACTGTATTTTTGATCAAATAAATGCAGTCTTGGTGAGCAGAAGAGGGTTCTTTCAAAAACATTGTTTTTACTTTTTTTTTTTTTTTTTGTACAACCAACTTGGGATGTTTATGTCATTTCAAGTTATATTACATTAAACTGACTTAAAAAATGTGTTGAATCTTGTATAATTTGTTGAAAATTGCTTAACTTATCTTGACAAGTTGAAGCAATGTAAAAAAACATATGTTGTCATAACTTATTGATCATTAATTTTTTACAGTGCAGCACCAAACTATTGAACGGTAGCGTAAATCTCTAAACGCACAAACTTCACCCAGTGAACGCTCTCTTGTAGGAAACACATATCTCATGGTTTCTTTGCATGTTTATTCCTTTTTCCCAGAACAGCCGTGTAATTACTCACATGCTGGAAGTGAGGAACAATGCAAGGAAATAGTAGCTGTTTGGACCCAGCAGTAACATGATGACGGCTGCTCCGGCCTCCACGTAGAAGCTGACCAGGATCAGTCTGTAGTAGCCCAGCTTATGGAGAAGATTCTGGCTGCACAACACCAACACCTGTAGAGCAAAACATCCAGAGAGGTTTCAGTGCTGTGTCCAATGTGACGCACTTCAGTTCTGCTCATAAGTTTGCACACCCCTTGCAGGATATGCATTAAACTTGGATGATGAGGGTACATTGTACTCATTTTGTGTTGTTCAGGGAAACATCATGTAGTTTCTAAAGGGCAGAAGTATATATGTATATATGTACGCTGCGAGGAGACGCGGTTCTGATGCCTGAACTGTGATGGGAAACATCTCGACTGTGATAAGAAAAAACAGGTGTGCTTAAGCATTCGGTCCTTTTTAAGGTCTCATCTTCCTGTTTTTGGTTCGTTACATTAAGTTAAGGACAGAATCTTAAGCACACCTATTTTTTCTCATCATAGTCACGATGTTGCCCATCACAGTTCGGTACAGGATCAGAACCGCATCTCCTCACAGCAGATCTTCGTTTGTGTGTGTGTGTGTATTTGACGGAGGGATTTCTGATGTTGTTTTGACTCCTTTACACATTTTATAAGCTCTTCACGAGTTCTCAGCTGGACAAAATATCATCATATGTAGCTATGCACATACAATGAGGTCATTTAGCCCAAAACACAGCACTGTTTTGGTAAATTCCGTCTCAAAATAGGGAATATGTCATAAAAAAAGCCGACCAATCAGGTTGTGAACGAATCCCTATGGCTGTAGGTTTGGTCTCTTTTGGTTCGGTGATAAAAATGCCAATCTGAACGCTAAGCGGGTCAGGAGTGAATGAAGGTCCGGATCAAACGAACCAAGCAAACTGAACTACAGTACAAGTGTGAACACACACTTAAGGTGATGAGACATGGGGCAACTTTTTGAGCAATGTTGCTGGGCAATGAAAACGAGGCAAACTGAAAATGGGGAATACATTTCTATCTGGATACTTTAGATCGGTCGTGGGCCCTGTGTCTGGTCTGGTTGACGGCAACATTGCTCAAAAAGTTGCCCCGTGTATCATCACCTTTAGTGATGATGATGAGAGCTATAAAGACGTTTCTATCCTTGAAAGAGGGAGGGGGGGGGGGTTATTCAAATCCAAGTATGAAGGACAATAAGCAGTAGCAGTTGATGACGCACCTGAGGACAGATGAATCCCGCTCCATACATGACACTCTTGGCAATCGGCGGCAGGACGTCCTGAGGAATGAGATGCTCTGCAAAAATCAGGGTGAAGTTATTGTAAAAAGCCAGCAAGAACACCTGGAAAAAGTTCATGATGACGAAGAGCTGGAAGTCTCTATTGGTGAGGATCTGCCAGGTCATAGACAGCACAGAAGACACCGAGAGCGAAGGAGAACTGTCCTTTTCCTCAGGGGTTTTATAGTCGAACCGACTCTCGCTGTGGAAACCCGTGTAGAGCATGCAAGCGCAGGCCAACGCGGCCACAAACACGCTAAAGCCCTGGAAGACAGCGAAGTTCTCCATGTTCTCGGACACGAGGCCACTGAACAGCACACTAGACGAGCCCAGCAGAGACGCCACCTGGCTGTATTTGATCAGCCTCAGCCGGTTCTGATGGTGTCCCGAGATCTCTGCGAAGAGAGCGCACTGGGCCAACAGCACGAACGTGAGCAGGCCGTCGAACGCACACAGGGTCACGGTGAGGTGTACGCCGCTCAGCCAGTCGTGCTCCTCGTACGTCCTCCAGGGGAACCAGGCCAGCAGGAACGACAGGGCGTACAGCGGCGCCCCGTATAAGATGGAGAGTCTGCGGCGCGAGCAGCACTGCAAGCCTGAGTTGTCCTGAAGATATCCAAACACCGGGTCGTTCAGCGCATTCCAGATCATATACACAACCTGTGCAGAGACACAACTGTTAGGGATTTTTTCTTACACAATTGCATCACTTCACTTCAGAAGGCCTTTATTAACCCCCGGAGAGCCACTTTTATCATGAATAAGTACTATTCTTTGTACTTCCAAAGACAAACAGCCATTCATTCCCATTATAAAGCTTGGAAGAGCCAGGACCATTTTTAATATAACTCTGATTGTATTCGTCTGAAAAAAGAATGTCATAGACACCTAGGATGGCTTGAGGGTGAGTAAATCATGGGCTAATTTTCATTTTTGGGTAAACTATCCCTTTAAGTTCCACAGAAGGTAAAAAAGGAGCGAATGAGGATGAGGGACAGAATTTCTGGCTGAACTATCCGTTTAAAAACTGAACGTTTGTGCTGACGGTGAGTTTCAACCCGCCGAAACTAACTCGAAAACACTTTGATTGTAGCCGGTTAGTTAGCCTAAAGAACATTTTCCTTCCTTGATTTGTCTTGAAGTACATCAGGGCATTCAGGTGTTTACAGTGGCTGGTTAGGCTGATCTTTTGTTTTGATGGTTTTCAAGAGGTTTAGTGTTGTAAAGTGGCGAGGCTGAAAGACCAGCTAAACATTAGCTAGGCCACCTAAACAAGCAAATCTGGTTTAACTAGTTTAAGTTTGTAAGCTTTGAAAATATTAGCTTCACTCTTTACTTGTCCAATACAGTACATGTTTCATAATAACGACAGAAAGTATTGCTGATGGATACGCATGCCTATAAGATGACCAAAACAAATTCCAAAACAATTAACAATGTAATTTATTGAAGTATTGGCTGTACCTTAACAGATTATATATTTTAACTGAAAGGATTTGGAAGAAATCAAGGTGCTTGCCTATATATGAAGATATAAACTATTCCAAAAGTTTTGAGTTTTTTCACACTGGAAAAATAAATAGATCAGTGTTTCATCCTTATTCCCACAAAATGAGCAAGAACTGTCAACATCCATACATTTTGCCACAGTATCATTCACAGGATATATTTTATGAAAGATCTTAAAATTAACTTATTTAGTCTTATTGGAAAAGCAGTACTTATGAGGTAACAGCCAGGCTTCCTTCCAGTATATAAATTCAATAAGAGAGGCCCGATAAATGTATTTTTTTTATTCTGAAGAATTTGTCGAATATGCTTATTATTACATTTCTTGTTAAATATACTTATTCCATCTTATATCAAATCAGATTTGCCGGTGTAAATGTTTTTTGTTTTTTTTTCAGGTGTAAATGTAGACATCAAATAGACGTCGCCATGACGTACGTGTGCTACCAGGCTTCTGATTGGCTAAAAAGTTCTGGCCGCGCCTCCAACGACACTGGCTATTTAAAGAGAATGGTGCTTGCAGGTGTTTTTAATGCTTAACACTGTATTACAAAAAATATATATAGTTTACAGCAAGTTCAATATAACCGAAAGCATGAACTCTATAGCAGTTCAAATGAACGTATGCATGTTAAAACTTGTGAAAACTCACCTGTGACTGGTGGAAGGCTGTCTCTGATATTTTGTACCTGTTCAAGAACAGCTTTACGTAGTAGAAACTAAACATGCTGTTCATCATGGCAGAACCAAGCGTTGTCATAGAGTAAGCCAAAGCAGCGGGATTAGGAGCAACGTGTCTCATGATTCTCATAACACGGATGTTTGACGTGCTGGAATTGTTTGTCCACAAATGCAATGAAACTGAACACTATTATAAAACTCATGCAGTCGTAGCTTATTAGTCAATTTCTCCAAACCCTACCAAGGGAATGTTGACAAAAAAATAAAACGATTTAGTTGAAACACTTAAGTTTTGAATATATCCATTCACAACTGAGCTCATTTTAAAAACAGTGGTACACACAACACTTCCTTGTATTCCAAAGTATCACATCAGACCCCGCCCCCGTCCTCTGATTGGCCAGCGTGAAGATCCGTTCTTGTTGTTATCCTCGCGTCTTCTCTTCACTCCAGTTGAAGTCTGACTCTGCCACGTTGCTGTAAACACCGGTGCACACCGCTAGGGATTGAAGCCTTGAAAGCCCGGCTCACCGGCGTCTATCCATCAGACAAAGGGCGCTGATGCCTTAAAATAAACAGGAGAAGAAACTGAACGTGTGCTTCCAGTCGGCGAAGCTTTGTTTGCAGTCGAGATGCTCACGGACGTGATAGTAGAGGAGGACTTTGATCGCAATGAGGATGATATGTGGTACAGCAGGAAGGATCTGGAGCATGGTAAGACTCACTCACCAGTAATGCTTATAAATCATGTTAGAAAGGTGGTAGATACCTGTGCTTTTCATAAAAAAGTCATGTAATTACAAATATTGCCATTCATTTATACAGCCTGATTGTAACACATTAGAAATACATGGATAAGGGCTTCAACTGGGATGTGATTTGACTTTCTCGAAGGTCAGGTGATATTTTATCTTGTAAATCTTGAGTGAAATGGATGTTAAATGTGTTCGTGTTTAGTGATGATAGGGCAGTGTTTAAGCTGTCTATCTGAAGGTCACGCCCATGTAAACCCTTTAAATGCGCACTCCTGACGTCATCAGCCGACGAGGATACATCTGAGACGTTTTATACTTAAAGATGTTTGTTTTTTGTGCATTCATCATGTCACAGTGTATTGAATATTATTTGGTGAAGCTAAAAGACGTGAGGAGGAAACCATTGTTTTTAATGGCTTTAAATGTGCAAAAATACAGTTTCAAGTGTAACATAAGCAGAAAAATGTGTATGTGTGTACTATACACCATTTTGGGTTCCTTCAATTTTCTTAGTGTAAAAGAACATAAAAAAATAAAATAAAAAACGTTTTCCAGCATAAAGAACCTTTTGTGCATTGAAAAGGTTCCATGGAATGTGAAAGGTTCATTGTGGAATCATCAATAAAGAACCTTTATTTTTAAGAGTGATGGTGTTTCGTCTGCATGTTTGTTTCCATGTGCATTATACTTTTATTATCATTTAGATGTACATTTTCTTATTTCACTCTTAATAATTGGATTCAATATTTTACTGTTACTTTTTGAATGCTTTTGTCAAGAGCGACTTTCATATTTAAGGGACACATTTTAGTAGCGTACGTGTGTTTCCTGGGAATCACGAGCATTGCATCATGCACTACTTGTCAAACTACTAATTTGAGGACTGCTATTGTGAATCATCCCTAAAAAGTGATGCTTTTGTGGAAGGACTTGTTGTTGATCTGGACAGCTCTGTTTGGGCATCTGGTTGTTCATTCCTACCGCTGGGTTTGGCAGGATAACACCCACTACGTCTGTCCTCGATGTTTACTGTCTCCTCTGTCTGTGTTTGGGACAGATCTCCATTTGGCCGCTGAGCTGGGCAAGACTTTGCTGGACAGGAACCATGAGCTGGAGCAGGGCCTTCAGCAGATGTACTCCACCAATCACGAGCAGCTGCAGGAGATCGAGGTGACGCTTCTCACACAACACACCACTTCTGTTTCCATATGGCACAGATCGTGTACGGATAGTGCTCTGTAGATTTGAAATGTCCTTTGTGTTGTGCCTGCATTGTGACCTTATGGATAATTATGCATGCAGTTTTTATGTTCTCATATTAATTGAGAGACTACATGGAATATTTGTTGGATTGTTGAAATGAACTAGTGAAGGTGATTTAGGGTACGTTTACAAGACAACGATGTACTGAAAATTACGCGTTTTTCACGTGCAGACAATTCAAAACGATCCCCGTTCACACGGATCTGCGAAAACGGCTAAAATCACTGTATTCATGCCAGGCCAGTAGTTAGCGATGTCACTTTGTAAAGAAACACTACACATCTATAGACCTTATGCGCCAGAGAAACAAGCACGCCGCCATCTTTGGAAAATTGTCTTTTAACTTCCGTTTTGCGGTCGCTCTGTATATATATATGGCATTTCTGTCCAGGAGTAATTAGCTTTTTAAGTGGATTTACTTAATGTAAAGTTAACGAAAGTTATCATGAGGACTGTAATGTTTAAAGCAGATGACTTAACAAATGTAAATCGACCGGGAAGATTTTAAAACGAGCCGTTCATTAATAAGCACGCAAAACGCTGTGAAAATACAGACCGGAAGTCAAAAGACAATGAGCGCAGCGCTGAAAAGGGGCGGGGCTACATAAGGTCTATAGACTGAACATGTAATACGCATGTTGCACTTTGAATCCCGTTTTCACAAGTTAGCATTTTCAGGTCCCCCAAACGCCGTTGTCGTGTAAATGAACGGCCAGAACGCACAAAACGTCTTCTGTTTTTGAAGTCCCCCTGTGGTGAAAATCAAGCTTTTAATGTTGTTTATATGTCTATGTGGTGTTTTTAATATGCTTTAAGACAAATCATGTGTAAATTCATAAGTCGACAACATTGCTGAGTATTTTCTCCTTAAAACTGCAGTGAACCAAAGACAGTCTCAAAAACACGCTTTGAAATCACTGGTGTTTCTGACGTCACAAGCTACCTTGTAAACCATCAGATCACCGTATGATCGTCAACAAGTGGATCTCTGAGCTGGTTAGAGTAAGTGGAGGCGGGGCTCATTCGCATATTCATAGAACCGTGCATACTAAATGAGGCACGGGTGTTGATTCAACATTTATTACATTCAAGCTATTTTAAGGCATGACGAAATATATTAAAGGAAAAAAAACGCTTAAATATGTAATTTTGCTGATAAAAGATGAGTTTTAAGGGATACAATTATTGACTACAGGGGGACTTTGATAAAAACGATGTTGTGTAAATGGCCCCTAAAATGGTGGAAAACTTGGTGGCCAGTTACTTGAGCTAAGAACACAATTATTCACATAAAATCTTTACCTAAAATCTTGAAACGGGCGCATTGGACACTGTCTTTCATTCAGTAAAAAGGCATACATTTGTTTGGTAACACTGTCTCTGTACTCGTATGAACTCAGCTAGTCTTTCACTTGATGGAAATGCGTAAACGGCGGGAGATTTCCTGTTTGATCCTCTTTCCTCCTCCTCACGCTGAGGACATCGTGCAGCAGGACTACTGCTATTTCTGACACCGTATCTGGGTCTGGCATGTCCCCAATCGTGAGATTTGTGGTGTCATTTGGCTAATGGCCTGGCATGGCAATACGGTCTTATGCAATTGGTTTTCTAGTGTGTGGAATGGCGTACTATTCTTTCTTTTTTTATTTGTAGTGTATATAGAGCATGTATAGTATGCTCAGAATACAATGACCATCATGTATGGTGACAAAAATGTAGCATATGAATGTTTATTAAATGTTTCTTGCATAATGCATTGTATACTTTGATGTACTACTTAAACAGTATGTAGTATGCATTACATCTCAAGCAGACTTCATCAGCATTAGTGTCTAACAGAAAGTTTGGTTTTAATGGAAAGTAGCTGCTGATTGGTTAATGTTCACTTGATCCTGGCTTTATAACTGGCTTTATAACTGTCATCTCTCTCTAGCCAAATATTGACTTCTCAGAAACAATGCTGTGGGAAGTTGTTAATCGCAACATGAAGTTACTCTTCCGTCTCATGTTGTGAAACATTTACGAAAGTGCATTTGGTTGTGAAATGTCATTGTAACTTGTGAGTTTTGTTGCAGTTTTGTGCCTGTGGTTCGGCAACGGATGCTTTAGAGCATCTTTAGCATTGGCTTACAATAAAATGATGAAGCCTATTGCATACTTTCAGGGGTGATGATAATGTCCAAGATGGGAGCCCAAATGTAAAAATGTAGTGCATTCCTGTGCCAGTAAGCAGCAGCAAACCTATTTGGTCAACAATTCTCTGTATGTTAGGCTGGGAAATGTCTAAAACCTGAAGCTTTTGATATTGATTGGACAAAATATTGCAACAGAGTCAGGGGGAAAGCAAACTTCTAAGGGGGCATCAAGATAACTTAACTTAAAATGAATTAAAAGAACACAAAACGAGCATTAAAATAAGCTAAAACCACACACACACACAAAAAAAAAATCCAGATATTTCTCATTTTAATTCACCCTCTCTTGTTTCTTTTGAAGAACCAAACATCTGTAATCATGTAATGCAATAATTTATTATTATTTTAATCATTATTTTCTTTACAGAAACCAGGAGGCGCTGTTAAAATATTAGTGTTTCTGCTCTCGTGAGACAAGAGCATGAGACTAGTCTGCTAGTCTTTATAGCCAAATAAAAAGTTGCTAAATTGTATATTATCAGCTGTATAATTGTGAATATTCAAAATATCACCCAGCTCTAGACAGTGTCTATTGTGTAAGTGCATATTGGTCTGTCTGATGAGCAAATATTTGAAGGCTTGTGTCTGTATTGCCTCTTGCAGTATCTGACCAAGCAGGTGGATCTCCTGAGGCAGATGAACGACCAGCACGCCAAAGTTTACGAGCAGCTGGACTTGGCAGCACGAGACCTGGAGAAAAGCAACCAGAGGCTGGTGCTGGAGAACCGTACTTCCCAACACCGGATCGAGAGGTGAGGACGAGTCCGAGTCCAGGTCTCCCTGAGATGTGGCCTCTCTTAACGTGACTATTGCTTTTTATCCGCAGCCTAACCGAGACCATAGATGGGTTGCAGACTCACATGGAGGGCCTTCAGAAGCAGGTGGACGAACTGAAGATGTCCCAGTCCAAGCGAGATCTCGCAGGTGTGCGCCGCAGCCTTGGTGCCCAAAGCATTTCATGTCTGAAAGAAATCTATGATCTGCAGCAAGACAAGTGAGTCTGGGGCCAAATGACGCCAAACAAACCCTTATCATTCTCATCAACATCACAAAAAAAGCCATGCATTCATGTCTCAACATGTCAGTGGAAAGTCCTCTTTGGTATTGTTATTAAAGATATTGCATGTACAGTAGATACTTTTTTTGTGTGTGTGTGTGTATATTTTAGCTTTTAGTTGATTATGGTGAGAAATACTCAAATTATTACTCAAATACTCAAATTATTTAAAAGTGTGTTCAGTCATGGTACAAGATGTCAAGTGGGGTTTTGCCCGACTTTAACATAAACTTAAGGCTAATTTAAGGACAAGCCCAGTCCAAACGTCTTGTTTTTAGTAGGCAACAAGTAATTTGTGTTCTTCAAACCACTTTAATGGAGATTTTAACATTGTAATTCTACTAGAGCCGCTGGACCCTTGTAGGACTAATTGAAGCAGACGTTTCTCTGTGATGTCCAGCTCGTGGATGAACTCTCTGATATGTCTGCTACACGGCCCACCTGTAGCGTTAGTACGTGCTGAATGGGCATCTTAAGGGCCTCGAAAGCCAGACATCATAATCTGACCCGGCCCTTCTACCATAATCCAGTAATCCCTGATCTAATCCAACTCAGCAGGAGAGGCTAATATGGACCTAAAAGAAAACGGTGTGCACCAGGCCCAGTGATGCAATTAGCAACAGGTTCCTTTTTGGATGCAAAACAGAAATAAAATTAAACGGAAAACAAAATAATAGGGCCCACTATTATGTTTTTGTCTGATATTATCTTTAATGTAGTGTAATAGTGTTATAGCCGTTTTTTAATGTAAAAGTTCTGCAAAGTTTAGAAGATTAAAGTGCAGGAGTAATGGAGTTATTTTCTCCCAAAAGAAAGTGTCGATTCTGAACTGCTCAAACGAGTCGTTGGTAGTTTCTCACTTTCTGCACAAACTTACATAGGCTTGTAACAAATTTGCATAATGCCAGCCTATGGTCTTCACTGGCTGCCTGCAAACAATGACCCTCAAACACTGTAGTTGTAGCTGAGACTGGAAGAGTTTGGTTTGTGTTGACAACAGCGTTTTCTGCGCTGCAAATCCACTTTGCATCTCTTCCAAATGATGAGCGCTGGAATTGATACGGCAAGACCGACACCAGTGTTCTGTTCACGTCACTGTGCATCAAGTGGTGACCAATCAGAGCAGAATAGACCAATCACAACAGACTTGACAATCTGACCAATCAGAACAGAGTAGACCAATTACAACAGAGTAGACCAATCAGAGCAGAATAGACCAATCACAACAGACTTTACAATCTGACCAATCAGAACAGAGTAGACCAATCAGAGAAGAATAGACCAATCGCAACAGACTAGGTCATCTGACCAATTAAAACAGAGTAGACTAATTAAAACCGAGTAGACCAATCAGAGCAGAATAGACCAATCACAACAGAGTAGACCAATCAGAGCAGACTGGGTCATCTGACCAATCAGAGCAGAGTAGACCAATCACAACAGACTGGGTCATCTGACCAATCAGAGCAGAGTAGATGTATAATTAATTGTATGAGAAATGCCAACAATGTATATTATGACAATTAATTATTTTTTTTTGACGTTGGATGCATGTAGACTAATTGTAGGAGACCTACAAAAAACGACTCATGAAGAAATGGTTGATGTTGAAAAGCAGGGGACTCAAGATCCTGTTGTCTTCTAGGTGCTTGAGCTCCGAGAGCCTGCATGAGGAGAAGTCCTGGCCTGCGCTGGACGACAGACGCGTGGAGGCGGAGTTGGAGGAGACCTCCACCCTTCAGCACACCCTCCACAACCTCAAGCTGCAGCTGGCTGCGGAGCGGGCCCGACGGGTGGAGGCGGAGCGCGAGGCGGAGCTGACGGTGCAGGAGAACAGCGTGCTGGAGGAGCGCCTGAGTGTGCTGGAGGGAGCGCGCCGTCGGCAGGCCGAGCTGGAGGCCGAGGTGGAGGAGCTGCGGCAGCTCTGGCGCTCAGAGTCGACCAGCGCGAGGCTGACGGACACTCTCCTCCCCGATAACGTGTTCTTCGGCGGGGACGATAGGTCGAGGGTGGAGCCGGAGGAGGAAGACGGGCCGGAGCTTCCTCAGGGGAGGCGTCGCTGCAGCAGCGAGAGCTTCGTCAGAGGCGCTCGAGCTGAGGATATCCGGCGCGGACACGAGCGCACGTGCATCCGCCGGGCCCAGGCGGTGAAGCAGCGCGGGATCTCCCTGCTCAACGAGGTGGACGCGCAGTACAGCGCGCTTCAGGTGAAGTACGAGGAGCTGCTCCGCCGCTGCCAGCAGGGGGCCGACAGCCTGAGCCACAAGGCCGTGCAGACGCCCACGGCCCACGCGCTACAGCGCCGCAAGAGTCAGGCTAGCACCGCGACCGAGACCAGGGACGAGCTCCATCAGCCTGAATACAAGGCCCTCTTTAAAGAGATCTTCACCTGCATTCAGAAAACCAAAGAGGACCTGAGTGAGAACAGGCCCGGGCAGAGCTGGCGGTATTATACATCTTCAGTGTAGTGATCTTGCACTTCCAGACAGATTTACTAGTCTTCGTGTGTATGTGTGTGTCGATTGCACTATAACACCTGTGCCTATACACAATATACTACAGTACACCAAACCGTCCACAACCTGCAATGGCAGAACGCAGGCTTTTTGTGTACTTTCATCTCAAAGTCTTATTCCCGTGATTTGAGACTTGTGGACCTCTGCGATACAGCCATACCGAGTTGAATCTGTGCTTTGGGTTTGCCAGCACCTCTTGTAGAACCACGTCTGTGTGATACTTAAAGACTTAAACGTCCGATGTTCAGAGGCTAGACTAAATTATTATTACTAACAACTACTAACACTGATAATAACGAACTAACTTAATGCAAATTACATGCATGTTAGGGTGAACCTCACAAAACGAGAATGAGTTTCACTCCAGACTCTAAATTAATAAATTTTATTGTATATTGAAATATGGCCCAGATTTCGTGAGATTCACCTGATAAACTTTAAAACCTTTAAAAAAAAAAAATGATTTAAGGAATTCAGTAGGACAATATGTAGCCATATATTTCGAGTGTCTAGAAATTTCACAAGCAATATTATTTCCTTTTTTTTCTCTCTCTTTTCTTTAAGAAAATGCTGCATGTGATTTCAGTGACGTTACTGTAATGATTTCTTGAGCAATACAGTTTGCTGCTTTTATAATACGTCCGGTTTAAGAGTTTACCTCAATGGTTTGATGTGCTACGCAAAAATAGTTACGAGTTAGCTCACGTATATGTAAACAATATGCTTGAAATTCTCTGTGTATAGTTTGTTTAGCGCAAATCGTAGTTCAATGTTTTGGCAACGTCTCGCTCGAGTTCCAGCACTTTGTTTTGACGTTCATTTAAACACCACTGTGAAACTATGCACTTTAGACAGGCCTACGGTCAGTTTTCATTTCGTTTCGTTTTAGTTCTATTTTTATTTAAATGTTTTCATTCGTTACTCTAGTTCAGAGATTTTATTTATTTTTTTGATTGATATTCGTTCTGTTTTTCGATTTGATCTCGCCTGTGGGTTTAGGTCAACGTTTGAATGTTACCGATGTCTTGATGGAGATGTACTGAACGAGGGTCTTTTGTTTCGACGACTGAAGGCTTTTGAACCGATGCTTTGACGGAGTTACCTAAACGTTACACCAGCACAACGTAGGACGTTTTATGACGCAAGTAGTTTTCTGGTCAGTGTGGTTTAACAGTTGGTCTAATACCTAATTATTACCGGCTTATGTGTTTAATAACTGTTGTATTTCAAAACGCAAACCATGTGCTACTTAATACTTAATCAGGATCAACCATGTTCATTTTGTAACATTTTGAAGCTGTTGAATGCCTTGAGTTGTTGGAGATGACAGTATTAGCAGGCTTTGACTTTTTGGATCAATGTATTGCGTAGATGTCTAGGACAGACAGATAGAGAAAAAGAAAGATACGACTGATGTCTTCATTAGCAGGCAGGGAAAACCAATGTTCATTGATGAGCTGGTCCTGACAAAGAAAAATATTTGTATATTGTCACGAGGGAGACAAACATATATTGTGGTGTTTTGCATTTCTGATCTCATTGCTTCATTTCAGTGTTTAGGAAAATGGTGCTACTGTATTGCAGCTACAAAAGTCTCTCGCTTTCAAACGGCAGCCAAACTTTTGCAGAATTATATGCTTGTTGTTCAGCGTTGTGTTAGAAGTCTACAGTGCTCATGATCAGAGGTTAATGTGCAGCAGAAATATAATTACTTTGACTTTAGCAGGGTTCCTGGAAATGTTAAAAATAGTGCAATGAGCTGATTTAGTCTTAAATGCAGACCAAAAATCTTGTCTGTTAATCATTTTCTAACATTTACTTGCAGATAAAACAATCAATTTGTGATAACCACATGATGAAAATTGTTTATATTTGTTGAGAGAATGTACTAAATTGAATCTGTTACCTATTCTCCGTCCTGATGATTGTTTCAGCATTAAATGCATAAATCTGGAATCGGAGTTCATTGTTTTAAGAAAAAGGCTTTAGTTTTTTACATTATTTATTACTGTTATCGACTGCAGATTATACAATTTGACATGCTTGAAGAAATGCACAATCTGATTATTACTGGTGCTGAATATGCAATAGACTAGACCAATGCCTTTTGAATATCTGTGATCGTGTATGTATAATGGCATGACTAACATTTTGGGTTGCAAACTATCCAGTAGCCTAAATAAAACTGTATGAATGAACCAATTGTGGATGTTCTGGTTTTATTTAATCATGACCAATCCAACGTAACAATATTGGCTTATTTTAAAGCTACACTGTGTAGGATTTTCTCCCATCTAGCGGTGAAATTGTTTATGACTACCAACTGAATATTACCAGAGAATGTCTAATAAGGGGAGAACTTCCACTCTCAGTAAACTTCCGGCTTCTGAACTGGTTGCAGTTCCACTCTGGTTCCACATGAGGGCGCTCACAGGACAAGTGAAGAATGAATGGAGGTCTATGGCGCTACACCCCTCAAAATCCACTTTTCTCAGTATGTAATTTTTTTTGTCTAGTAATTTGAATGTTGTATTTGAAAGTAGATGCAAAGAAATTACACATTGCTGGGTGTTAGATTTTTTAGAGTCACTTATTTGCTTTAAAAAGTCTTTTAAAGTGTCAATGACGTCATACACATCGTACGACCAGAGATACTGCTTTACGGCAATCCTTCAGTCACTCTGGTGCATTCGCGCTCTGCACTTTCTTTTCTCTCGAGGCATCAACAACACAGCTGACACAGGTAAACACACGTGCTAGACGAGTTTTTGTTTTGTTTGTTTCTGGTCCCGCTTCGGATGCCACGATGCCATCAAGCGGTATCTCTGGTCGTAATCAGTCCTTCACTGACCAATCAGCGTTCATTAGCAGAATGCTAGCGTGTTATGGGCAACAACAACTCAACCTGTAAGAAATCGAAAGGACATACGTACTCGTTCATTCAACTTTCGACCTATAACCCATGTTGAACTTGCAAAACCTACAATCAAATCTGAGATTTCTCAATGGCAATCGGGTGAAAGAGGCAAATTTAGCCGTCTAGCTCCATAGACTCCCATTCATTTTGCACTCATGGGCGATCACCCCCAGTGGAACTCTGGTGGAACTACAACCAAAATTCGGTACAATAGGACTTAATAGGGAGTGGCCAGGCTCTCCGTAGACGGGCTCTGATATGACTTTCTAGCCCCTCCCATTTCAAGGGCGTTTTAACTCCTACGGTTGCCGTATTATTTCAAATCTGCCGGCAGTCGCGAGTAATCTCCCCCTCGCATTCGTCACGGTGCCACTGAGTGTAAAACGTGAAAGGCGAAGCTTGAATTTCCAGGTATGTCCCTCTTTGTCTAATGTATTTTCAAGATGGAGGCGCAACATGGCTTCCGCCATTCAAGCGACTCGCTCATATGTATTCTAAATGGCAGATTCTACGCTTACGAGAATACTTGATTAGTTGGTAGAAGTAATTACACATTAATGAGCACATATCATTTTGAAAGAACAAAGTGTTTTTTGCTAAGAATCAACTTAAATTACACAGTGGTAGCTTTAATGTCTTTTTGTAGAAATATTTTTTCATTTGAACAAATTCTCACATGTAAAGCCAAATAAGGGCTTAAACATGTTATTTTTGTAACTTGTGGCGCCCACTTGTGGTCTATTTGGGAATATTAATGAGATGCTTTTCTTTTTTGTTAACCTCTATATATCATAAGATAATGCAATATTTTAATAGCAGGAAGATTCACAGCACAGTTTATTCTTTAAAAAAATGCCGCACACTTGTCTAATGTCACAGTTGTAGTTTACATGACGTACAACATATGGAAAAACAACGTGCAAAGTCCTAAAGACAACATCTGTGGAACTGTCCAGTAAATATACAAAGCAAAATCAAAAGATTATATAACTCACCATTACAAGCACAGCTTCAGAATATAAAACATTTCATTGGCATTCATGAATGCCACGCATGGCATACATTTATTGCTTATAAATGCCTAAAATGCAAAAATGTTAAATTCCCAGACACACACCATAACAGTTCATAATGGGTTTCATCGAGTCATACTAGAAACGAAGATCTTTAAACAACGTTATGACATGACAGAAGAATCACGGGTCAGTGTGTGTGCGTGTGTGTGTCTGTCTACCTAGCATTATTCTGTCTGTCTTAGTAAGTGTATTTCTTTCAAACTTTACTTTCAAAAATGTGTTTATTCACCTTATTTGAACTTCTATGCTGAGGTAGAGACAAAAGGCCTTTATCCTGGGTCATCTGAACAAAATATACTGTGAATGTTCTTAAGTATGAATATGAATGTATATAAAGATATAGTGTATGCTGAAATAAAAACATTCATTTTGTTTACTACATTTAGGAAGTGCAACTATCAATACAATTCATTCTCTGGAAGACCATGAGCATATACTCGTATCCATTAGGTGTAAAATAAACTCAGTGATATAACGTTTCAACATCACAATCAAAAAATTGCTGCCTGCCAAGATCACAACAAGACTTTCTTGCCTATTCCAAAATAATGAAAATAGGCAGCAGACTTAATAATATTATATTTAAAAAAAACAATAAATACATTAATTATTGTCTAAATACTAACTAGCATCATTTTAAAACACTTACTCGCAATTTGTATCTCCTAGTCACAGTCAAAGAGTGATATAGTTCCCAAGCTGCTCTGCAGGTTATATCTCAATTTTACACAAACCCTGAATCACACCCCTCAAATCTATAAATATAGATCATATCCAATTTACAACAACACTTTGTTTCTAAAGTGATGTAGGATTGTGGTTAAAGATCGGATCTGATCTGATCTAAGCTAAAAAGGGCTGAGCAATATAGCTAAAAATAAATAAATAAATAAAAATCAATATTCTTCAGGCATTTGACAATCTCGACATAATCTGAAGCAAGCAGCCAGTGTAGTAGCCTATTAGATAGTAAGTAAAATACAGTTAACATTTAGTTTAAAATAATCAGTGCATGTTTTCCACACTGTTTTTAAAATATATTTCATAAGTTTAACTTGTATGCACCAATATAACAATTTGCAGTAATAAACAGAAGTAATTATGCATCTGTTTTTTTTTTTTTTTTTTTTTTTTAAGTAATGGCGCAAATTTGAAAATAAAACTAAAGTTGCGCTAGTCTTTTGTGTCTTTTGAAACAGCTTCTGGAACAAGAACAAATGTATACTATTTGTAACAAACTCTTCTTTTTTTGTTAATAAAAAGCAAAAAAAAAAAACAAGAACAAATGTAGGGCGGGGCTTGATTTGGTCCGTGAGGATTTGATTGGATGGTTGGATGGTTGTGGTTTACTATTGGTGGATCTCATGTGAGAGTGAAGAGAAGAGATGGCGCTGCAAAAGGGAGGGGAAGTTATTTTGATTAAAGATTATGAGGAAACATGAAGTTAAACAAAAAATTATGATGATGATGATGTGCATAATAAATACTGCGATATTCCATTTAAAAAAAACAAAGATTGTCAATTCTGATTTCTTGGTGACTAAACTGATTCACGAAAAATACTTCTCTTTTAATGCTCTCAGTGTAAGTCACGATACACAGAAACATTAAAACTAGTTTGATGATAGTTTTTATGCGATATTCACAATGCTGCATAATTTTAACGGTAAAAGAATGTAAAAATGCTACAGTGAAAACAGATACTAGTATTTCAACAGATCTGTAAATTAGCATTATATCAGATAATGAAATATGTTTTTTTTTTTTTTTACTGTAAATTTAACTTAAGTATGTAAATCCTAAAATGTTGCTACCGTATTACCGTACGGTAAATTTCTGACAACCACAGGCAGTTTTTTTTTTACCGTAAATTTAACAGAATTTTTTTTTGCAGTGTAATTTTCAATTCTCTATATCGCCCAGCCCTAGTTAATTTCTCTAAGAAATGAGCATTATTCCCAGCAGATCAGGAGTGAGAAGAGTCCGATCAGGAGCATCAGGAGCAGCAGGAACAGGAACCGTGTGCTGGGGAAGGAGGCGGCTGGACGTCCCGGTCGGCTCCGCAGGTACTGGTCCACCGAGTCCGTCAGGCTGAACTTCTCAGGAACGAAGCCCAGTTCTCGCTGGGCCTTCTCGATTTTAAAGGTGTGACTGACAGCAATGCTTCTGACCTGAGAGAGATGCAGAGGTCAGGAGAGGTCAACATGCTAACAGCAGACAGAGATGAGGTGATACTGATCTGGGGCCTGTACCATGATGGTAGTTGAACTAACTTTCGAGTTGACAAAACCAATCCAACCAGTCTTTGGATGATGCTGATTATCAACTTTCTCTGTCAACTCAGGCTTTGATCCTGAGTTTAGGAGTTTAGGTGTGACATCAGTAGCGAACAGCCAATCACATGTTGAGAAAGAGTGAATCTGCGATTCATTTCTCACGAGAGAACTTCTCTCTTATGCAGAATATTACCAGATTAAAATAAATATTAAGAATTTGAACAAATTTACACAGCAAGAAGAAAACAGCTGTCTATTAAAAAGGACAACTAAACGAAAAAGTATTGCTATATCAGTGCAAGTTAAAGTTGTGAAGTTAGTTTATACAGTTGATAAAGGTATTGAGAGAATTGAACTTTTAAGCTCACATGTAGTCATTTTATAGCTTAATCTGTTGATTCTAAAGCGTATTTATATCGCCTTTATATATTTATTCCTTTAAACTGTGCGTAAAAATAATAGATAAACTAAAATTGTACGTGTGATCGATTAATAATTACATAAATAATATTTAAATCATACAAAATTATTATTCTAAATAAGTGTTGCTAAAAGCCAGACGAATTTGTCTTTAAAAATCATTTGCTATGTAGTGACCTTTAATTTAGAGTAGAAACAGGTGGAGTGGCTTTATCCTTTGCTCTCAGCTGATTGGTTCAAGTTAGGTTTGAGATCTCTTACCTGGAACATAACGTGACCCGGACCAGGTTAGCTGTGGAGCATAAGTTACTATGGCGATGAACACTGCTAAAAGCCAAACCACTTTCATGGTGCCTAAAACCCAGGGTTGGCGCAAACTAAACTGAAACACACCTGGCTAGCCACCTAAACTGGCTTCATGGTACAGGCCCCAGATCAGACACACAGGTCACATGCTGTCACCTACTGGACACCTCAGAGACACATGCTTCGTTAAAAAGAAGTGCACTTCACTGTATTAATGTGCACTTGTGGTGTAGCTACTTAAAATCTTATATATATATATATATTTATATAACATATATATATTAAACACTGTACTTGCAGATAATATAATAAAAAAAGGCCACTTAAAGAGTATTGTGACCTGTTTCATGACAACACACATAAATAAACTTTCAAAAAAGTATTTTTGTAAAAATGTTTAACGTTTTACTTTAAAGTAAAGTAAAGTTTCAATAATCTTTTGTCATGTTTTAAAGAAGTACACTTATTTTGATGTGTTGACTAAATCACATGTAAAGTACATTATTTTAATTTAAACTGTAGTGTTATTTAATATTATATTTAAAATGTTTAATATTTACAACTAGATAACATTATATTTTGAGTTTCTATTTATTAAACCAATCTCATTCATTGTATTAACTCAAATTTTTAATTTCAATGAATTTAACATTTTAAGGCAACCAGGTAACTTACTTTAAGTTAAACCAACAATCATTATTACAGTGAAATTACATACAAAGTATATTTAAAAACACCGTAAAATATATATTTATTAAGTACAATCAACTTGGATGTTTAAGTCATTTGAACTTAAAATGACATTAAACTGACTGGAATTATATTAAATTAGTTGAATCTTGTGTAACTGAAAATTGAGTTAAAGTAATGTAAAAACATATGTTGTCATGACTAATTGATCATATAAGTTTTTACAGTTTACATGCACGACACACGCTTCAATAAAAAGAAAATTACATTAAAATATTTTAGTTTATCAAAAATGCTTTTCAGTACATTCAGCAGTTTGCGTTCACATTCAACTTCAGCCAAATTTGAAAGACAATAGAAATAATTATAAAATGACATATAAAGATGTACTTAAGTCCTACGTAAGTTAGTAAAAAAAACCCACTTAAATTCAACTAATTACATTTAAAATGAATTTAAACAAGAACATTTTTTATTTAATTGTAAATAATACGCAATTAAGTGTAAAAAAAAAAAGTTACATTCAGTTCACACTTAAGTATATTCTTGCAAAATTGTAAATAGTGTTAAGTAATACGTACTATTTTAAAAAAGTTTGTTTGTGGCTGTTTTTGTTTGTGGCAATCGTTATTCGGTAATTTTTGTTTTGTTTTTTGAGTTGGTGGGACTGCTTTTCTCATTGGCGGACTGGTTTAAAGCATGATGAGAGTTTAGGTAGATTAAGAGGTGTCACAGTCGGATTGTCCTGAAACGGGACATGGCGCTGAGAGATGGGCTCTGGATTTGACTTCACAGATCAGATTCTGAGGGCTTCACATTTACTAATGGCTTTAATGACCTCCTTTTACCTGGCATTACTTTTACATTGAGTGTGTGTGTACCCGCGCGCTCTCCTGGCACCACGAAATGCCCCCGCGGTCTCTCTCCCCTTACCAGCCTTCAGATTGGGTATCGACACGGAAAATCTGCAGTGGGCCGAGAGCCAGAGATGGTTCCCCTGACCCAACACACACTGCTGTCTAGACCAGGAGCCGTCTGAAGAGTGTGTGTGAGCACGTTATAAAGCTCATACTCTCGAGCACGTATTATATGTGTAAATAATGTGTGTGAATTTGTGTATCATAATTGTCATTTGTATATATTTGTGTATGTGTATTTAGGTATATATGTACATATACATACATATGTGACCCTGGACCAAAAAAAAAAAAAAAAAAAACAGGCACATTTGTCAATTTTTTAAAATTGAGAGGTATACATATTGAAAACATAAGCTTTCCATTGATGTATGGTTTATTAGGATAGGTCGATATTTGGCCGAGATACAACTATTTGAAAATCTGGAATCTGAGGGTGCAAAAAAATCAAAACATTGAGAAAAACACCTTTAAAGTTGGTCATCTATGTTGGCGGTTGTGCTGCATTCACTCACAAAAATAAATGTTTGATCTATTTACGGTAGGAAATTTACAAAATATCTTCATGGAACATGATCTTTACTTAATATCCTAATGATTTTGCCATAAAAGAAAAATTTATAATTTTGACTTGTGACTGGTTTTGTGATCCAGGGTCACATATGTGTATATATGTGTATGTGTATAGTTATTATTTGTAATGTATATGTATAGATATGTAAATATATATATATATATATATATATATATATATATATATATATATATGGGAGATAAACTGTTCTATTTTTGTATATTGTGTTAGTATATAGTTAGTTTTCGGACTGCCCCCGGACACCCCCAATACAGTAAAACTGCACATTTTAGAGTGGCCTTTTATTGTGGCCAGCCTAAGGCACACCTGTGTAATAATCATGCTATCTAATCAGCATCTCGACATGCCCCAACTGTGAGGTGGATGGATTATCTCGGCAAAGGAGAAGTGCTCACTAACACAGATCCAGACAGATTTGTGAACAATATTTGAGAGAAATAGGCCTTTTGTGTACATAGAAAAAGTCTTAGATCTTTGAGCTCAGCTCATGAAAAATGGGAGCAAAAACAAAAGTGTTGTTTATAATTTTGTTCAGTGTATATATATATATATTTTTTTTTTCTCGAAATAAACTTCAATCAATCAATCAAAAAAGCTAATGAATGCTTATTAAGCTGATGTTAGTTTCCCCCAGTAGTGCCAACAGATGAAAAGCAGGTAAGTGTCCTCTAACCATAGCTTACTTTTTCTTCACACTAAAACAAAACTCTTAAAAAAAAAAAAAAATTCCCAAAGTGTGAAAGTAAGATTCTAAAAGTCTCTTATATACAGTATATATACTCTATTACAATTTAAAATAATTGTTTTCTACGTGAACATAATTATTTTAAATTGTAATTTATTCCTGTGATGCAAAGCTGAATTATTTACACACACCGGCCACTTTATTAGGTACACCTGTTCAACTGCTTGTTAATGCAAATATCTAATCAGCCAATCCCATGCAGCAACTCAATGCATTTAGGCATGTAGACATGATCAATAAGATCTGCTGAAGTTCAAACTGAGCATCAGATTGTGATTTAAGAACAGTGATTTAAGTGACTTTAAATGTGTCTAGGTTGTTGGTGCCAGACGGGCTGATCTGAGTATTTCAGAAACTGATGATCTACTGAGATTTTCACACGCAACTATCTCTAGGGTTTACAGAGAATGGTCAGAAAAAGAGAAAATCATCATCTTCTGATGGCCCTTGCAGCAGGATAACACATACGTCACAAAGCTCAAATCAGCTCAAATCATCTAAAACTGGTTTCTTGATCATGACAGTGAGTCACTAAACTCCAGCGGCCTCCACAGTCTCCAGATCTCAGTCCAGTAGAGCAGCTCTGGGAAGTGGAGGAACAGGAGGTTCACATCATGGATGAGCAGCTGATAAATCTGCAGCAACTGTGTGAAGATTTCATGACAATATGGAGCAAAGTCTCTGAGGAATGTTTCCAGCAGCTGTTGAATCTGTGCCATGAGGAATTAAGGCAGTTTCTGAAGGCAAAAGATGTGTCTTCAGTGGCTGGTGAGTGTATAAACACACTGAACAGTGAAACGTCTCAGTGTCAGCACTCTTGAAACACTGTTCAGCCAATTGGGAAGTTTTCAGATGAAGGCAACTTTGTATGGACATGTGAATCTTTCAAATATTATCCTTATAATTGTAATCAAGGATGTAAAGTTGCTTTGAAACATCATTGTGAAAAGTGCTATTCAAATAAACTTGAATTTAATTGAATCAAAGCATATTATAAGAGACCTGGGAATGCATAATTTCCACAAATTACTACTTCTATAATATTTCATTACAGGGTGTTGTTCACACTAGTAAGTCAGATCAGTTTAATAGATAACTTGCCATTAACCCAGAAATTGCTGCTAGTAGCAACAAATCTGACATTTTGTTCTGATATCATATCTTTAAACTTTCAGCTCAGAACGTAAAATCCCACATTTTGATTATTTAGTGTTGGACTGTGTGATCAGATCATACTATGAAACAGACTGGTGCCATCTAGTGGACAGAGGACAGTGTACACTTACAAACAAACCTTATAAACCGTAATATATGACACATTCAACTAATATTAAAATATAATAATATGTTGGCTACAAAAAGTATTTGGACACATAAGCCAAACTACGAAAGTTACAAAATATCAAACCGAACAGAGGCTTCTTTAGTTCCAAATGATAAAATAATAGATCCATTCATATTCATAACTGTCCAGATGTGTCTCAGTAGTTTTGATACCACTGTAAATAATATATAGAGTAAGATTTGTCTCAGAAACTGGGATGGAGGTCGCCATCATGTGATTGATATACTAATTTCCTGGTTCTTGTGTGTGTGTGTGTGTGTGTGTGTGTGTGTGTGTGTGTGTGTGTGTGTGTGTGTGTGTGTCTTTCCTTCACCTGTCCATCTCAAACCTAAAGCTCCAGCAAGGAGCTGGTGCCTCATGTTTTATTCACAAAGCAATCATCAAACCTGCCTCCACCTGAGCAGAATCACCCGTCAGGCCGTGGCTTGTGTTTCTCATGACTAATACATGTCTCAGCACCAGTCCACACCTAAAGACACCACTTCCTCAGACTTCAGGCCAACTGGCTCATCATGATTTACTACCATCCCAGAATCCACTGTGACACTTAAACAGCACATGCAGACTTCATGGTTACAGATGCCTGCTCGTGTGATGTATGAGATCTGATGGATCTGCTGTGATTATTGATTGATTGAGTTGATTGATTATCGAGTTGAAGGATTATAGAGTTCATTATGTTGAGTGCAGGAGTGCTGGATCTGCTGTGATTATAGAGTTGAAGCATTATAGAGCTGAAGTTCATTATGTTGAGTGCAGGAGTGCTGGATCTGCTGTGATTATAGAGTTGAAGGATTATAGAGTTGAAGTTCATTATGTTGAGTGCAGGAGGACTGGAGCTGCTTTGATTATAGAGTTGAAGGATTATAGAGTTGATTGATTATCAAGTTGAAGTTCACTATGTTGAGTGCAGGAGTACCGGATCTGCTGTGATTATAGAGTTGAAGAATTATAGAGTAATGGATTATAGAGTTGAAGTTCATAATGTTGAGTGCAGGAGGACTGGAGCTGCTGTGATTATAGAGTTGAAGAATTATAGAGTAATGGATTATAGAGTTGAAGTTCATTATGTTGAGTGCAGGAGTACTGGAGCTGCTATAGAGTAGAAGGATTATAGAGTTGATTGATTATAGAGTTGAAGTTCATTACGTGGAGTGCAGGAGGACTGGATCTGCTGTGATTATAGAGGTGATGGATTATAGAGTTGATTGATTATCGAGTTGAAGTTCATTACGTGGAGTGCAGGAGTGCCGGATCTGCTGTGCATGTTAAGGAGAGTTAAAGGAAATATATGCTGATGGAAACCTAAGATGCCACACTTAGGTTAGAGTTGTTGCCATGGCGCCTGAACCTTCAGTTTAACACACACACACACACACACACACACACACACATACACACCGGCCACTTTATTAGGTACACCCTGCTAGCGGGTCGGACCCTCTTTTGCTTTCAGAAGTGCCTTAAATCCTCATGGCACAGATTCAACAGCTGCTGGAAACATTCCTCAGAGACTTTGCTCCATATTGTCATGAAATCTTCACACAATTGCTGCAGATTTATCAGCTGCTCATCCATGATGTGAATCTCCTGTTCCTCCACTTCCCAGAGCTGCTCTACTGGACTGGAGGCTGTGGAGGCCGCTGGAGTTTAGTGATTCACTGTCATGATCAAGAAACCAGTTTGAGCTGATTTGAGATTTGAGACGTGTGTGTTATCCTGCTGTAAGGGCTATCAGAAGATGATGCACTGGTCTTAAAGGGATGAACATGATCAGCAACAATACTCAGTTAGACTGTGGTGTTTAAACAATGATCAACTGATAGAGATCCAAAGTGTGCCAAGAAAATATCCCTCACACCATTACACCTCCAGAAGCCTCAACCGTTGATACAAGGCATTATTGATCCATGCTTTCACACCGTTTACACCAAATTCTGACCCAACCATCTGAATGTTGTAGTAGAAATAGAGACTCATCAGACCAGGTAATGTTTTTCCAGTCTTCTACTGTGAGTCCAGCCCGTTTGGCACCAACAACCATGCCATGCTCAAAGTCACTTAACGCACCCTTTCCCCCATTCTGATGCTCAGTTTGAACATTAGCAGATTGTCTTGACCATGTCAACATACCTAAATGCATTGAGGGTACGTTTACACGACAACGATATGCTTAAAACTGAGAATTTTTTCCTTTGAGTTTTCCGTGTACCGTTTTCCGCATACATTGTCAAAACGCTCCTCATTCAAATGGATCCATGAAAACGACTAAAAACGCCTTATTCTGCTGCCAGACCATTAGATGGCGATAAAACACTATAGACTGAACACGAAATATGTGCACGACGTCACCGTCTTTAGAGATTCGCATTTTTGTTGTTTACACAGAGACCATTTTCAAAAACGTACACTTTGAAACAAGTTTTAAAAAGTGCGCTTTTTCAGGCACCCAAAGCGCTGCTGTCGTGTAAACGAATGGCCAAAACGCATAAAAAGTTTTATGTTTTTAGTTGAAAATGATGTCATGTAAACAGCCCCTGAGTTGCTGCATGTGATTGGCTGATTAGATATTTGCATTAACGAGCAGTTGAACAGGTGTACCTAATAAAGTGGCCGGTGAGTGTACATCTGCAAGTAAATCAAAGCTATATAGTCTAAATTATGAGACTCTATCTTGATATAATTTTTTGGATATTCAGTATGCATATTATTATTGGTTTATCTTACTATGGTTACATAGATTACAGCCCCTGTGAGTGTGTTTCTCTGTTTGTTAATGGGGTTTAATTACCTATAGTAGTGGAGGGAGAATGCAATGTCCCACTGCTCTCAAGATGGCATCAAAACAACTTTAGTAGGAAAAAGTGATCAGAGCAAACTGCATAATGTAATGAACATTTACCTCGTTTCTGGTCAGAAGCAATGGGATTTCCAGGATAGGCCTCAGAGTCACATGCAGTCGCTCCATCAGAATTGCTGGAGAAGACAAGAAAGTTCATTTAACAACTAAATTTCTCAATTCAAGCTCAAGGCACAAAAATAGGATAAAAAAACAAATAAAGAATAATTTTAATGTCACACCTGCTGAGTAGACCAGAGACACAGGAAGGTGAATCAGCGGCCGACCGTAACCCAGTCTTTCAAACTGGAAATAGATAAAGGTATAGTATTGTAATACACAAAGAAATCTATACGGGTTAATTAAATATACAGTCAAACCAAAAATTATTCAAACCACAGATGTAACTTTTGATTATTATTTTTTTACTAGTGGGTGCAGGACACTATAGGTAATTTATGTAAGTGAGGAGAGCAAAACAATAGCCTGGGTTTCCCCATGCTGCCTTGAGCGCAGCGCGGCAGCCTGGACACCATGGACCAGATTTTCCCCTCAAAAAGGGAACTAATCACAGAACGGGGAGGGAGCAGCAAGACGATGATGACGTCTATGTGACACACCGAAGCCATTTGTTTATATCTATGGATCCAACATGGCATCAGACGCGAAGTTACCTTTCGATGGAGCCTTAGATAAGTAGTTTAGAACGCAAGTTTATTTCGTCTTCTTCCTTGTCGAATTTCTGTCGCTCTAAATACGTCATCTGGTATAATTGAAACGATTGGCTATGAGCTACGTGCAGGCGCATTTGATAGACATTCGTAGCGCCCAATAAACGGCTCTGGGCATTCGTAAACCACGCCTCAAATACGAGAAAATGAACATGTGGTTCCCAGACCACGTCTCAATGAGACGAGGTCTGACGTTAGCCAGGCTAGCAAAATAAAGTAAACTGTGACATTTTATACCCAAAAATTATTCATACAGTGGACTAACAACAGTAAAAAATATAAAAATTTGGGACCAAAATGTAACATGTATGCTCTGTCTTGTGTGTTTTTGGTTCAGTCCCTGTGACCTAGTTTTCCCCAGTCTGTCTAATTAGCAATGTCACTCACCTGTGCCCTGTTTATCACTTATCTCATTAGTTCTAGTGTATACTCCCTGGGCCCTATCTTGCACCCAGCGCAATTGACTTTGTACACGGACGCATGTATCATTCCGATTTTGCATCCGCGCAAAGCGGACTTTTCCCTCCACAGACGCACGTCGGTTAACTAAGAAATACACTTGCGCTCCCCGGGGCGGTTCAGCGCAAAGAGGAGGCGTGTTCCGGCGCAAACGTTCCCTCATGCTATTTTACAGGTTTAGAAAACAATTGCGCCACTGACCGAAAAAAAACTGTTTAAAGTCAGTGGCGAGTTCCGCATGTTATTCATATGCTATTTTAAGGGCGCATGCTTGACCTTAAAGCTGCATTAAGTAACTTCGGGATTTCTTCGCTGTATTCTCGCTTTTTGCTCGCAGGTTTCTCTCTAGAGCTCCCCCCACAGCTTCGGAATAGATATTTGACAACACTGTTGTAAAAACTCGTTGGCTATTCTCAGACCCCAGAGGCTAGCAGATCAACGACATCAAAGCAGATGGGACATTCTTTAAAACGTCTTCTTCATTCGGGTTCGAACAGCGTGAGGGAGCGCAATAATGACGGCATTTTAGCAGATTTCTTTTGGCCGTAAAGCAATTGTTTACATCGCGAGAAGTTGCAAGTGCGTATTTTCCGCTCACGGGCACCAGAGGGGTGCGAAACGACCACCATTCAACCCGAAATAAGTATTATAACCATTCCAATGACTCCGAAGCTGTTCAGTTAAGGTAAAAAAAGTTACTTAGTTCACCTTTAATCAATGTAGCGTGTGCACAACGCGCATACACTTTGACTCTCTCATCTACACACAGACGCAGCAGTTATTTTTGCAAATCATACATTATTACGATAGATAGATAGATAGATAGATAGATAGATAGATAGATGGATAGACATTTTATTATAAAAGCATACATCTAGCTTACACATTTACCCAAATTATCATACGCCTGTTTAACCAAAGTTAATTTGGGTGTGTTTCTCCATCCCCAACGTCCCTGACGAGAACGTCGGTCTCCTCGGCTGTGAAGCGCTCCTGGCGCGCGCCTGGCAAATCCTCCGTTATAATAGGAATCCGCTTTAGATCAAGCGCGCCTGCTCTTAAAGGGAATGTGAGATGTCGCTCTGATTGGTTTATTTCACGTTACGCCCAAACCACACCTATGAATAATGAAGCTACTTCAGACCAACCCATTTTAGATTTGCGCCAGGCGCAAGAGTCATTTATCCCGCCGGGAAAATAGCAACAGCGCCAAGACCCGCCCACAAAGTTACTTGCGCTTTGCGCTTTGACACTTGCGTTTCAGATCGTTAAAATAGGGCCCCCTGTGTCTTTCAGTCCTTTGTCTGATCTCGTCTATGTGTAACTTGTGTTAGTGTGTGGATTTGCCTGTCTCCTGTGGATTTATTAAAAGACTATATTTTGAAATTGTAGTTAAATTTAACAGCTAACAGAGATTCAACATAATTCATTTGTGAGACAGTCTAACAGAAGGATGGACAAAACCAGTGAAATATCAACTGATCTTGGGATATTTAATTACCATTTTCTAAACTATAGTGAATAAACTGTGATAATGTGAGAAATGTTGATGGTGTCTGAATACATTTTGGTTTGGCTGTACTTGGATTGATTGCTACATACCAAAGGTGTCAACCATTCAAAGACATTGACAGACTCCCCATCATTGATAAAGTAGGCCTGTCCACTCTAAAAAAAAGTACACAAATAAACAAATACATTATGCATAATCTGGGTTCAATACTAATGATCGCAATAAAAATATCATGCCACACATACCGCCACAAAGGCTTTCTCCGCAGTGAGTGCTTCTGCTGCTAAAACATGAGCCGTCACCAAATTATCCACGTGCACCCAGTTCATCTTGGCATTAGGGTCTCCAAAACAGAAGCTGAACAACCTCCTCTCCACATTCACCTGAGAAGAGAATCATAAAACCATGTTTCTGCATTCAACAGATCTTCACAGAGCTAACTACACCCTCCAAGGCCCGATATCCTCCAAGCAAAAACAAGATTGGGGTTCGAGGCCGACTCGGAGCAGGGCACTTAGGATTGGAGGATGAGATTAGGAGGCGGAGCAATGAAGAAGTTTGGTTTGATTTCATATGTCCAACAGCGTTTTTGAAATATAGCTTACCCCACCTTTAAAACTGATCGGGTGAGTAGAATACAAGAGATTACATGAGGAAGCACAGACAGATGTGTCTGTATGTACAGTAGATACAGCACAAGCACATGCTGTAACAGGAGCTTCTCACAGACTTCATTAATATTGTACAGCTCTGGGCAACACTGGCACAGCTGAGCCTGTACAACTGTCTGGGTGTGTGTGTGTGTGTGTGTGTGTGTGTGAGAGAGAGAGAGGGGTCTCACCATCACCCTGTGTAAATGTCTTCTCTCTTCAGGACCGTAGATACCAGAGGGGCGTAGGACACACGTCTGTAGAAGACCACCACCTATCACAGGAATACCTCAGTATTATAAGCAGTTTAACCATGACCTGTTTTTTTTTTCATATTCACAAATAAATTAAAAGATGCCTACATATAATCTAAACAAGATTTTATTATTTAACCAAATATCCAGTTTTGACTAGTGAGCAATCAGTCAATATGAGATTTTTTTACGTTGTCAGTACTGCCATCATGTGCCGCTAGAGAGATATATAACATTATCAAAAGAGTTCTGTGGTTGTACCATAGTATAATAATGGCTATAGATGGCAATTCTATGGTACTTTGATATTTACTATGGTACTAAATGATTACATTACACAAGCATTCCTTTCCTTGTGAAAAAGAAGTGTACTCAATGTATTTAATGTGCGCTTGTAGTGTACTTCAAGTCTTAAAAGTGTACTAGCAAATTATATAATATTTATTAAATATTGGTCCACATAAAGACCATTTAAGGGTTTTGGGTGGATGGATGGATAAATTGCAACAAATGTGTAATTCGTTTAAATACATGAAATGTTTCAGTAGAAATTACATTTAAGTATATTTTAGTTTGCCATGAATGCTTGTCAGTACTTTCAGCAGTAATTTTAACCAAATTTCACAACAGCCGCACTGGCCAATATATCATTTCTATTACTTTTATGTTTTTCCTCATGATATCAAAGAAATCTAATGTTGATCTGCATGCTTGAAATAGCAATGTTCCTGAAAAAGTTGTTTCTCCCTTTTTGGTTTTGTAAGGAGGTGTGCAATTATTAGCGCAGAGACACACACACACACACACACACACACACACACACACACACACACACACACACACACACACACACACACACACACACACACACACACACACACACACACACAGAATAAGCTTCCCTCGTGCTCGGCTTTATTGTTAAGACTAGGTCTAATTTTAAAACAGTGTCAACAGGTCTGGTTGGGTTGGGTTGCAGGCTGTGGTCATTACCATAGCAGCTGTTACCTCAGTACCTCTACCCCAGTAGAAGTAGACACACACACACACACACACACACACACACACACACACACACACACACACACACACACACACACACACACACACACAATATGATCGGGGTACATGACACCACTTGCGCTTATTGCTATTGTGCCCAATAACAGGATTGACTTCAGAGATCAACAAGTTTCCATTTCCGTACCTTTTGTTGGTCTTCCATTGGCCGCGAGCACCATGTGTTCGGCGATAGCTTTAGTCCTGGAGTAATGGTCTATGTGCTTCAAGAGAGAACGAAAATAAAATTTACATTTAAATAAATGACAAGACTTGATGATCATTTGTAAACTGTACAATGACTTGGTCATGGTATAGTAGTCCTCAAATTAAATATAGGATGTCAATTCTCAAATAAAAATGCTCAGACTACAAAGTGTTCAATTAATTTGATAAATTTGAATTCTTTTTTTAAATATTTGACCACAACATATTATAAACCGCAATATACTATATAAAAGCTATCAATATGGTCACAATTTGTAGCCCAGGCATGGTAAAAATTATGATGAACATAATGTTATATTTTCTAATTCTAATTCCATAGAAATAATTTATCTTAAACACACCAACTAATAAATAGATAGCTTGTTTCAGCCATTAGTGAAAGTCATCACACATTAGTCAACCTCAGCCGAAAATGAGCGCCAGTGAAATCCGAGTTTGTAAGCTGTACCGTTGTATGATTCATCAGATGTTATGTATTCATGTATGACGTTTGGGCAGACAAAAGCGGGTGACTTGTGTAGCACCTCACTTGAGTGAGGTGTCGGATGGACTAATTTGATTCCATTAACCTTCCTTAACTTCAGTCTACTGTTCTTCTGGACAGTGAACCGGAGCACACAGGAGAAGAGCACGAGTCGAGCTTCACCATGACACACTAATCCCTAGTGAAAGTCATCCACTTCTCATGCCTGTGATCACAGTGGTCAGTAACGTAACAGATCAGTACATCCAGTGTACAGTAGATAGCATCACTGATTATAATGGGTTGTTGTCTTTTTTGTGATGTGCCGCAAATCACCGGTGTAGACATGAGCTGCGTCCTTGAGTCGACAACTCCAACGTTTTGAGCGGTGAAAAGAATCCCGACTAAATTAAAAATCTGATTTGCATTTGCGTTCAAGCACCGCAAAATCCCCAGTGTTAAATTAACACCCCTCAGTGTAAATATGTGTCCAACTTAGGGTGTTAAAATGAACACTGAAGCAGTTTAGTGCTTATCCCATAATAAAATACCCCATAATTAAGTGATTAATTAAGTGATGATTGGGCATTAGTGGTGATACCTGATGTTAATAAGCACAATCAGCGAAGGAAAGAGAAACAAGAACAGAAAAAAGAGAAACAAGAAAAACTACTGATTACCAGCCAATCAGGAGCCCAATCAGCCCAATCACCCAATCAGGAGCTTGACCACCCAATCAGAAGCTTGACCCAACCAATCAGAAGCCTGGACACCCAATCAGGAGCTTGACCACACAATCAGAAGCTTGACCACCCAATCAGGAGCCTGGCCACCAAATCAGTAGCTTGACCCACACAATCAGAAGCCTGGTCACCAAATCAGGAGCCTAGCCACCCAATTGGAAGCCTGGCCACCCAATCAGAAGCCTGGCCCACTCAATCAGGAGCCTAGCCACCCAATCAGAAGCCTGGCCACCCAATCAGGAGCCTGGCCCAACCAATCAGAAGCCTGTCCACCCAATCAAGAGCCTAGCCACCCTATCAGAAGCCTGGCCACCAAATCAGGAGCCTAGCCACCCAATCACCCTTTCAAAATCTGCTCCTTGCAGCTTAAAGCTGGAGCCGGGCCGCCTTTAGAACAGGGCTGGTGTTCAAAAAACAAGTTTTAAAGTTGAATAAACCAACATGTGTACTTCAGAAACGGTCTAAATGCAAGACAAATCAGAGCACAGTCAGTGAGCATCTCACCATGTCCAGCGGCACGCAGGGAACTGAGTCTTCATCTCCATCCTCGATGGGTCTGCCAGCAAACGCCACATTCACTGTGCTGGTGTAGACGAGTCTCGGGATGCCCCGCTCCGTACAGACTACAACACACCAACCAGAACCACATACTTATAGCAGACTTTAAATGACATCAAACTTCTTATTCTGTGTTAAAGGATTAGTTCACTTCAGTATTAAAAATTCCTGATAATTTACTCACCTCCACGTCATCCAAGATGTTCATGTCTTTCTTTCTTCAGTCGAAAAGAAATTAATTTCAGGATTTTTCTCCATATAGTGGACTTCAATGGGGTCCAACAGTTTGAAGGTCCAAATTGCAGTTTCAGTGCAGCTTCAAAAGCTCTACATGATCCCATCAGAGGAATAAAGGTCTTATCTAGCCAAACCATCAGTCATTTTCTAAAAAAAATAAACATTTATATACTTTTTAACCACAAATGCTCGTCTTGAGAGGTCTCACGTCAAGTACTGGCGGAAGGCGGAAGTACTGAAAATCACCCTTTACAAAAAAAAAAGTTAAATAAATAAAAGTTAAAACAACGATGTTGGACGATTTTGAAGTTGGAGGAGAAAACGAGATGGAGTTTTTCACCCTTCCCTGCATTTTTGAACCGGAACAGGCGTGACCTTTCAACGTGATTGCGTAATGCGTGGCGCATCACAGAGCTAGTGATAGACAAGCATTTGTGGTTAAAAAGTAAGTAAATGTTTATTTTTTTAGAAAATGGCCGATGGTTTGTCTAGATAAGACCCTTATTCCTCGGCTGGGATTGTGTAGAGACTTTGAAGCTGCACTGAAACTGACATTTGGACCTTCAACATGTTGGACCCCATTGAAGTCCACTATATGGAGAAAAATCCTGGAATGTTTCCCTCAAAAACCTTAATTTATTTTAGACTGAAGTTAGAAAGACATGAATATCTTGGATGATGTGGGGGTGAGCAAATTATCCGAAATTTTTTATTCTGATGTGAACTAATCCTTTAAATATTTCTTTAGCGAAGCTTGTCGCAAATCCTTCAAATATTGTCTCCCTACATGTGATGTTGCCTGTGAATCTGGTCAAAAGAAGGTATCTTAGAAGATCTCATAATCTAGAGCACATTCTGTATAATGCCTACATGGACAGCTCAATAAATGTACAACTCTATTTAGCCTTTGAATATGAAATCTGAAATGAACTCAATGGGAAATATTTCTAATACCATTAGAATACAAGCTCTAGTGAGAAACATTTATCTGAATAACAGGCCTAATAGTTACAGTACCAAATGATACAAATGTTGAAAGTTCACCGTTTATGACATTGTTCGTGCCGCCAACATTGACTGATTCAATCTGCTTTCTCTTCAGCTGCAGAACAAGAAAATACATGACCAGCGCATTTCACTTCAGTACGTCATGACATCACTCCCTAAACACTCAGATATTATAATGAAACAATAATAGTCATGTTAAACTGAAAAATGAAACTTAAAGCATTTATCACATCATAATATACAGTATCTAATTATGGCTTATAACAACTATGCGTTAATTTTACAATTAACAAACTTCTTTTTTCTTTACGTTTTTCTTTTTATGTTAAGATAGAGCTTACATGTTATGGATCCACACAATGACACTCAACATTTTGAAATGAATAACTTCTGATCTTCAAAATGTCACTTTTTTGTCATTTGTCTTTTCTATTATAACTAAATGATAAAATGCTGATGGATTAAAATGCTTGGCATGATGGTAATGACAGCAGTGTTGAGAACTGTGACTCTATGTTATAAAAATAACTTGTTCATAAAGGTAAAACTGATAGAAAATATGATTTTTATGAAAAGTGTTATCGATTTCGATCGCATACACTGGGGAAGGTAGAAAATGATAAATAATAAAGATATTATGGCAAACATGTGAACTTTAAAAAAAAAATCACTTTAAAGCTATTAAAATCTATCCTATAAAAGAATATAATAAAATAATGATGTGATATGGCATGTTTTATGCACATTAAAATGTTTAGTCACACTCGTTCGGTTCCAATTCTCACTTTTAACTAACTATTATCTATGGCTTTTGCCTCAATAAACTCCTTATTACTGCTTATTAATAGTTAGTAAGGTAGTTGTTAAGTTCGGGTATTGGTTCAGATTAAGGAATGTAGAAGATGATCATGCAGAATAAGGCATTAATTATAAGTAAACAGCCAATATCCTAGTAATATGCATGATAATAAACATATAATTAATAGCAAGAATTGAACCCTAAACTGAAGTGTTACCAAATGTTCTACATGTAAATATTAATATACTGTAATTCAAAGGACTCAAGTAATATTTGCATGCAGCAGTCTCAGTGTTTTAGTGGATTCTGATACAGAGCGAGCTCTCATTAGATGCACGTTACACACACTGACCTGTTCAGGACCTGACATCCCGTAGGAAGCGGTGTGGAATATGACGTCCACTCCCGCACAGATCTTATACAGGGCATCATAATCCCGGATATCAATCTGGAAGACAGACACACACAGATGTACAGAATCATAATGCCCTTCAATCACAGTGATGTACAAAAGAAAATCATTCATTACAGTTTTCTCTCCCATTATTTCATTTTTGTTCAATCCATAACACTTAAGAAACTATAGTCTAGAACAACCAAACTGGGAATGAATATTCACATTATTCTTGACTTTCTTGACTATAAGTTGACCTGATAGAACAGTTTGCCTAAAACCTTTTGATCACTTTTAGACAATATTTCTATATTGACGGAAACATCTAGCAAGCAACCATTGAAACAATGTTAAGTCTGATGTGTCAACACTAATCGCATTGAATTAACATTACAAAGTGACGATGGTTCAGTCTCATGAGTTCTGTCGGCTTTCATCAACATTTCAATAATGACCCAACATACTTTAAACATTGAAATGTCAATCTCAACCAAAATGATGGTTTGCATGATTGAAAACTCAACACTGTAACAATATAACCTTGCCATCTTGTAATATACTTATATTTATTCACTAATATACTGGTTCTCGACTGTTTTTGCTGCAGGACATCAACGCAGTAATAAAACCACTGGTTACAAAAAAATCCTTCAAATTCAACATGAAAGTTGTTATTACCATGAAAAAAAGTTATTCATTTTACCATGTAAAACCACAATATTCCCAAAATGATCAATGGGACATGGACTGAATACAAAATAAATGTCAATTTTGGTATCTATAAGTTTTGCTTGAAATTAAATTATTTCAATATTTGAGACAATATTTCACTGTGCAAAAACACATTTTGGGTTGGCAGGAATAATCAGCACTTTTTGCACAGATTTGTTCATGATTTTCAAGGACGAGGACACGCACATCTGTCTAACTTCTTTGTCTTTGACATCAAGGATATAGATATTTTTTCTCCTCCCTCTTTACTTTGCCATCCTAACTATGACAATACTATTATTAGTTGCATCATGCATTGCTTTTCCCTCTGCTGTTATTCATATTACCATGTGAAACCACAATGTTCCAAAAAAATATTAATGGGACATGGACTGAATACAAAAATGTTGTACATTTCAAGATAATATTTCACTGATCAAAACACATTATGGTTGGCGGGAATAATCTGCACTTTTTATGAAAGTGCCGTTCATGATTTTCAAGGACAGATTTGTACATGATTTTCAAGGACGAGGACACGCCATGCAACCTGGACATCGGTCCAACTTGTTTGTCTTTAGCACAACCTTTGACATCAAGGATATAGCCATTTTTTCTCCTCCCTCTTTACTTTCAAATCCTAACTATGACAATACTATTATCAGTTCCATTGATCATTGCTTTTTCCCCCACTATAAGAACAGACCCTCCAGCTGAGAACCCATAATACACCATTAACTGTAAAAAAAAAAAAAAAAAAAACAAGAGCAAAACCTGCTGAAACATTATCATGGCAGTTTCAGATTCACTTTCACGGATCTTCCCGTAGCCCAGCGGTTTCTCCGAGACATCCGAGTCATGAAAGCGCGTGCTGAAACCGGAGGCTTGAGCGCTGCACCTGCTTCTGTTACCCAACAGCCCCTCCACAATCCAGTGTCTCCAGTTTCCCCGTACCTGCTGGAAGACGGCTCCATCTGGGAGATCCCAGGGCGGCTTGAGGAGATCCAGCATTAGGACCGTGGCGCCTTGTCCGGCTAGAGTCCGGCCCAGCCTGAACCCGAAGTACCCGGCTCCTCCTGTGACCAGCACCTTTCCGGACCCACTCCGCCTCTGATCCGGTCCCACTCCACTCCGGCTCTGATCCGGTCCCGCTCCGGCCCCACTCCGGGCCTGATCCGGGCCCTCCAGCACGCAGTTGGGACTGTTGCACAGGGCGCCCACCGCCCCGTTGGCTCGGTGTCTGAAAGGGGGGGGGACGTCGCTGTGGCTCGGCCGACGGCAGTCCAGGACACACGCACAGGACCGGTTCTCCATCATAACACACTCAGTCTGAGGACAATCAGAGACAGTGAGAGTCTAATGAACCGGCGGACACTGTGAAACAGATCCGCCTGTGAGTGAGTGAATGAATCGATGCATAATTCACCTCTCCATGTAAAGAGGTGGAAGACAAACTTTTCCTTACACTCACCTTACCCAAAAAACTGCTCATCGAGGCTTCACACATTGATACACTATTTTGAATATGCAGTCAAACCAGAAATGATGACTATTTTTCGCTGAAGTGTTTTTCTTTAATTGCTAATGCAACCTTTTTACACCACCGACTGAACAAAATGAAGCATTGCTTGGTAATTGGTTGAGCTAAACTAGTACATGACCTCTATGACTTTCTTTCTCACATGTGCAACACAAAAGAGGATATTAGAAAAAATGTTTAAACTGTTTTTGTCCATACGATGAAAATCAGTGTGTTGTAAAACAGCACTTGGGGAAACTTTGCCGAACGCTGTACCACAATGAAAATTGGTCAAAAAAGTCGTTTTTCTATAAAATTATGCTTTTCTTTTCTATTTAATTGCAATCTTCTTTTAGAAATTGATAGATTTATATACTTGGAACTCATGCAAACCAAAAATAATTAGATCCTTATAATTTAATCCCTATCATTCCCAGCTAACTCTGCACTCTTCCCATTGCCCTTTCCGTAAAATGTTGCTGTATTCATTTTCTGAAATGAAGAAATCCATGTGTTGTTTATCATACATACAACTATACTACAATAAACACTTCAAATAAATAAATCAATATATAAACAAATAAATAAAGAAATAAATAACTGCAATCATATTATTGTTGCTATTTTCTATAAAAAAAAAATCCCAATGGGAAATAATACATTATTAAGATCAAAGGTTGTATCTAACATTAACAAATATGAATAAATACTGTAACAAATGTATTGCTCATGGTTAGTATATATTTAATACATTAACTACTGTAAACAAATAAAACCTTATTGTAAAGTGTACTTTTTGGTCCGATATTTATGAAAAGATTTATGAAGTCGAGGCATATCAAAGTCAGTCTTAAATCTGATGATTTTTTCCACTCAGGCTCTGGTGAAATTTACAGTTTTCTTATAGCTAATGTTTGGTCGTTGTGCTTATATTTTTGTGTCAAATGAATACAACACAAAAATACATCAACTCTTTTGATCAAACTGTAAAGAAACTGTTTGGGTTTTATTTTAGATCATTCCCATAATTTTAAATGATTTCTCTGAATGAATGGTTTAATGAAAATCATGAATGCGTAATATACAAAATATTATTATTTTGTCTTCACCTTAAACTGTCAACACCATCAGATTTAATTCAATACAAGGACTAGAAGTTCAAAAGTAATAAAGTATTTTAAATAATGTATTATTATCCGATGTTGAACAATATTGAGTGATAAGCAAAATAATAATAATAATAATAATAATAATAATAAAAAAAAAAAAAAAAAAAAACACGTTTAGTTGATAAGAATGACTCTGTAATCACCACATAGAAACATGAAGACTGTTAAAATAAAGTGTGACCCAGAATGGAAACTAGCCTACTACACATTTCTCCAATATCGATATAGCAATAATACAATAATCGAAAGTGCTCTATAAAGATGCACGTTTCATTATCAGCATCTAAAAAAAGCGTAGAAAATAACAATAAATTTAGCATTTACTTAAATGGGACTGTAATCGATATACCGGTAAAGACAGAAAGTCATTAAATTTGCATGTCCCCTTGTTTTTTTCCTGCACCTGCACATTGTATGTTTTCGATAGTTGATAAACTTTAAAACGACACATACCTGTCAGTCACTGGTCATATATGTGTGTTGTGTCCGTCAGCTGCGCGCGCGTCGCGTCATCTCGCTCGTGTCTCTGCTGTTCTGCATCTGTCAATCATCTCATCACCTGCGCTTCACCTGAGCGCGTGCGCGTAAAACAGCGAGTGCGCGCTTCACCTGAGCGCGTTACCGTAAAACAGCGAGTGCGCGCGAACCTCCACTGCAGCCAATGAGCACTCGCGTTCATCCCATTTGCTTGAGCGACTCTTTATTTCACTAATTCATTCATGCATCGTACATCTAACAATTGGAAAAAAGTACTTTTCACCCTCTCTAATACCTTGAATAATAGTGCAAAAGCATTTTATTGATGCATCTGCTCTAGAGGTAGCCTATCAGATCTTTGGCATCACAAATGCACAATAGCAAAGAATACTAATATACTTACTTCCCCTCACATAAAATACAGTGTCAGATGGTAATACCATGGTATAGTATGATATTTGAATCCTTGAATACTTGAGTGGGCCAATGGTTAATGTGAAGTGTGAAAGTCTATCTTTGGAAACAGTAATTCAGATATGTGAGGTTATGCTAGAGCGCCCCCTGCTGCCCACCTGCCCTACTTCAGCTTCACGAGATCCCCTGTGTGTCCCAAACTACACTAGAAAGCATGTCAGCTCCAGTTTGGACCCAGCCTATTATGAAGACTTCAGATGCCCAACACCTGTGAAGAGACAAACCTCGCGAAGACTTCAGATGATGCAAACTCTGAATCAACATGCACCAATGCTATATTTTATAAATGTCATAATCAGTTGTTAACAAACAAGTATTCATTATTTCAATGAGCTATTTCTGAAAGTTATGTATTTCAGAAATGTACATATAAAAAATCACAGTTAGCTAAAAATGTTTTAATTTAAACAATGTAATAATTTTTAGCTAACTGTGATTTTTTATATGTACATTTCTGAAATACATAACTTCTGATAATACATAAATCAGATACATAAATATAACTCTGATAACAGATCACTCTAAATTGTAATATGGATTTTCTGTAAAGCTGCTTTGAAACGATGTGTATTGTGAAAAGCTCTACACAAATTGTATGTGTTTTAATGTTATAATTAGTAATAATGTTATCTCTGTGAATCTTCAGCATAAGATCAGTTTCAGCAATCAGTTATTTTGAAGAATATTGAAATCACATAATACATAAAACATTTTTAACTCCTACATGTCTAAGACACACACAGACATCAACTATCAGCAGTGTTGGGGAAAGTTACTTTGAAAAGTAATGCATTACAATATTGTGTTACTCCCTTAAAAAGTAACTAATTGCTTTCTTAGTTACTTTTCTTAGAAAAGTAACGTGTTACGTTACTGTTGCGTTACTTTTTTTTCACCTGGGCTGGGCTTGTTTTTTATTTATTTTAATTTTTTTATATATAACAAAAAAGTAATATTTTGGGACAAATGCAAAGACCCTTTCACACCAAAAGTGAAATAATAAGCCTCAGGATGAAGGAACTGCAGTTTCACTCCTGTACAGAAGAGGCGCCGCTCAAACAAACCTTTCAGCTGCTGCTGTTCTGGATAACAGAAGAAGGGGATGCAGGAGAAGAAAGTTTAACACTTAGCCTACTTCACCAATAAAAACAAAAAAATGTTTAGGCATTTTTATTTATGGTTTAACTGAATCATTCAAAGTCAGAAGCAAGAACATTGGTCAATAAAGTGAGAATAAATGCATAACATATTTAGTTATTGGAGGTTTGCATAGAATTCTGATTCTGCATTTCACTGATTTTACTAATTGTGAGAAATATTGAATTATTATTATTATTTTTTTTTTGTGCAACTGAGATGAGTAAATGCATGCTCACATTTATTCTAGAACTAAAAAAAAATATTTTTACAACACCTCTGCACTTTGATTTGTCTCAACATGGGGACAAGAGAACTATAGTCAATAAATGGGAATACAAAATAACTTTTAAATTTGAAAAATAAGGTGTTACTTTACTAGCTACTTAAAGCAATCTAATTACATAACTGAAGTTATTTGTAAGGAGTTACCCCCAACACTGACTATCACCACATGAATCTCAACAATGGTGACAATCAAAAGTTTCATGTTTCAGTGCATGCTGGGTGCCAGGCCAGCATAGCACAAAACTCCCAGCATGCACTGCAGCATGAATAACTTATGCAGCTGAATGGTCTTTTTTTATTGCCACCATTGTTGAGATTAATGTGCTGATTTTTTATATATATGTCATAGCTTTGTTTTTATTTGTTTTATTTTGTTGTATGATGTGTTTTAAAAAAGTGCAGAAAGATTCTCTGGAGTCTGACTAACAATAATTATAAAAAAATAAACATTGAAAATTTTAATTCATGGTCATTAAGGTGTGAAAAAATGTTTGAAGTGGGAGGAGCCACTTTTACCAAAATGGCTTTAACTCAATGTTGGACATCGGCTGCGGCTGGATGTAACCGATCGGCAAGAGTAGCCGCGTGCAGGCGGGGAGGAGCTGCAAACGGAGACGTGAAGTCGGACACTTCTGTTTCCGTAGTGACCGCTCACATGGTGTTTGCATACTTTACCACAGCTGAAGTGAAATAAATGCAATATTTGCCAAATAGCCTAATACACAGATGTTTCTGAGACATTTTCATTCAACACTTTAGATACTGCTTCATACAGCATCTGTTTGAGTAAAGTTCAACTTAAGCTACTATCAATGAAGTGGAGTCTAAACGGTTTTTAATCAGTTTTAATTTGATAAACATGACACAATATAACATCGCAACGACATGAAAAGAGTGTTTAGCTGTTATAAAAAAAAAAAAAAAAAAGATTTGTGGGCTTTAGAGGAACTAAAAGTGTTTGAATAAACACAAAACACATGTGATTGTTGTCTTGTGGTGAATCCGGCCAATCGTGGAACAGCTGTGTCGTCATCAGAGCTCGTGCAGCCGCTCTTGAGAAGCTGCGCTGGCTGACTTCTGCGGCTACTCTCGAAACGCTCTCGCGGTACTTTGATGGAATGGCGTACGTCACAGTCACGTGGTGTCGGCGCTGTATCAAGTCGGACAAAATTTCTAACCGGTATGCACTGCTTCAAGTCAGCCACCGATCGGTCTGTGCAGAGCTGCATGAAGTCGAACAAGCCTAGACCAAACTTGACACACATATGTAAGAGCTCCACTGTCCATAAATTTCAACAAATGTAAATAAAAAAACAGATGATTGGTATGCTCATAATACCCAGTGTGCTTTATTATCCTAATTGCTCTTTTTTGCAATGTGCAAATACATTTTTTTGTAAATTGCTTTTATAGGTATTTTCCCAAACTTCCAGACAATACAACATACAGTCATGGTCAGAATTAATGGCACCCCTGGTAAATATGATCAAAACTGGCTGTAAAAAATAAATCTGCATTGTTTATCCTTTTGATCTTTCATTAAAAAATTAGCAAAATTCTAACCTTTCATTGAAGTAAAAGAATTGAAAGTGGGGGGTAAATCACATTATGAAATAAATGTTTTTCTCCAAAACACATTGGCCACAATTATTGGCACCCCTAGAATTTTTTACGAGTAAAATATCTCTGAAATATATTCCCATTAATATTTACCTTTTTTTAGCAAACCAGGGTGACTAGGAACATGAAACTGTCCAGCTATGACTTCGTGTTTCACAGGAGTTTAAATATGAGGAAACGCAAATGCCAAATCCCCTTAATCATTCATCACAATGAGTAAAACCAAAGAACATAGTTCTGATGTGCATTAAAAGATTGTTGAGCATCACAAAATAGAAAGTGGCTGTAAGAAAATAGCTAAAGAATTTAAAATCTCCATTTTGACCATCAAGGCAATAATTAAGAAGTTCCAATCAACTAAAGATGTTACGAATCTGCCAGGAAGAGGACGTGTGTCTATTGCCTTAATGGACGGTCAGGAGGAAAGTTTGAGTGGCCAAAGACTTTTCAAGGATCACAGATGGAGAATTGCAGAGGTTAGTTGAGTCTTGGGGGTCAGAAAGCCCAAAAAAATAAAATAAAAAATGAAAAACCTATCACCACATGTTCCCCTCCTTGAACTGCCACCTTAACGTGGTGGAGGGGTTTGAGTACCCGAATGACCCTAGGAGCTATGTTGTCTGGGGCTATATGCCCCTGGTAGGGTCTCCCAAGGCAAACAGGTCGTAGGCGACGGGTCAGACTAAGAGTGGTTCAAAATACCCTTTATGAGACAAATTAAATCAAGGACCGTGACGTCGCCCGGTATGGCGCAGCCGGGGCCCCACCCTGGAGCCAGGCCTGGGGTTGGGGCTCGTATGCGAGCGCCTGGTGGCCGGGCCTCCCCCCACGGGGTGCGGCCGGGCTCAGCCCGAAGGAGCGACGTGGGGCCGCCTTCCCGTGGGCTCACCACCTGCAGGAGGGACCGTAAGGGGCCGGTGCTGAGAGGATCGGGCGGCAGTCGAAGGCGGGGGCCTCGAAAACCCGATCCCTGGACACGGAAACTAGCTCTAGGGACGTGGAATGTCACCTCGCTGGCGGGGAAGGAGCCTGAGATTGTGCGTGAGGTAGAGAGGTTCCGACTAGAGATCACCTCTACGCACGGCTTGGGCTCTGGAACCACACCCCTTGAGAGAGGATGGACTCTTCACCACTCTGGAGTTGCCCATGGTGAGAGGCGGCGGGCTGGTGTGGGTTTGCTTATAGCCCCCCAGCTCAGCCGCCATGTGCTGGAGTTCACCCCGGTGAACGAGAGGGTCGCTTCCCTACGCCTTCGGGTCGGGGATAGGTCTCTCACTGTCGTGTGTGCCTACGGGCCAAACAGCAGTGTAGAGTACCCGGCCTTCTTGGAGTCTCTGGGAGGGGTGCTGGAAAGTGCTCCGACAGTGACACCTGGAGGGGCGTGATTGGGAGGAACGGCCCCCCTGATCTGAACCCGAGCGGTGTTCAGTTATTGGACTTCTGTGCTAGTTACAGTTTGTCCATAACGAACACCATGTTCAAGCATAAGGGTGTCCATCAGTGCACGTGGCACCAGGATCGACTTTGTGGTCGTTTCATCTGACCTGCGGCCGTATGTCTTGGACACTCGGGTGAAGAGAGGGGCGGAGCTGTCAACTGATCACCACCTGGTGGTGAGTTGGATCCGATGGCGGGGGAGGAGGCTGGACAGACTCGGCAGACCCAAGCGTACTGTGAGGGTCTGCTGGGAACGTTTGGCCGAGTCTCCGGTCAGAGAGATCTTCAACTCCCACCTCCGGCGGAGCTTCGTCCAGATCCCGAGGGAGGCTGGAGATATTGAGTCCGAGTGGACCATGTTCTCCACCTCCATTGTCGAAGCGGCCGCTCGGAGCTGTGGCCGTAAGGTCTCCGGTGCCTGTCGAGGCGGCAATCCCCGAACCCGGTGGTGGACACCGGAAGTAAGGGATGCCGTTAAGCTGAAGAAGGAGTCCTATCGGGCCTGGTTGGCTTGTGGGACTCCTGAGGCAGCTGACGGGTACCGGCAGGCCAAGCGAACTGCAGCCCGGGTGGTTGTGGAGGCAAAAACTCGGGCCTGGGAGGAGTTCGGTGAGGCCATGGAGAAGGACTATCGGCTGGCCTCGAAGAGATTCTGGCAAACCGTCCGGCGCCTCAGAAGGGGGAAGCAGTGCCCTACCAATGCTGTCTACAGTAGAGGTGGGGAGCTGTTGACCTCAACTGGGGATGTTGTCGGACAGTGGAAGGAATACTTCGAGGATCTCCTCAATCCCGCCGTCACGTCTTCCATTGAGGAAGCAGAGGCTGAGGGCTCAGAGGTGGACTCATCCATCACCCAAGCTGAAGTCACCGAGGTAGTCAAGAAACTCCTCGGTGGCAAGGCACCGGGGGTGGATGAGATCCGCCCTGAGTACCTCAAGTCTCTGGATGTTGTGGGGCTGTCTTGGCTGACACGCCTCTGCAGCATCGCGTGGGGGTCGGGGACAGTGCCTCTGGGATGGCAGACCGGGGTGGTGGTCCCTCTTTTTAAGAAGGGGGACCGGAGGGTGTGTTCCAACTACAGGGGGATCACACTTCTCATCCTCCCTGGGAAAGTCTATGTCAGGGTACTGGAGAGGAGAATACGGCCAATAGTAGAACCTCGGATTCAGGAGGAACAGTGTGGTTTTCGTCCAGGCCATGGAACACTGGACCAGCTCTATACTCTCTACAGGGTGCTGGAGGGTTCATGGGAGTTTGCCCAACCAGTCCACATGTGCTTTGTGGATTTGGAGAAGGCATTCGACTGTGTTCCTCGCGGCGGCCTGTGGAGGGTGCTCCGGGAGTATGGGGTCCGGGGTCCTTTGCTAAGGGCTGTCCGGTCCCTGTACGACCGAAGCAGGAGCTTGGTTCGCATTGCCGGCAGTAAGTCAGACTTGTTCCCGGTGCATGTTGGACTCCGGCAGGGCTGCCCTTTGTCGCCAGTTCTGTTCATAATTTTTATGGACAGAATTTCTAGGCGCAGCCAGGGGCCGGAGGGTGTCGGGTTTGGTGACAACACGATTTCGTCCCTGCTCTTTGCGGATGATGTTGTCGTGTTGGCTTCATCAAGCCAGGACCTTCAGCATGCACTGGGACAGTTTGCAGCCGAGTGTGAAGCGGCTGGGATGAGAATCAGCACCTCCAAATCCGAGGCCATGGTCCTCAGTCGGAAAAGGGTGGCTTGCCCACTTCAGGTTGGTGGAGAGTTCCTGCCTCAAGTGGAGGAGTTTAAGTATCTTGGGGTTTTGTTCACGAGTGAGGGAAGGATGGAACGGGAGATTGACAGACGGATCGGTGCAGCTTCTGCAGTAATGCGGTCGATGTACCGGTCTGTCGTGGTGAAGAAAGAGCTGAGCCGCAAGGCGAAGCTCTCGATTTACCGGTCAATCTACGTTCCTACTCTCACCTATGGTCATGAGCTTTGGGTCATGGCCGAAAGGACAAGATCCCGGATACAGGCGGCCGAAATGAGCTTTCTCCGTAGGGTGGCTGGGCGATCCCTTAGAGATAGGGTGAGAAGCTCGGTCACTCTGGAGGAGCTCAGAGTAGAGCTGCTGCTCCTCCACATCGAGAGGGGTCAGCTGAGGTGGCTCGGGCATCTGTTCCGGATGCCTCATGGACGCATTCCCGGGAAGGTGTTCCGGGCGCGTCCCACTGGGAGGAGACCCCGGGGAAGACCTAGGACACGCTGGAGAGACTATGTCTCCCGGCTGGCCTGGGAACGCCTCGGTGTTCCCCCGGAAGAGCTGGAGGAAGTGTCTAGGGAGAGGGGAGTCTGGGCATCTCTGCTTAGACTGCTGCCCCCGCGACCTGGCCCCAGATAAGCGGACGAAGATGACATGACACCACATGTTGTTTGGGAGGGTTTCAAGAAAAATCCTCCTCGCTCATCCAAAAACAAACTCCAGCAAATTCAGTTGTCAGACACGACTGGACCTTCAAACGGCACAGGCTTCTGTGGTCAGATGAAACTAAAAAAAGAGCTTTTTACCAGCAAACACGCTAAATGGGTTTGGTACACACAAGGATAAAAAGTACCCCATGTGTACAATTTAATATACCGTTGGATCTTTAATGTTGTGGTGGGCATATTTTTCTGCTGGAGGTCCTGGACTTCTTGTTCAGATACATGGCATCGTGGATTCTATCAAATATCAACAGATAAAAAATCAAAACCTGACGCCTTCTGCTAGAAATCTTATAATGGGCCGTGTTTGGATCTTCCATCAGGACAACGATCCAAAACAAACATCAAAATCAACACAAAAATGTGTTAGGGAGCACAAAATGAAGCTTCTGTCATGACCGTCCCAGTTCCCTGACCTGATGAGTGGGCTGAACTGAAGAGAAGAAGCACAAACATGGATCTGGGAATCTGAAGGATCTGGAGAGATTCTGTATGCAGGAATGGTCTCTGATCTCTTGTCAGGTGTTCTCCAAACTCATCAGGCATTATAGGAGAAGACTCAGAGCTGTTATCTTGTCAAAAGGAGATTGCAAAAAGTATTTAATAAAAGGGTGCCAATAATTGTGGCCAATGTGTTTTGGAGAAAAACATTTATTTCATAATGTGATTTCCCCCCCACTTTCAATTCTTTTACTTCAATGAAAGGTTAGAAAGGGTTTGAATGAAAGATCAAAAGGATAAACAATGCAGATTTATTTTTTGCAGCCAGTTTTGAACATATTTACCAGGGGTGCCATTAATTCTGACCATGACTGTATATGGTAAAATAAGTGTGCAGTATAGAGTATGTAATGTATGTCGGTTCAAGATGTATCTGGTTTTGCTCAGTATACCAATACTCCTGACCATCTTCATGCACATATTTTATGTGTGGCTTCCAGCAGAGTTTATGGTCAAGTACAACACCCAGAAATTTATTTTCATAGACTCTTTCAATTGATTCGTTATCAATTACTATTTTAACATCTGTGTTAATAGCACGATTTCCAAATATCATGAATTTAGTTTTGTTCAAGTTTAAGGACAACTTGTTTGAATCAAATCAGAGTTTTAATTTATTAATTTCATTAGTGACCATTTCCACCATCTGCTGTAAGTTGTTCCCACATCCAAAAATGTTTGTATCATCTGCAAAACAGTACATTTTAGAACATTTGATAATTTTCACGTCATTTAAGTATAGGATAAACAATTTTGGGCCTTAAACGGACCCCTGAGGAACACCACAGGGATTACTAAGGCTCACTGACCGGTGATTACCCATTTGAACAAACTGACTCCTGTTTTCAATATAGTTTTTTATCCAGTTGAAGGCCACACCTCTTATGCCATGCCTTTCTAAAAAAAGGATTTTGTGATCAACGGTACACTGTTAACCCTTGCTGTAAAAAAAGGCCAAATTCTGACAATATCATACCATTTTCCATTAAAACATTAATATACCGTAGAAAACAAAACTAGCCTACAGGAATATACTGTGAATTAACAGTGCTCCAATCACACCCTATACCCTCATTCACTATTCCCTACATTAGTTCACTAATATAGTCCACTTGACAGAGTGAATGAAGTGAGTGAATTGAGAAACTGATGAACACCTGATAAGCAGAATCACTGAAGGACAGAGAAAAGAGAAACACAAGAACTACAACTGACTTCCAGCAACACTGAGTGTGAAACCAGTTTACAAACCAGTTTACGATTATTTCTTTCATAAATGTACAAAAGTTCTTGTTTAGAATTGACAGAGATTTAGTTAATAATAAAGTTTGTTGTCACCATGATGGAGATCAGTATTTGCTTTAGTTGGTCTCTTGTACCTTGACTTATTACCATTCATCTCTCTCTGATTGTTGTAACTGTGAGTTTATAAAACACATTTGTTGTGGCAAGAAAAAGTCAAGAGGAAGATGATCAGTAGGTTTTGGCTTTTGTGATGATGTCACAATCATCCTGGAAATGTCTGATTTTCAGATCTTTCTATATTCTTTGAATTTATGGGTAATTCATATTTAGCATGTATCTGTGAATCTACAACATGAAATCAACATTTCTGTAATCAAGTTTTCATTAAAACATTTTTGAACTCCTGCTTGACTCAGACACACACAGACATCAACAATCAGCACATGAATCTCAACAATGGTGACAATCAAAAGTTTCATGTCGCAATGCATGCTGGGTTCCAGAATAATATAAAACTCCCAGCATGCACTGCTGCATGAATAATACAAAATACTCAAAATATTGCCACCATTGTTGAGATTCATGTGCTAAATTGTGATATCTCTGTGTTTCTGAAAGACAGCATTTTTTTTTTTTTTTTGGTTATGTATGATGTGTTAAAAAAATAGTCATTGTAATGTATTGCTGTGGTTTCACAGTGGTGTTAATGTAACACTTTTGATTGAGGATTAAACTCTGAATGAGTGATTTTGTCATTATAATCATTATAACTGCAATCATTCATAAACTGTGTGTGTGCACAAGTGTGACTTGCAAAAACACAGCTCAAGCAGCAAAAGAAACACTAATTTGCGACTGAGCCTGGGTTCTCCCAAGGTTTTTTTTTTCTCCATTGGGTGACGTGATGGAGTTTTAGGTCACCGTTAGGTCACTTGATGGAGTTTTTCGGTTCCTTGCCACTGTTGCCTTTGGCTTGCTCAGTTGGGGATATTTTGGGAGTATTAATTTATTTTTTATCAATCAATAAATTCCACTAGAAACAAACCTTGTTGTATTATTTTAATTTAATACTGTGAAGCTGCTTTGATACAATTTGTATTGTGAAAAGCGCTATACAAATATACTTGACTTGACTTGACTTGACTAATGTTATAGCATCAGCAACCCAACTAAAGCAAACACTGATCTCTATAAGGTTAACTTCAAACCAAACATTTTTAATTAAACATCTCAATAACAACTTCTGTAGATGTATGACAGAAATAAAGTCATACGGGTTAATAATAAGTGTAATAATGTGTAATGGCTGGAAGTCAGTTGTAGTTCTTGTGTTTCTCTATTTTCTCTTCTTGTGTTCCTCTTTTCTTCAGTGAATCTGCTTGTTAACAGCAGGTGTTCATCACTAATGCTCAACAATCACTTACATATTCACTTAATTATCTCACTGCAACACTGCATCAATGTTACTTTTTACTCTTTGTAGTGTGGATTTTCCTGTGGGGTTGAAAGGGTTAACAGTGTAAGATAAAAAGTCACACCCACAAAATGTATTTTAACAGTAATAAACTGTAAGTTATAAAACAGGTATATACTGGCAACACTGTTGCCAGTAGTTTACTGTAAAATCTTGTTTTTTGGGTCACCATTGTGCTGAAGAGTAGAGCCTGTGCTTCAGTCCAGGAGAAGATCTACAAACATTGATACTTTTGTGTAGTTGCTGATCCAGTGGAAATCTTTTTATGTTCAAAAGTTTTTTAGTGGTCCCAAATGAAATGTTCATAATAATACTTTGCTCATGTTAATGATGCATTATACATTTTTATTAATACATTTAATTGACAGTTGGTCAATTTAAAGTAGTCGGTTTCTGCAAGTGAAATTAGTTTTAACTCAAGTTTTAATTTAGAGCATTTTTACAGTAACATACTGTAGATTACAGTAAAGAACTGTACAATTAACAGTAAATTACTGGCAACAGTGTTGCCAGTATTTTACTGTAAAAAAACCCTGGTACGGTCTAACAGTGTATCAAAAGCTTTTTTCAGTTCAATGAAAATCCCCACTGCGTAATTTTTATTTTCAATACAGTTTGTTAGTCTTTCAACTAACTCGATAAGTGCCATAGACGTTGATCTACCACTTCTGAATCCATACTGGCTGTCCATTAGTAAATTGTTTCTGTTAATGAAATTGTCTAGCCTTTTAACAAATAGTTTTTCAAGTATTTTTGAGAATTGAGAAAGCAGAGATATTGGTCTGTAGTTATTGAAGACATGTGAAACACCGGATTTATACAATGGAATGACTTTAGCTATTTTCATCTTGTCAGGAAATACTTCTGTTTTAAATGATAGATTATATATATATGAAAGTGGGTCAACTATCCCATCTATTACTTTTTTTACTAGAGACATATCAATGTCATCACAATCTTTGGAAGTTTTATTATTACATTTATTTACAATCTCTATAATTTCCCTGCTTTCTACAGTTCCCAAAAACAATGAATATGGGTTATTTTCCACATGGTCCGTCACAGAGTATTTAGTCCCTGTGAAATGTATGTCTTTGGCCAAATTAGGGCCCACATTAACAAAGTAATGGTTGAATCTGTCAACCACTTCGTTCATGTTTGTCCACGTCTTGTCATTAGTGATGAAGTTTTCCAGATAATTAAATTTATTTAGACCTTTTGTAATAATATTGTTTATTGTATTCCATGTTCCTTTAACATTATCTTCGTTGTTTTCTAATAATGTATTATATAATATTTCTTCTATTTTAACTCAGATTCTTTCGTTCTATATTTTATGAAATTCCTATAAAGGGTATTCTTTTTTTTACATGCATTTTGAATTCCCTTGGACATCCAGGGTGTTTCTGAATATTTCCTTTTATTACAATATTGTTTATTTGGACAGTTTTTATTATATAAAGTTGAAAATATGTCTAAGAATAGTTCATATGCCTTGTTAATGTCAGCTTCCTTCTTTACTTTATTCCAATTATACTTTATTAACTCATTTCAACAATGCAGGAATAGTTTTTTTCGGTTCGTATTCTCCAGAATTTTATCTCGTTGCACTCCTTTTTTTCCCACTAAAATTACAGTCATGAATCACAAAGATTGGTAGGTGGTCACTTATGTCATTAATTAATATTCCACTTAAAGAGTTGATTTCCATATTGTTTGTAAAAATATTGTCAATCAGAGTGGCACCATTACTTGTTATTCTGGTAGGCTTTGTGATTGTTGTAAAAAGACTCAAACTATACAGTGTTTCAATAAATTCTTCCGTTAATTTATGTTTGTTGGGATTTAGTAGGTCAATGTTGAAATCCCCACATATATAGTTAACTTTATGTTTTACTTTGTTAAACATTTTTTCCATATTTTCTGTGAATATTTTCACATTGGATCCTGGTTTTCTATATACACAACTTACTATGACATTCTTATGGAAGTCAGTTGTTGTTCTTGTGTTTCTCTTTTTTCTGTTCTTGTTGTTTATCTTTCCTTCACTGATTGTGCTAACATCAGGTGTCACCACTAATGGCCAATCATCACTTAATTAATCACTTAATTATGGGGTATTTAATTATGGGATAAGCACACTGAGGGGTGTTATTCAGCCAATCAGATGTTTAATTTATGAGAGGTGAATTATTTTCACCTCTCAAAACCTTGGAGTTGTCGACTCAAGGATGCAACTGTACACCGGTGATTTGTGGCACATCACAAAAAAGAAAAAAAAAGCAGTGTTGAAGTTAATGAGATAATTAAGTGGTGATTGAGCATTAATTATGAACACCTGCTGTTAACAAGCAGAATCACTGAAGGAAAGAGAAACACAAGAACTACAACTGACTTCAGACACAGCCTTAGATGAAATCAACTGAAGATAAAAGAATACATTAAATCTGTGAAGATCTCAGCAGAGGAGGATTAAACAACTCCACACACAGCATTACCAGCTTCACTTATTACTAACCAGACTGACTTTATTTAAGTTCTGTTTAAATTAAATCAATAGTTGTATTTTAAGTCACCATGATGGTGTTTAGCGTTTGCTTTAGTTGGACTCTTGACCCTTGACTTTTTAACATAAAATTTTCTCTGGCTGCTATAATTGTGTGTTTATAAAACACATTTGTTGCAGCAAAAAAGCTAAGAGAAAATGAGATCAGGTGATGTTGGCTGTTTATTGATGAAGGTGTAATCATCTTATTATAGCCTGAGTCACTTATCTTTTTCAGTGTCTAATGCTTTGATTATTGTGGTTATGTTTTTTTATTTTGTTTTATTTATTATAGTAGCTGTGTGACCTGACAGCATTAGATCCAACAGTTAATCAAATAATGTAAAGAATTTTAAAAACATTTAGTGCATTAAACTTTCTCTTCTACATTATTACTTAGACATCAAGAATCAGTGTATGACTCTCAACAATGAGTGATTGGTGGTACCCAGCATGCACTGCAGCATGAAGCATTTCATTGATTGTCACGATCAATGAAATGCTTCATGCTGCAGTGCATGCTGGGTGCATGCTGGGTACCACCAATCAAAACTCACCCATATCACCCAGCATGCATTGCAGCATTAATAAATTATGCATCTGGATTTTTTTTAGCTTTTGTCACCATTGTTGAGATTCATATGCTGTTTCTTGATGTCTGTATGAGTCTAAGTAATGCCATAGATGAAAGGTTTTTGTGCACTAACTAAGGGTCGAGAGCCCAACTAAAGCAAACGCTAACCACCATCATGGTGACTTTAAAATACAACTATTGATTTCATTCAAACAGAAATGAAATAAAGTCAGTCTGGTTAGTAATAAGTGAAGCTGGTAATGTTGTTTGTGGAGTTGTTTAATCCTCCTCTGCTGAGATCTTCACAGATTTAATATATTCTTTTCTCTTCAGTTGATTTCATCTAAGGCTGTGTCTGAAGTCAGTTGTAGTTCTTGGCTGTTTCTGAATTCCAAGAACGCAGAGAACGGACTTGTGTTCTCGTGGAGACCGGTCTTGCCAAGATTCCTTGGAAGAACGAACTCGGAACCAGCCGCAATGACTTCTGGGACACCAGGCGAGTACTAGCTCAAGTCTGCATTCGATGCATCCTCGGTATGAAGAACACATCCGGGTTCTTTCATGCGTCCTCTGTACTTGCGTTCTTGAGAATTGGGTCTGAACTTCAACGGTTAATGATGACGTAAAACGAGAACACAAGGACGCAAGATCGCTGAAGAAAACATATTGAGAAACACCCCTTGTGTTTCTCTTTCCTTCAGTGATTCTGCTTGTTAACAGCAGGTGTTCATAATTAATGCTCAATCACCACTTAATTATCTCATTAACTTCAACACTGCTTTAAAGGTAGGGTAGGTAATCCTGTTCAGAAACACTTTTTTTATACTGGGTGAAATGGTCCTTCCATCCTGAGAGTAGTCAATACATTATGTGTTCAGAAAAAGGAATGAAAAAAATCAGACCTCTGTAGCAGCTGCAGGACAGTAAAAACTCTGACCAATCACTGCCATTCGGTGCGAATGTAAAGAACCAATCAGATGCCTTCATGTCTCGTGCCCGAGCCCCACTGCGCGCGCTGCCCTGCGTGCACTCATCACATGTCACCGTTCCCGGAAATATTCAGCTCAAAGCACCTGCATATGCAGTCAGAGAAGGCAAACAAGGCAAAAACTACTTCCTCGGACCCTGCCCGCACTCTTGAACGACCTCCTCTGCTTCGCCCTCAACCCCGGACCTGTCCTCGAACCGACGATGCGGTACTTGTCTCCGGACTCGGAGTGTACGTTAGTCTTCATTAGAGTCAACAATGTTTTCATCATGGAAACTCTTACATGCAAAACACCGTATATGTTATGAATCTTACACGAAATTAACATTCATCACAGTGTAACTGATGGTAATGGAAAAACGTGTATCAATGCAACCTGTTTTTAGTTTTGCCTTATAAATATAGCTTGTTACCGAATGAAACTTTACCATTATCGATATGCTAGCTTGATAGTGAATACTAAAAGAAATCTTATTTGTTTATATTCATAGTGATAAAGTTAGGTATTTTATTACATGTGATTCTGACATGATGTCACTGTATGTACTGCGCTCCTTTTTCCACTCGTCTCAGGTAATAAATGCGTCTTGTTCCAGCTGAGCCTGAGCGTTTGGCGTCGCGCGTTCATGTGTTTTGGGGGCGTGGCTTTGGAAGGAGCTCAGAAGGGAGGGGTGGGAGTGAATGGAAATAATGAGCTGTGTTTATTGCAGATTAAAAGGTCTACAGTCACTCGATTTTTATATTTTCTTTTTCAGAGTACTTACATTTTAATTATGTATTGGTATATAAAGACAGTTTAAACAAATTTGGAATGTTTTTTTTTTTGAAAAATCCTACCTACCCTGCCTTTAACTCTGTAGTATGCACACACATGAACACTGAGCAGTGTTAATTTACCATGGGCGTTTTTCTGTGTACTATTACATAAATCTTACCCGTTTCATTTATATATGACTGACAAATATGAATCACATTCAGTTTATTAATACAGTTACATAAATCTTATCTGTTTAATTTATGTATGACTTAAAAATATAAATCACATTCAGATTATTGATTGGTTTATGTTAAAACTATGTAATCAAAATGGATGGAAATTTTATATGCAATTCAAATACATAAATCTTATGTTTAGACACAATTTTTTTTTTGCGTGTACTATCCCATGACTAAGTCACAGTTTCCAAATGATCATCAGGTCTTGTCATTTATTTAAATGTGAATTTGTTTTTCGTTCTCTCTTGAAGCACATAGACCATTACTCCAGGACTAAAGCTAGCGCCGAACACATGGTGCTCGCGGCCAATGGAAGACCAACCAAAGGTACGGAAATGGAAACTTGTTGATCTCTGGAGTCAATCCTGTTATTGGGCACAATAGCAATAAGCGCAAGTGATGTCATGTACCCCGATCATATTGTGTTTTTGTGTGTGTGTGTGTGTGTGTGTGTGTTTGTGTGTGTGTTTGTGTGTGTGTGTGTGTGTGTGTGTGTGAGTGAGTGAGTGAGTGAGTGAGTGAGAGAGTGAGTGAGAGAGTGAGAAGGGTCGGGTTAGTGTAAGTGTAAGGGGACAGAATATACAGTTTGGACAGTATAAAAAACATTACTTCTATGGAGTCCCCATGAGATATCGAACCAGATGTGTGTATGTGTGTGTGCTCAGGTGGGTCCAGGCGTTAGAGTGTGTGGGGGGTCGTGATACTCTGGCAGCTCTCCGGCACGCTCTAGAGGAGGAACCGCAGGAAGAAGAAGAAGGATCTCTGTCTCGAGGCGTTTACCTCTTGCTGTCCAGTCGGACACTCACGCTTCTGTTTCATCACACGCAAGCCGGTCCTGGCCCATGTTGTGCACTGGATGTGGATTTCCCATCTATTCAGCTGACAAAAAAAGTTCCCATTAAGTTAGTCATCATGTGTCATCATCACTTGGAGGATTTTAAGGACAGGGCATTATTTTTTTTTCGTGATTGTTATTCAAACATAGAAAAGGAAAATAGTCAGTCAGTGTTTCCATACATATTTGAAAAAAATGTCTTCATGGCTTAAAATAGCTTGAATATAACTCAACACCATTGCCTCATTTAGTATACGCGGTTCTATTAATATGCAAATGAGCCCCGTCTCCACTCACTCACAGCAGCTCAGAGATCCACTCGTTGACGATCACACGTTGATCAGGGATGTGTTTCCCGTAACTCGCTGCTTCACTACCATAGTTCGATGCTTTGTTGAAGAAATCAACTAGTCTAGTCACGACTGTTTCCCAAAACTCTATTATCGCAAAGTGATCGCTCAACCACGCTGGTTAATGATGTCACGCAGGTGGTGGAGTAATAACTTTCTTCAATGAATGTGTTTGAGGTCTAATTAATGCTAGATGTTTTGCTATAAATTATGGACATGGCATCTGAGGACACTTTCTCATTTTTCTCAGTTATTTTGCTTTATTTCCAGATTCAATCATAGACTCGTTCTTGTGTACTAGAGCATGTTCACACATGCACTGTCTTCAAAAATGACACTTTAAATCTCTTGACAAACTAAAAGACGTAAATGACATTTGTATGTATTCTAAATTAAAGACACAGATTGTACTGAATGTCAGCTTGCTTATTGCTCAAGATGAGGATTTATTGAGTCCACATCATGCAAACTAGAAACTCTGCTTTGGGGGGGGTTTGTACATTTTTTTACATCACTTTTAAAAAGCTGGTGCTTAAATTAGCATCAATTCATTCTTCGCAGGGAGTTGATTGGCATGCCATCTGAGTCTGACCAATCAAAATCAACCAATTTTGTCTGACAAAGCAGTCAGGCAGACTGATCTCATGAAATGGCGTATGTATGACACGCCAATTCGTATTTCCATTTTTGGCGTGTTATCAACATGCATAATCGCTTTTCAGCGTGTTTATCAACGCCGTTGACTTAACATTACATTACTGTATATATAAATATATATGACCTACCCCAACCGCGTCCCTAAACCTACCCGTCACTGGTGTTAATACCATTTATGAGTGTTCCACGTTACATCACTGTATATATAAATATATATGACCTACCCCAACCGCGTCCCTTATGAGTGTTCCCCTACCATCCTAGGAAAAAAAATATTGCTCCCCAGATGTAGATATACATTTTGCTCCGTTTCGCTCGGACATTTAACGGCGTACACATACACGCGGAATCACTCTGACAATTAACGGCGTAGACATACACGCGGAAGATGACGGTTCGTTTCGGCGTGGACATACACGCGGATAGCTCAAAATGCGTATAAATAACACGCCACTTGACTTGAAAGTGCCGTGTATGTTTACGCAAAGTAAACATGATGTCATGATGTCATGTTGAGTCAGGAGAGTTAGTAGATTAACGTTGGTGGATTTGAACTTGGTTTTAACTGAGGCAATCTGTCAGGACACATTTAAGAGCCACAAAACGGTAGGCCTGTTTATTGTTTTTGTTTGTTTTTTGACTGACCAAATTAAATGACACTTTAAGACCAGCCACTGCTGACAGAGACATCTGACACGCGTCCCATTTTCTCACAAATCTCTACGTTCATTTAAGACTTTATTTAAATCATTTAAGACTGCTCTTATGAGGACACACGACAAAACGGACCTTTTAGCATAATTTGTGTGTGTTATGGTTTGTTCAAGCCCGAAAGAGAACCGTGGTGGGCAAGTGATGAAACCGGTGTTGCGACTGAACACTGTGTAACACTGGTAACACCGACTATCGTAGCAAGCCTAATGGGAATTGATAAGATTTGATCAACATCAATGCCACTGACGATTCTGCTTATCAATCAGATTCTTTAACGATTCTCTTATCGATTCCTGATAGCACTGTGTGCAGAAAAGTATTCATATGCTTTTTCGGCAAAAAATCAAGTGGTTTTATTTGTTTTAAAGCTTACACTTGAGTAAGCAAACTGTACTTTTTATGTAATTTATGTAAGAAATGGAATCTTATTGTAAAGTGTTACCGATTAGTGTTACACCGATTCAGACGTCTCGTGAATTCAGTGTTGGAAAGATCAGTTGTTTTTAACCATTCATTAAAATGAATAGGTTCAAAGGAGTCATTAGTTCGCGAATTGGACGTGTCATACTCGTTGTGTGATTATCCCAGCAGTTTGGACATGGACATCTATGGGCAGCCGCACAAATGTCCTCTATGGGGACTCCACTGGACCATGCCCAAGAGGAAGCCATAACTCTTTTGGAGTGGGCTCTTAAACCTATGGGGCACGGAAGGCCCATAGAAGTGTAGGCCAGAGAGATGGCGTCTACTATCCATCTAGACAGTCTGAGTTCCGTGACCGGAAACCCTTTGGTGCAGCCTCCGAAACAGACAAAGAGCTGTTCTGACTCTCTGAAAGAGGCAGAACGCTCCAGATATATTCTCAAGGCCCTAATGGGGCAGAGCATGTAAGTGTCACTATCGTCTTCCGATGGGGGAAGAGCCGATAGGGAAATAACCTGGGCTCTGAACGGGGTTGAGAGCACCTTCGGTACATATCCGTGTCTTTGTCTAAGGACGACCTTGGAGTCATTGGGCCCGAACTCAAGACAGCAAGCGCTTGTAGAGAGCGTTTGTAAGTCCCCAACTCTTTTAACTGACGCTAGTGCTAACAGCAGAGCGGTTTTAAGAGAGAGGGGCTTTAGATAAGCCGACTGGAGTGGCTCGAAGGGAGGTCCCTTAAGGCCCCGCAGGACCGTGGATAGGTCCCAAGCCGGCACCAAAGGTGGCCAAGGCGGGTTAAGCCTTCTGGCTCCTTTTAGGAAGCGAACGATCAGGTCTCTTTTACCCAGAGAGGAGCCAGCCACTGGTAAGTGAAAAGCCGCTATGGCTGCCACATACACTTTGAGCGTGGAGGGGGAATGCCCCGCGTCCAACAGCTCTTGGAGAAATGTAAGTACCATCGGTACTTCATAGTTATGTGGGTCTAGGTTCCGAGCTAAACACCAGCTGGAGAACGCTGACCATTTGAGGTGGTAGAGGCATCTAGTGGTCGGAGCTCTAGCCTCCATTATGGTATTCAGGACTCCCTCCGGGAGGTCCTGGGGTACCCGTTGAGGGGCCATGCATGGAGGGCCCACAAGTCGTGACGTGGGTGCCAGATTGTCCTGTTTGCCTGTGTGAGGATATCGCTCCTCTGTCGCTGACAGCTCCATCAGCTCTGGGAACCAAATCTGGGTTCGCCAGAGGGGGGCTACAAGAAGGACTGCGCACTTGATGTCCCTGATCCGTTAGATGATCTGAGGGAGCATCGAGAGCGGGGGGAGCACATAAAGGGGGAGGCTGGGCCACTCATGGGCCAGCGCATCCCTGATCCCTGCTCTTCAAAAAGAAGATTTGGCAGTGAGAGTTGTCTTTTGAGGTGAAGAAGTCGACCTCTGCCTTGCCGAAGACTTCCCACAACAAGAGAACCGTCTGGGGGTGGAGAGACCATTCCTCTGGGGGAACGGTGCTCCGAAGTAGCATGTCTGCCCCTAGGTTCATCGTTCACCGCCAGATGTGGGAGGAAGGTTTTTAGGGCTAGAAAAACTGCTCTTAGTTCGAGGCAGTTGATGTGTAGGCGTTTCTCCGAGCTCGACCAGAGACCGGAGGCAGGCCTGCCCTCGTACAGGGCTCCTCAACCGAGGTTGGAAGCATCTGTTGAGATAACCTTCCTTTCCGAAACCAGACCCATGCTCACACCCTGCTGGTACCAGCTGGTGTTTTTCCAGGGGGCCAGGGCTTTGGTACAGCGCTGGTTTACCCTGATGCCTAAGAGGCCTGAGCGCCACGCATGGGCTGGAACTTGAGGCTTTAGCCACAGCTGAAGGGGGTGCATACGCAGTAGGCCTAGTTGGAGTACTGACGATGCAGAGGCCCAGAACCCTTTGAAATGTACTGAGGGGCGTGAGGGAGCCCACTTTGAACGACGCGGCGGGCCGCTGGATTGAGGGAGCTCGGTCTGGCGTGGGCCATGCTCTCATATTAACGGACTTGAGAACTGTTCCCAGGAATGTGATTCGTTGGCTGGGGGACAGCATACTCTTGGAAAAGTTTACCCTGAGCCCAAGGCGGTCTAGATGGCCGAGGAGCCAGGCTTTGTGAGTATGGGACTCTGCCTCCGACTGAGTCAGTATGAACCAGTCGTCAAGGTAGTTCAGGATATGCATTCCCCGCTGTCTCAGGGGGGAGAGAGCCGCATCCATGCACTTCGTGAATGTACGAGGCGCTAGAGACAGTCCAAATGGTAGGATTGTGTATTGATATGTTTGCCCCTCGAAGGCGAATCTCAACAATGGCCTGTGATGGGGGTTCACTTGGATGTGAAAGTAAGCATCTTTCAGATCTACTGAGAAGAACCAGTCTCCCGGGCGAATCTGAGCCAGGATATGTCTGGTCTTGAGCATCCTGAATGGCCGTACCATGAGGGCCTTGTTTAGGTGTCTGAGATCTAAAATGGGTCTCAGGCCGCCGTCTTTCTTCGGAACGAGAAAATAACGCTTTGTGATTATCGCTTTGTGATGCGGGAACTATCTCGATAGCCCCTTTTGCCAGTAGACTCGACACTTCGGAGCGGAGGACATGAGCTATAGTGCTCCTTACTGAGTTGTAAATTATAGCGCGAAAGCGCGGATGTCTGCGGAAAACTGAAGCGAATAACCCTGCTTTATGATATTCATCACCCAATCTGACACTTCGGTGATGGCTTGCCAAGCCAGAGTTTCTAGCAAGGTTGTGATCATTTTGAACGAGCGTGTCATCAGAGCTTTGTTCAAGCATCTGAGGTCTGTAAAATCTGTAAAGGTCTGTAGTTGTCTGTAAAACCCCGACTCGCTCTCGGCTGCGGGAAACTTTTCCACCATTCCCTTTTCTCAGCAAAGTCGCTATTTCGGTGTGAAGTAGATGTGCTACTTCTAGGCTCACCGAGGTTTCGACCCGTGCTGTGAAGCACGGCGGCCTGCGAGCGAATTGCAGCGAGTAGCCCTGTTTCACTGTCTTTAATACCCAATCTGAAACCCCTGGTATCAATTCCCATGCTTTTGCATGAATTGACAGGGGTAGAATGACATTTGGGTTCCGGTCGCTCACATCTGGGGACCCGGAGGACCAAACCATGATGCAACGGCTCGTTCATCATGTTCATTTTGCATAGGGCAGACAGTTTTCTGTGCGGTGACTCTGTGGCTGGCACATCGGTCGTAAAGACAGGAGGATGTCGCATTACAGACATAGCCGTGTTGGCTCACGGCGAGGGGCGCAGCGAGTTTTCCACAAAGTGTGTGCGCTAAATAGCAGACACGCGATCTGCACTTGATGCCAGCTCGGGCTGGGTTCGCATGCTGAGGCGATATGTGTGTGCGTAGCACAGCTACAGTCATATTCATAGGCAGGGGTGGGCGCTGTACAGCGGGCACATCTCCTACACTTAAGACATGAACGGCGTGAGCCGGTTTGACTGATATGAAGCCTTTGGTGGTGTGAGACACTGCATGGGTAGTGCTTATGTACAGTAGTGAACACTGGGTAGTGGGCACTTTTCCTACACTTAGTGGTCGAGCGGCCTGAGCCAGCTTTATTGTATTCGACCCTGGATGAATGTGACACACAGAGAGGGTAGTGTTTATGTGCGTGAGTGGGCACTGAACAGCGGGCACCTTTGCTACATTCAAAACACCTTTGGCTTGAGCCGGAATATGACCAGACATAAAGCTCTTTTTGTGATTTATGTGGGTCGCCGTGAAAACGGCGTTTGTGTGCAGGCGAGCGAGTTTTAGAACTGGATCGTTGGCTGCTGAGTCTACTCTTCGAGTCGCCTCTGTTGAAGGAACTGAGAGAGCGATTCGCGCTGGTTTCGATGGCGGTCCGGCTGCAGCGGGACTTAACCATCTGCTCTTTTCTAGGAGGGCTAGGAAGATTTAGGAGGCTTGAAAGTGGGCGCGAGCCTGGGTCTGGGTCCTCGAGCAGGCGGCAGTCTGCGGCGGCTTGATGAGCGCGAGCGCTTTCGAGTATCTCAGGCTTGGTGGTGCTGCTGCGGAGCGGGAGGCGGAGACGGTGGGGGGGGGCTGTTCTTCAAGCGGGCGGCTGCTTCTTAGCACGGCCTGCTGCAGAACTAGAGCGCCGCGGCAGAAAATGTCTCATAGCCCGAGACGTTTTATGCACTTCAGAAAATCGCTCCGTGAAGCCTTTCACAGAAGGACAGAAGAGACCAGTCAGGGAAATAGGAGCGTCCAGGAAGGTGGCACGGTTGGACTCAGACATGTCGGACAAAGTCAGCCACAAATGACGCTCTGTAATGGTGAGAGAAGCCATGTTGCGGCCGATAGTCTGGGCGGCGGCTTTAGTGGCTCTGAGCACCAAGTCCGTCGCGCTCCTCAAGTCCGTCACACATTCCTTGGTCGGTCCAGCCTCATCCAGAGAGCGGAGGAGGTTGGCCTGGTGAATCTGCAGAACAGCCATGGCGTGCAATGCAGATGCAGCTTGACCGGCGGCGGCGTAGGCGTGACCGATCAGGGCTGAAGTGGTCCGGCAGGCTTTAGTGGGCAGAGCAGACTTAGCACGCCATCAAGCAGATGGCGGACACAAGTGTGTTGCAACTGCTTCCTCCACCAGAGGAACGGAAATATATCCTCTGTCTTTCGCGCCGTCTACTGCAGAGAGCGTGGAAGAAACAGAAGATCTGAGCCTGGCCAAGTACGGGGCTCCCCAGGATCTGGAGAGCTCTTCATGCAGTGGAGGAAGGGAACGGGCCTTAAAGCAGGTGCAGAGCGGCGTCCCGTGAGGAAACAGCCATCCAACCTGTTGGACGCGGGCTCCTGGGGCGTGGTCCAGTCAAGGCCGAGGTCCTCGACGGCCTTTGAGAGAAGGCGGAGAAGCTCAGCGTCGACCGAGGCCCTCACGCTGGACTCCTGTGTAGACGGGGTGGGGTCAGGGAGAGAGCCCGACCATCCCTCGCTCCCAGACGCGAGGAGAGAACAGCTGTCATCCTCCAAAACCAGGACTGAGCGTCGAGGAAAGAGACGGGGGACTCCGAGAAGGAAGTCCCTACGCCGCCGGCGAGTTTTCCTTCACCGAAGTTTCTGGTGGCCTTTGAGAGCAGCGCTTCTTACGGCGCGGCCCAACAGAAGGCATAGGAGAGGCGGACTTAACGCAAAACAAAGCTTGTCGAGCCTGCAGGGTCGAGAGAGGCAATGACCCGCAATCTTGGCAGCCGCCGTCAGCGAGCGCGTGGTCCGCGGGATCCTTCCCCAGGCAGAGAGCGCACAGCAGATGGCGGTCTCCGTCGCCGAGGACGGCTCTGCACAAGCCGCAGGACATGGATGGCATTTAAAAATGGCTCTTTTAGAGTAGGAAAAACGTGTGTAACGCAGCGGCAAAGACACACGGAGCAATGCAAAGGATATGGGCACCGGATAGCGCAGCAGGTATGGCGAATGAAGGCGGCGAATGAAGCGCAGCTTCTTTCCGGAGGTCCAGCTAAGTGAAGTCACTCGCTGAAGGAGACGAAATCATTGTAGCAACCCGCGCAGCGATATTTATAGGCCTGTGGCCACACCCATTCTGGCGGGTCATGACGTAGCGCGGGAAGGTTTCCCATTGGCGCTGGAGTCATGCCAAGACGCGCTGATAGGTTGCAGAAGTTGCTGCAGAGTAGCCAATAGGCGCGCGAGCCTATGTCTGTCTGCTGCAGCAAATGCGTTTTACATTCTGGAAAATTAAGGATAATTTTCTTGCTTCAGTATTTTCGAGAAAAGGAGTTTTCCTTTTTTGAGTAAGCTAAACTTACTCAACACGAGAGTACTCTCGTAAGAGAACTGCTTTATATTGCGAACTGCAATTCTTCTAGTTTCTCACCAATAGCGGTTAATGAAGTCTTGCGCATTCACAGAGAATCCCACGTTGCATATATGCTCAATTGAAAAGACGAACTGATACAAAATGGAGAGAATATCAATTTTTTCAGAAATAACTCCATCATGGAGGTGTTTGTATAAACCCCCTATTCCTAAGAGAATACTCCATTGTCCTGTGGCAACAAATAGTTGTGTGTCCGTTTGGTAATGTTCTTGATACTGCTTTTCATTTTTTTCAGATTTTTTTAGTTGAACTGCTTTGTTTGAGCTGTTGGATAAAATATTTTAGAATGGATATTTTGGTTGGAATGTTTAAATCATTAGTAAAGTACCCAGTTGCTGTAGAATATGCCTAATGTAAATTAACAAATAATATGGATTTTTTTTTGATGCAAGGTGGAGTGTGAGAAATGCTGTGAGAAATGTGTTTGGAGAGTTATGGTTTAAATGGTAAAATAGTGATTTTATTTATATATATTTTACCGGTATATAGTTATATATATGTATATATATATATATATATATATATATATATATATATATATATATATATATATATATATATATCCAAACAGGGAAGAAAAACAAAACAGCTTTACAAACATAAACGTAAAGACAAAAACTGAAAAAAGACAACATGGGTTTTTATACTGGATAACAAGGAACAGGTGTGTGTAATGAATTAACATGGAAACAAACAAGGGTAACTTTAGAAACAGGCAAACTGGAACAAACTACAGGAAGTGAACAATGGAGACAGAAAATACTCTCCAAAATAAAAGTCCTAGAACACAAAACACAAGGGAAATTGTGACACTGTTGAGGTGGATATTGGTAAGTTTAGGGACTGGTTTAGTGTTATGGGAAGGTTAAAGGGTCAACAGTGTAGTTATAGATGTAATTACAGAAATGTGTGTACATTCGGGTATTGTAAAAATATAAGAACTATGCAAAACCATGTACGTACACCATAAGTTCATTGTATCAAATGATTAAATTTTAGTTAATAATAGTTAAAGACACCTAATATAAAGTGGTACCTCTGACACTTCAAAACATTCAGAAAGAGATCATCGTAAAATAAGTCAATATGAATGGAGTGGTTTAATCAAAGTCTTCTTCTCCAGGCTGCGCATGGAGCCTCTGATGGAAACACACACACACACACACACACACACACACACACACACACACACACACACACACACACACACACACACACACACACACACACACACAACTTTAAACAGACCATTTGGCTTTCCAGATGATAGTTTACCATGATTCATTCACATTTGTATGCTAAGCACTTTGCAATGTGTAAACATCCCGACCTGAAGTCAGTGGACTGCAGCACTTCTGTGAAATACATGACTTTGCATTTGTGTGAGGAGACCTGCAGAGAGGCCAGAACATCATCGACACGCGGCCGACTGGATGAAGTGCATGTTGGAGTGCTGTAAAGACGCCACTGCAGGATGTAGAATCCAGGCCAGCTCGTCACATGAGAACCCTGATGGGAAACGAAAGAAGAGAATGAGAGTTTGTCTGGTTTGAGTCGTCCATGTTGTTGACAGGTTTGGTGAGATTCCCTCACCTGTACGCTCTCTCCCTCTCTGCAGGTGAGGGCCGTCTCCACCATGCTGTAGTCGGCCAGCATCCACGATGGGTCAATGAGCTGGACGTTGTTTGCGCCGGGACAGGCGAGGTTGTGCGCGCTCAGGCCGTCTCTTTTAGCTGGCTGAGGGACTCTTCTGGAGTGATAGATGTTGAAGATCACGTCGCCTTTACACACGTCAAAGTCCCACGTGATGACGGACGATACGTCTGTAATCTCTATCAGCACCTGAAGATGAACAAAGGGGTTTATCTTTATTTCATAATGCATAAAACACACACAGCGCTGCACACCATTCAGAATTCAACTGGGAATCTGTAGAATCTGTTGAACTGGTGCAGCGAAATATTCAAATCAGAATTTACTTAAGGACATTTTATGAAGAAAGTCAGTAACCAAACAGTTGGACCCCATTGACTTCCATAGTATTTGTTTCCCTACTATGGAAGTCAATGGGGTCTATCAACTGTTTGGTTACCGACGTTTCTTCAAAATATCTTCCTTTGTGTTCATCAGAAGAAAGAAATCCATACAGGTTTGAAACAATTCATTTAAAAGAAAATTCAGTCTGAATTATCACTCATGAAATGATCTATTCCTATTCAAATTCACACTCATGAATTAAAATGGAGCCAATTCTGAAGTTTATGGTAACACAATAATACACTATAAGATGCAAATATGTACAGATCTGCACTTTAAACAGAACTAGACTAACAGTATTTGACTTCACGCTGCATGTCTTCTTATAACCAACAGATGGCACCACTTATTAACACACTGAATATGAAAGTGAACGTTGCTCAGCTGAAGTAAACAGTAAAAGCTGTGTATTGTTGAGTGTTGTGAGTGTATGAGCTGTACCTCATGTGGAGATCCCTTCAACACACTCGCACTCTTGTAGATAGATTCATTCCACAGTTTAACCTCCTCGTTCTCCAGATCCTCAGCCGTACGGTACAGAGACTTGGGAACCAGACCTCCCTCAGGAACATCACACTGAATTAAACATGAGAAACACAGACATACAGATTAATAGAGTCATATTTTTGATCATTTCAAACATATATCACAACAGCATGGTCTCATGTCATGATGCTTTGACATTATTTTACTCTCACATTCCAGGAGAAAAACAACACATCACAATATTGCTATTTTAGTTATAAGTACTCTTTTGCTAAAGTAAGCTGAAATGTAATGCCTGTTAAAGGGGTCATATAATGCCATTTTTGTACAAGCTAATATGATTCTTTAGGGTCTAAATTAAAAGTTTGTAATATACTTTAATTAAAAATTCTCATTAGTATTGTAAGAAAACACTAATTTTACCTGGTCAAAAACAGCTCTGTTTTCAGCACGCCGTTTCAGTGCATGTGTCTTTAAATGATAATGAGCTTTGCTCACCCCGCCCCTCTGTTCTGTGGGTACACCGTATTAGACATTCTCTGACCGTATCTAACACAATAACCACGTGTTATTCGTTATAAACGTGGGATTATGAATTATATTGAGAACGTCGTACATAGAAAACATGCCGTAATGTACCCTGAGTGTAAACCTTAGACGCATTCATTGTGAAGCCTGCAGCAAGGTTTGCAAATTTCGCAAAGATTAATATAAATTTAAATACTAATATAAAGGTTAATAAAACATTACACTCACATCTTCTGGAGGTTCAGCAGGAACACGTTGGTACCGATCCGTTTTTTCTCGTTTGTGAAGCTGTCTGGTGTGAAATGATTCGCGCAAACATGAAAGCACAGATGATCGTGGGGAATCCCCGTGAGGGAATCCCCGCGTCAATCCTTTGGGCATATAGCTTCAAAAACAAAACTCAGCCACTGCTTCTTCAAAGGCTCGGATTTAGGAACATCCAAATGACTGCTGTGTTCCTTATTACATCTAAGAACAGAACACCAATCGCTTAGACGCCATTCTACTCCAGCACATCAACAATGGCGGACTACTATGACGACGGCTGTCACAGCTTGCTCAGGGCAGGTCTTGTGTTGAAACACGGCTGTCAATCACAATAGCGGGAGGGGCGTACGATCTTATGACGTCACAATATCGAACGGCTTGATTTCAGAGATGGTCAAACATATAAGGAGATTAAAACAAAACCACTGGATGGATTTTTATCATGATAGGATGGTTGTGTACAGGCACTGCCAACAGACATTTCAGTGCAATCAACTTGTAAAAGTGCATGTACCATTATATGACCCCTTTAAAGTGCCTTAGAGGAGCATATTTTTGTCACAAACCAATGACTTTTTTTGATAAATATATACACAAAGATCAATATTTAAATAGAAGTATGCAAATGAATATCTGGGAATGAGTTGTTGGCCTAGGGAAGGTGCGTGACATGTCCTATCACTTCTAAGAGTTCCAGCTCAATGATCACACATGTATCAAAAAATAGAAAACAAAAAAAATCATTTCATAGAGTGAAATCTCACCCAGTGCTCGCTCGGCACGAAGGGTGTGTTCCTATGGAAATGCTGGCATCTCATAAATGTTGACTGCTTTGGTTAACAGAATTAATAATTAAAGACTTTTTTTTTTACATGTATGTTGTATTTGGGAGTTTTCAGAAGATTGTGTACAATAATTAACTGCATTTTTTGTTGTTTAAATGTATCCCACATAGCAACATTGTGACTTCCCAGATCGGCCCACATGTGGCACATGTGGAAAGATGAATCATGAGTCTTGGAATTTTCATAAAAAAAAAATTAAGGTGATAATTATAAATATTGTGTTATTAAGAAAATTGTCGTTCAGTGTTTTATTGAAAATATTAAGAACATTTCACTAATAAAATCAAGAGATACATTTTCCTTTTTTTTTTTTTTAAAGTCGACATGAAATCAAAATTGACCCTATTTACTTTGTTAGCGCATATTACTAGTCTTGTGGTGAACAATTAATCCGTGCAAGTTAATACACAAAAAAACATTTTTGCCGTGGTAATCTTTAATCAAAGTCTGAAAAGTTACTTCCGGTCTGAAATGGCGTCTTTTTCTGATGACGCAGGCTTGACGGCTTGGGTTGAAAAACGCTTAACCACTCCCCTCAAACCGTTAGTCTGCTATGAGCGAGAGATGGAGAGGAGGAGCGCTGACACTAAAACCCTGCCCTCTGTTCAATATTCTGTTTCACTTGGAAGTACGTCACAACACTGGAGAAAAGTCGTTTGCAACTTCCGGTTCACGCGGACTTTAAGGAAACATACACAGTTTTGAGACTTGAATTGAGGAACTGATAAACCTGACAAAATGAAGGAAAACAGGATACCTATTTAATTTTTAGAGAATTAGATATATTCTGCCGTTTTATTTAGAGACACCATTGTTAGTTCCCAGCATGCTTTGCACATGGCTGGAAATGGAGATTAAATCTGGAAATTAATTGTTATTTCATGTGTTTTAAAATAAAGGGAAACATCTGTTAATGTTTAATGTTCAGTTTGACATTTGAAAGAGTTCATAAATGTTGATGTCTTGATCATTACCATTCTGCAGAAGAGTATGGCTTATGGTTAGGTTGTGAATAACTGCAAATACTAATACTGGGGAGAATGTTGTTTTGTTCATTGAGCAATAACTCGTCTAATAATAAAATATGTTTATGTGCCGCATTAACAGCGTATCATTTTTTTAAAGTAAAATATAGCACACAATCAAATACAATCAGCACGATTTTGAGAGTAAAATATATGTAAATAAAAAAGCATATATTACTAAAAATATTACATTTATTATATCATGGTCAAATAAAAGAGGGGATTTTACATGATTTATTCAGGTAGATTCCATGAAAGAAATCAAGCCTTAACTACTCAAAAATATTATGTGTAATATTGTTACCATCATTTGTAATTAAATTAAATTAAGTAAATAGCAGTAACATTTTTTACAGTGTACTGGTTCCTCTAACACAGTCCTGTGACTTCTCACATTGTGGACCTTAAAAAGCGAGATTTTGGAGTAAATATTGACAGGCGTACCTGTAGTTTATAGGTATCGTTGACTTAAGACTTCATGCAAAGCACTGTACTTGCTAACCTGGTCATATGAGCTACTAAGTCAACTGAAAATAAAACAATAACACATCACAAGACAAGTGACAAATTTTCAGGAACATATATAATCTAAATGGGGGTCATTTGTACACATTAGCTGAGCTGAAGAGAAACATATTTTTATTAAAATTGCATTTTGTGCAAAAACTGTCCCACCTGCATCTGCTTCGGTCTTGTAATCAGTTTTTCCCTCCAACTCTTACATTGGTTTCATCTTTTTCTCTCTCATAGGCCTATGACAAAAGATTCCCAAACTGTCTACTGATATGTTTGTGAACAGCGACATCATCAGTGAGTGTCATAGTGAAGATTGGGCGATACAAGTGATTGAACACAGGTGTACCGTGGACTTCGAGGCTCCTCGGCTTCTAAAGAGGGTATTTAATGTTTTAGAAATCCAAAATGTCAAAATCTGTGACAAACTCTGACACTGTGAGCATTCATTAAACTAACATTTGAACATTAAAATAATACAAGAAGTTGTTCCCTGCGATTACTGTATATAATATTTATTGGCAGTTATTTATTTGATGTTCCTAAAAGAGAAATTACCAAAGTAAAATTATTTTAAAAATCCCTTTTGATGCTATTGAAATTGGTATACCACAGGTTTGGCACAACATGTGGGTAAATAAATGAAATAAACTTTTTTAGGTGACCTCTTCCTTCATTTTGTGTGTTTAAAACTTCATAATAACCTTGATTATGATTATGATACATGGCTGTGTGTACAGACACAGACAGAGAATGAAGACTGGACCTGTTTTGAGCAGTCCACCAGCATGGACATCAAATCCTTCTTCGGCTTTGAGAGCACCGCAGAGAAGATCGCAATGAAGCAATATGCCGCCAGTATTAAAAAGGTGTGTGTGCATTGGTTGGTTGGTTGGTTGGATCCCAGATAGCAACATTGTTTCGGCCCAGATCCGGCCCACATCTGGCTCATGTGGAATGATGATCTGGCCCACATGCAGCGTGGAATGTTCCCTTGGGCGGACTGCTCCTGTTTGACAGAATTAAAGTCAGTCTGGTTAGTAATAAGTGAAGCTGGTAATACTGTTTGTGGAGTTGTTTAATCCTCCTCTGCTGAGATCTTCACAGATTTAATGTCTTCTTTTCTGTTCAGTTGAGTTCATCTACACTGTTAACCCTTGCTGTAAAAAAAGGCCAGATTCTGACAATATCATACCACTTTCTATTAAAACAGTAATATACAGTAGAAAATAAAACTAGCCTACAGGAATATACTGTGAATTAACAGTGCTCAAAATCGACACTCAGAGGCTGTTTTCACAATCACACCCTATACCCTCATTTTCCCTACATTAGTTCACTAATATAGTCCACTTGAATGAACAGAAGTGAGTGAATTGAGAAACAGATGAACACCTGATAAGCAGAATCACTGAAGGAGAGACAAACAAGAACAGAAAAAAGAGAAACACAAAAACTACAACTGACTTCCAGCAACACTGAGTGTGAAACCAGTTTACAAACCAGTTTAACATTATTTCTTTTATACATGTACAAAAGTTCTTGTTGAGAATTAACAGAGATTTAGTTAATAATAAAGTTTGTTGTCACCATGATGGAGATCAGTATTTGCTTTAGTTGGTCTCTTGTCTGACTTCTTACCATTCATCTCTCTCTGGCTGCTGTAACAGTGAGTTTATAAAACACAATTGTTATGGCAAGAAAAAGTCAAGAGAAATTTGATCAGGTGTTTTTGGCTTTTGTAATGATGTCATAATCATCCTGGACATGTCTGATTATCTGATCTTTTCTGTATATATTCTTTGAATTTATGGGTATTTCATATTTAGCATGTATTTGTGAATCTACAACATGAAATCAATATTTCTGTAATCAGGTCTTCTGAAGAATATCGTAATCATATAGTGCTTCAAAACATATTTTGAACTCCTGCTTGACTCAGACACACACAGACATCAACAATCAGCAGATGAATCTCAACAATGGTGACAATCACGTCGCAATGCATGCTGGGTTCCAGGATAATATAACACTCCCAGCATGCACTGCTGCATGAATAATAATAATAATAATAAAAAAAAATATTGCCACCATTGTTGAGATTCATGTGCTAAATTGTGATATCTCTGTTTCTAAACGACTGTGTAGCTCTGGTTTTTGCATGATGTGTTAAAAAAAATTAGTCATTGTAATTTATTGCTGTGGTTTCACGGTGGTTGTAATGTAACACTTTTGATTGCGAATTAAACTCTGAATGAGTGAGAATGAATTCCTTAGTGAATGAACAGGCAATATGATGATTTTGTCCTCATAATCACAATCACTCACAAACTGTGTGTGCGCACAAGCGTGATTAGCAAAAACAGCTCAAGCAGCAAAAGAAAAACTAATGTTTTAGCATCAGCATCCCAACTAAAGCAAACACTGATCTCTATAATGGTAACTTCAAACCAAACATTTTCCATTAAACATCTCAACAACTTCTGTAGATGTATGACAGACATAAAGTCATACTGGTTAATAATAAGTGTAATAATGTGTAATGGCTGGAAGTCAGTTGTAGTTCTTGTATTTCTCTATGTTCTGTTCTAACAGCAGGTGTTCATCACTAATGCTCAACAATCACTTACATATTCCCTTAATTATCTCACTGCAACACTGCATCAATGTTACTTTTCCCTCTTTGTAGTGTGGATTTCCCTGTGGGGTTGAAAGGGTTAACAGTGTAAGATAAAAAGACACACCCACAGAATGTATTTTAACAGTAATAAACTGTAAGTTATAAAACAGGTTTATACTGGCAACACTGTTGCCAGTAGTTTACTGTAAAATCTAGTTTTTTGGGTCACCATTGTGCTGAAGAGTAGAGCCTGTGCTTCAGTCCAGGAGAAGATCTACAAATGATTTGCTACATGTTGTTTTATTTAAAAGACAGTGATTGTGTAGTTACTGGTCCAATGGAAATCTCTTTTTTTTTTACAAAAGGTCTTTTTTGTGGTTTCAAATGAAATAAGTTCACAGTAATACTTTGCTCACGTTGTTAATGCTTCATAAATTTTAGTTACATTTAAATGACAGTTGGTTATTTTAGGCAGTCGATTTCTGCAAGTGAAATTAGTTAACTAGAGTTTTCGTAAATTTTTACAGTAACGTACAATTAACAGTATATTACTGGCAACAGTGTTGCCAGTATTTTACTGTAAAAAAACCTGGTAAGGTCTAACAGTGTAAGGCTGTGTCTGAAGTCAGTTGTAGTTCTTGTGTTTCTGCTCGTCTCTTTTTCTGTTCTCTTCTTTCCTTCAGTGATTCTGCTTGTTAACAGGATTATTAAGGCTGAGATTACTCCATATTTAATATACACAGATTTTGTGGCTCAGATAAGGTCCAGTTCTGGTTTATTTCTTTGCTCTTGGCTGACATGTGGCCAAGATCTGGCAAACAGGAGCAGTCTGCTCATCAAGTTTCATCATTCCACCCTGCATGTGGGCCAGATCAGTATTCCATAAGTGCCAGATGTGGGCCGGATCTGGGCTAAAATAATGTTGCTATTTCACTTTGTGTTTTATGTAAATCCTGACAGTAGCCAAAAGACAGTTAGCGCTGGTGGAAGCTGTTATTAAATCTGGCTAAAGTCTAAAATATTTGAAACATTCTGTTTTTATATTTCACAAAATAAATGTTTACTTTATGTTTACTTTATGTTTACTTTATCTAGATCCAGACAGTGATATTAACTGACCTGCCAAGTTTCTTACAGCTTTATTTTCAAGAATCTCCTTCCTGGTTTAGAATCCTTGTATGTCTATCATCAGGATCTGTTTTCTTGTAACGTCCTGGTTGTGGCTGGCTTGCGTGTAAAAGTATGTTTATGAGTTTGACGTAGTCAAAGTAGTCGAGTTTTTTGTTTATTGACGTAAAGCCAATGTTTACGGAGCAAAAACTCCAGTGTTAAATTAGCTCTCATGGGAGTTTATTTGACTCCACACTCAAGAGTATTAAAATTGTTAAAATATGAGTGTTAAATTAACACTGAAACTGATGATTGAGCATTATTGAAGACACCTGATGTTAACAAGCAGAATCACTGAAGGATAAAACCGTAATTTTTAGGTCACCATTATGGTGGTCAATATTTGAAATATTGTGATGGTAAAATAATGATTTTGTTATAACACAACCAACACAATCAGATCATTTTTTTTTTTTTTGTATCTGGTTGCTACAACTGAATTACAGCAGCCAAACTAAATCTAACGTAAAAAATGTGAGGGTGAAGAGTCCAACTAAAGCAAACACTGATCACCATAATGTTGGCGTTTTTTTAATTCTCCAGTGATTTTGCTTCTTAACATCAGGTGTCTTCAATAATGCTCAATCATCACTCAATTAATCACTTAATTATCTCATTAACACTCTGAGAGTGTGGACTATATAAACACTGAGCAGTGTTAAATTAAAACAGGGGATTTTGTAGATGTTTTATGGAAGTGTCTCTTTGGGATCAACACTGTAAAAAATTATATGATCAGTAAGTTATGAAGACGTATGTTTTACTTTTTTTTTTACTCAAAATAAGTAATTTTCAACTCAAGTTATTAAATATTCAACTCATTTTTTTTTTTTTTTTTCAGTTTAATGTAATGTAGTGGTTTGGTCATTCAGGTTCAAGGAAGATAAAGATGATATGCATTGCTTCAGGGAGATCCCCATTATAATAAATGCAGGATGCTGTCACGGTGTTGGCATTGTGTTAAAGTTATACAAACATATTCCACTGGGTTGGGTAAATATTCTAAAGAACATATATTCCTACCAAGGAATGCACAAATGTTTGTTGTTCACAGCAAGTTCAGAGGGGAAAAAACAGACAATGCGAGGAATTAAATTGAATACATCTGACAAGACTGCAGCTTTAGTGAAACTCTGGCACCGTGCCAGGCAGGTAAACAGAAAAAAATAATAATCAAACACCGGACAGATGAAGACATTCTGAGGGAAAATATACCAGAGAGACAGAGAGAGTTGAATCATCTAAAACTTTGTTTTGAACTTTTGACTCAAAAGTGTAACATTGGCCAATATTCAGAAAAGTTCTCTGTTATGAACAAATGTTATTTCAGTAACAGTATAGAATGTTTGTTCAACACTTGTTAGCTCTTTGAAAATGTTCTCAAAAGATTAGCACGAATCTATATATTTTGTTAAACATTACACAGCAAAAACTCCAGTGTTAAATTAACACTCCTGGGAGTGTATGAGTCCACACTCAAGAGTGTAAAGTGTTGGTGTAAAAAGTTTAAAGTGTAAAATATGAGTGTTAAATTAACACTCAAGAGTGTTAACCCTTTAGGCGCCAAGGTTTTTTTGAAAAAAATGCTGGATTTTGACATCAAAATTTCAAAAGCTTGTGGCTTGAAAAGGCTTAAAGATAGAGATCTACTGTGAATTAGAAAAATGTTGGGGATGACTGAAAGTTTATGTGGGGTGTAAATATACTCATCTAATTTGCATATTATGGCGTCATCAGGAGGCGGCCCTCTTGAATTTCATAATATTCAGGAAATAGTAGATATTGAACTGATGTTTGAACTTCCCACTAAGCAAAATGATGTCCGAAAGATGTCTTTTCAATGTCTTTGTTACAAAAATCGGACGTTGAAATGACGTCCACTGAGGAGCCAGAATGAAAGTTTTTATGACGTCTTTTTTTGACGTGTTCTGCTTAAAAACTAGTTCAGATGTGGCCACTGTGGACATATTTCAACATCATTTATGGTCTCATTTAGACATAATTACTTTGACTATTGCTGTCAGATGATCTTAGTGAGAATTAACAGAGGTTTAGATGTTGATATTTGTTTCATTTGAAGTGTCACCATTGTGGTGATCAGTGTTTGCTTTAGTTGGGCTCTTGGTCCCTGTTCCTTTTACTTTAACTTTTCTTTGGTTGCTGTAACAGTGTGTTTGTGTAACACAATTGTTGTGGCAGAGAAAGCCTAGAAAAAGTTTGAGGTGTTATCAGCTCAATGTTGATGATGACATAATCATCACAAAAAGGGCCATTACTATTGTGTTTAAAGTTTTGTGTTTATATTTGGCATTAATAACCACCAACCTTGTGGAGCTGCATTATTGGTGCCAAAAGCATTAAAATGATCACTTATTTGAAGGTGTATAAAAAGCATGTGCACATGATGTTTTGAGCAAATGTATCATATAGTCACACACAGACATCAAGATTGTGCATATGATTCACAACAATGGTGACAATAAAAAAAAAGCTTCATGTTGCAATGCATGATGGGTAGCTTTCATAGTACAAAACTCATCCTTAATTCCCAAGCTTTTTTGTTTTGATTGTCACCGTTGTTGTGATTCATATGCCTTCTGCCTTTAATTTTTACAGAAGAAAGAAAGCTGTTAAATAATTCACAGTATGAATACTGTGATAAACTGTAAAATATTTTCATAGTATGAATACTGTAAAATTACAGTAAATTGATGGCGACTCTGCTGCCAGTACACAGCAAAATATAAATGTTTATATAATCCACACTCTGTCTGAGTGTTATAAGTAACACTGAAGCAGTGTTAAAGTTAATGAGATAATTAAGTGATTAATTGAGTGATGATTGAACATTATTGAAGACACCTGATGTTAACAAGCAGAATCACTGAAGGAGAAAATCACAAATTTTAAGCCACCATTATGGTGATCAGTGTTTGCTTTAGTTGGGCTCTTGACCCTTAGGTAGTTAACTTTAGATTCAGTTATAACTGCCAGATGAACAAAGAGAAAAAGTGATCTGAAGGTGTTGGTTGTGACTGAATCATTTATGACCTGAATCATTTAACTCATTTAGAGCTGAATCTCTGAGTTACGTTTACTTTATTGATTATAACAGCACTTTACCTACATAATATGTTTGATTTTTTTGCATTTTCAATGTAATCCAATGGTTTTTGCAAAGTTGTTCTGAAAACAAAAGTTGGTAACACTTTATAATAACTGCATGCTATTAATCATTCGTTAAGAATTACTAAACAGTTAATTCATAATTTATAAAGCATTATTGGACATTAATTAGCAGTTTATAAATTCAGCTATAAATGCTTTATTCTTGATTTATAAGCACATCTATATTGTGTTTAATAATTGTATTTTCATACTTTATTAATGATCAATTTATCATTTCTAAATGAAGTATAGCATTATTTACAAACCAGTTACATTATTTACCCTTATTTACAAACTAGGTGTTGTCATTGATTAATAAGATCACTTAGAAAGTGTAAGTAAATGTAGTAGATTCAGGTAGTTATAAAGCATTTAGTAGTGGTCAGTTAACTATTTTTGTGAGCTCATCTAAAGTGAGGACTATTTATGCTTTGTAAAGCATTTACAAAGGAGATTTAAAGGTTCACTGATCTTCTAAACGGAAAAAGGAAACAAACACAACAGTGATACAGAACTTAAAAAATATTTAACAGCCTTTAAATCTCCTTTGTAAATGCTTTACAGGGCATAAATAGTCCTTACTTTAGATGAGCTCAAAAATAGTTACCAAATGCTTTATAACTACCTGAATTAACCATGAATTACAGTAAAAATACATGTTAATAAAGCACTCATTCATTAACACACTAAGTAACTATTACTATATGTCTGAATAATAATATGTATTTAAACAGTTTATTAATCATTTACTTACAGTTTCTAAGGGATCTTATGAACCACTGACAACTCCTAAATAACCGGTTTGTAAAAAATGCAATACTTCATTTATAATAAATTGATCATTAATAAAGTATGAAAATACAATTATTAAACACACTATACATGAATATCAGATGATGTCACCAACGTCTCCTCACTGACGTCACTCACTTCCAAAACTTGTCTGCTGCCATCTTGAGTACCTGATTCGGCAAGATCAATATGTCAGTTGCAAAGGAACTAGCTAGCTATGCTTTCACAACACGGTAACATAAATATAACATAAATGTAACATAACATAAATCTGTAACGGTCGTTATTTTGAATAGAAATCATCACTCAAAAAGCATTCATTCACGTCTTCTCCGGTTTATTTGTGTTCAAATACATGCAATACAGTATCCGCCAGGGCTATTAGTCCAATGGTAATCAGTGTTTGGTGTAGGCAATCAGTACAGTGATTGATATGACCAATGAAAACTTTAGAATCAGCTGCAGGGCGGGATTTCCGCTGAAGTGGTTTAAAAAAAAAAAAAAAAAAAATCACGCTTCTGTTCTGCCTGCGGTCCTGCATGACTTCATCATTCTGACATCCGTGATAACAAAGCTAAAGTAACATCTCTTCAACAGGTTCTTCCAACCCCCGGTGGGACATTTGGTACCGGGCCACACAGAAAGAATAAATAACTTACCGTATTTTCCAGACTATAAGTCGCATCAGTCAAAAAATGCGCCATGAAGAAGAAAAAACATATATAGCCTAAACATAAGTCGCACTGGACTATAAGTCACATTTATTTAGAAATTTATTTCACAAAAAAAAAAAACAATGTTACAGACGGGACAGTTCTCCGTTACGGACGTGAGCGCTCTGAAAGCGGCACTAAAAGACTGCTTTAAAACTTTCACAGAGACCTCAAACAGAAAGCACAAACAAAAAGGATTTAATAAATAAGAAGTAAATAGTAGAAAATAGATAATCACGACACGGAGGCACCGGCGCGTGAACCTGGAGCTCGTCTCATTAATGAACCGAAACTCAGTGTATATAAGAAAGCTTGAAATGTCTACTTTTAAACAGAACAATTCAAAACGAAAGAAAACTGACGGTTCTCTGCTCATGTAATCCGTATGAAATGTGCATTTCTCTCTGGAGCATAAGTTACACTACTGCGAAGATCGCGAGTCAACATCGTCAACTTCATCTTTCCAGCCGACACTGACATAAAAAAATCTGATTTATTAGTAAACAATTAAAATGTCTCCTGCTATATTTGACATATTCATAATCATTAATTTTGCCGGTTCGTTGTAACAGCTTTTAGGTGCTTTATTGGCAGCACCACCCTTACATGTTACATGAACGCATCAGCACCGAAAACATGGAGATTTTTTTCTTTTGGGGGGCATTTTGTTTGTGTTCAGGCTTTCTCAGTTGTCTTTAGGTGCGATGTTACGAGGACGCTGCTAATAAAGTTGCGAGTAGGCCTACACATTGGATTCACGTTTATTATTATATTTAAAAAATACCCCAGTTTCTATGCTGGTCGTATCATTTTATTTTGTTGTATTTATCCGCCACACATTAAAGGCCGGTCCGTGAAAATATTGTCTGATATTAAACCGGTCCGTGTCGCAAAAAAGGTTGGGGATCGCTGCTCTATGGGACTGACAGGAACAATGAAAGACTCTGAGGACCCGGCCGAGCCGAACCCGAACTCCCGAAGACTCAAACTTATCATTTATGTTTCATATCCAGAACCTATGGGATGTTGTGCGCATGCGCGATCAACACAAAATGAACGAATCACTCTCTGAGACAACTGATCACAAACACCGATCACAATAATGGTGACTTAATAGTGCTTTTCTCCTTCAGTGATTCTGCTTGTTAACATCAGGTGTCTTCAATAATGCTCAATCATCACTCAATTAATCACTTCATTATCTCATTAACTTTAACACTGCTTCAGTGTTACTTATAACACTGAAGGAGTGTGGATTGTATAAACACTGAGAAGTGTTGATTTAACACTGGGGATTTTGCTGTGTATTTTACCGTTATTTTACAGAGCCACTCCTATAAAAATATCCTGCTCTACCACTGGTTTAGAGTGAGAATGTGTTGCTCACTCACAGTGTATAAATATGACCAAATCCCTGACATCTGTTCAAGAGTGACTCCTCATCCTACAGCAGAAGTATCTCAGGCACCCAGGATTCTTTCAGTATTGATAATGCACCTGCACTGGCTAATATGTTTCCTTGCCTCAATGTGTAAGTAAATATTGTTTAATGATAAAACTTTACAATTAGGATCAGATTGTTACTATAAGTTAATACATTAGGCATTAAAATGACAACAATTAACATTTTTAAAACAACTGTTAATCTTGATAATGTTAATTTATAGTTATTGTTCATTCATGTCTGCACTGTTAAACATTTTAGTGTGAAATTACAGTGTGGGTTTCACAGCAGGACTTTTCTTGTATCTAACTGCATTAAAAAGTGATTTTGTTGTGAGTTTACAGTATTGGAAAACACAATTTACTGTAAACAAACAACACCATACTGTATTTCTACAGTGCATATGTACTATGAAGGCACCCAGCATGCAGTGTGACATGAATAGATTATGCTGAGGTGTTTCTTGATTCGGTAACACTTTACACAGCAAAATCCCCGGCACTGTAAACCCTAACGCTCAAAAGAATTAATTGGTTTGAGTTGGACAAACTTAAATTAAACTAATTAGTTCAGTCAAATTAACTTTTATGAGTATTTAGCACTTTATTTTTCTTTCAAGGTCACAGAACTGATATATTTAAAGTAAACTGAACTGTTTCATTGTTTTGAGTTTTATGAAATTATTTATTTTAATTTAGACAAACTTAAGTTTTACTGAAATGGCTTGGATGTCTAATTCTCAGTATGCTTTGCCGATGCTTATGCTTTTTTTGTGGGCAAGATTAATGTTAAGTGGGAGATTTAGTAGTGATTAGTGCTAATTTAGAAGAATCCTGATAATGTTGGTTTTAGGATAGTTACCATCATGGTGACAAGTGGTGCATGCAGCTTGATTTGAAAGCAAATAAAATCTTTAATTTGCTGCACTCATACAGCAAGTGCTTCTGTATAACATACTGTTTTTAACATGTTAGTAAATTAGTATTAGCAGAGTAGCTTGTTAATGTTAGCCAAGTTTATTTGTAATGTAATGTAAAATAATGTGTAAATGTGTAATGTGTACACAATAAATTCCCTTTTGTTAAATTAAAACAGCTTGATGTTCATATGGGAACCACCAGCAGAGTGTTAAAAGTAACACTGAAGGAATGTTAGAGTTAATTATATAATTAAGTGATTAATTGAGTGATGATTGTTCGATTACATGTTCGATGATTGTTCGATTGTTCGATAACAAGCAAAATCACTGAAGAAAAGTGAAACACAAGAACTACAACTGACTTCCAGACACAGATGAAATCAACTGAAAATACATGAAATCTCTGTTACTACAAACCAGTTTGACCTTATTTCCGTCATTCATCTACAAAAGTTCTTTTTGAGAATTAACAGTGTTTTAGATGGTAATGTTTTATTGAAAATTATGGTAATTTTATTAAGATCAAAGATCAAACATTCTGAATTTTAATTTCTAAATACATTGCGAGAAAGAAAAACAAAGAGACAAACACTAACATCAAGAATCAGCTTGTGAGTCTCAACAATGGTGACATGCTTCATGTTGCAATGCATGCAGGGAGCCATTAGTTTTATGATTTGGTGACTCCCAGCATGCATTGCTGCAAGAAGCATGACACCATTGTTGAGATTAATATTCTAATACTTGATGTCTTTGTGTGTCAAAAAAAGTTTCTCAACAATATTTTAAACAAAACAAAATTCTGAATGTTTGATCTTTGGCAAGAAATCATCATTGGTGAAAATAATTTATTGTCAAAACATATCCATATTTGGCAAGTGATGAGATTAGCAAACTATATTACCTGATCATCATTGTTTCTGACTTCCTTTGTAACAAATTATGTGTTTTGATAAACACTGTTACAAAGACCTCAAACTTGAATATAAAATGCCAACAGTCAAACTGCCCACCTAAAGGAAACACTGATCACAAAAATTGTGACTTTACAAAACCTATTATTCCAATACTTATATAGCCAATAAAACATCAACATCTACACCTCTATTAATTCTCAATAACTGGTTGGTAATAAGTGAAGCTGGTAATGCTGTTTGTGGAGTTGTTTAATCCTCTTCTGCTGAGATCTTCACAGATTTAATGTATTTTATCTTCAGTTGATTTCATCTCCGGAAGTCAGTTGTAGTTCTTGTGTTTCTCTTTTCTTCAGTGATTCTGCTTGTTAACATCAGGTGTCTTCAATGCTCAATCATCACTCAATTAATCACTTAATTATCTCATTAACTCTAACACTGCACCAGTGTTACTGCGCCAGAACACGGTATGACGAAGCCAATCTGTATATATGAATGGCTGTGATGGGAATGGGCAAATTTGGCCAGGATACTAGGGTTAAACTCCTAATCTTTTCCGAAAAGACATGCTAGGATTTTTAATGACCACAGAGAGTCAGGACCTCGGTTTAACGTCTCATCCTAGGGACGGTGCTCTTTGACAGTATAGTGCAGGGGCGCCCAATCCTGCTCCTGCCGATCTACTGTCCTGCACAGTTCATCTCCAACCCTAATCAAACACACCTGAAGCAACCAATGAAGGTCTTCAGGATCACTTGAAAATTAAAGGCAGGTGTGTTTGATTAGGGTTGGAGATGAACTGTGCAGGATCGGCAGGAGCAGGATTGGGCACCCCTGGTATAGTGTGTGTCCCCATCACTTTACTGGAGCGTTAGGACCCACACAGACCACAGGCTAGTGATGGAAGTCTGACACTGAAGCTTTGAAACATGCTTCAAATCATTAACTACAATTCCATTTGAACCACTGCTCCGAAGGTTGCTTTGTTACGGAAAAATCACGTGACAAATGATGTCCGAAGCAGCTTCATCCTCTGAATGAATCACCTGAGTGGTTCGTAGCGTCACCGCAACACGTAAACCAGTCAGTGCTGCTACTGCAACTGGCACCGCCTGGTTTCGAGTCTGAATTGTATCACTCAAAGCATAAAAACTTTAATGTACAAAATTGGGTTTGATTCGTAGTAGCCTCTACAGTGACAAGCATTAGTTTGTTTGTATCGATTTTATTTTCATTACTATGGAAGCTCTCTAGGAAGAGAGGTCATTCTGACATGTAGGAAAACTTTATTCTGATCGCTCCTGCCCAGCCAGCACAGCCATGTGGGGCCCAAATGGGTTTGACCTGGGCTATCTAACTGGGACCCAGCCAGTTTTGTCCTCGGTTTCCATGTAGGCCCCACATGGGTTTGCCCAGATGAAATGAACACTGCTTAGTGTGCACACTACAGGCGGTTTAATGTAACACTGAATCAGTGTTGGAGGTAATGAGATAATTAACCCTCTGAGGTCGGCAAACGCGCCCCCGCGTTTTGCTGGACTTTTTTTTACATTGTAGCACTTTAAACTTAAATTACTCCGTCATTTATGGTCATACAGAAAAAATAAATATAAAAAAAGAATCTGTGATATTTCTACTTTTGTATGTGTCCACTTACAATCAAATCAAAACATTGTGCTTTTGAAACATAAAGAAAATAAACAGGGTGTGCGTTCTGCCTCTCCGTCGCGGTGAACTTTTTTTTCTTGAGCACGTCTATAAACTGAAACAAAACTCAGCGAATACTTGTCACACATTTATGAGCCATATACCTTTATAAACATTTAAGTGTGTACTTTTAAATGATCGGATTCAAACTGAAAACAAATATTTTCTGTTTAAGTAATTTGTATAAAACCAACAAGATGTCCAGCTTCTCAAACGCTTCCTAATTATTTTTAATTTGGCCACGCCTACTCGCGCAAAAGATATTCACATGCAAATCTCCACATGGAACGCGAACGCGCTCGTTACCTCAAAAACAAAACACTTCATCAGTCTCTGCTTTTCGTCGAGTTTGAAAGACGTGAGTTTACATTGGCTTTACCCCAGAAGAAGAATGCGTTCTCTCTAGAGAGGTTCTCTCGTATTGCGTAAGCTAGCTTACGCTGCGGGAAAGTCTCCTTTCACGAGATACTGAAGCCAAAAATTATCCTAATTTTTTAAACTTTGTCAACGCAGTGCGGCAGCCTGCAGACCTAGGGCAAGCGAGTCGCGTGCCCATTGGCTGCTCTGCGGCAACTGCAGCAGCCTATGGCTGAGCCTTGCGCGTGACGTCACGTCCAATGAGCGCGCTTGGCGCGCTTAGTGCGTCACAGCCCGTCATTAGGGGTGTGGCTTAGAGTATATAAGCAAGGAACAGAGGCTGCTTCGCTGATTTCTGTCTCTTCAGCGAAGCTCTTCGCATCGCTGATCTCCGAGGAAGCCGCCGTTGAATCCAGCGACCAGCACGCCGAGGATCTCAGCCTGAGGACGCCGGCCGCTCGCCGCCTTCAGCCTTCCCTGCCTGCTGCGCCATCCGGCCTTATATCCTTTTCTGCTCTGTTTTGTGTGTGTGTGTGTGTCCGCCGCGACACACTTGCATCTAAAAGAGCGCGAGGCGTTGTTTCAAATGCCTCGCACATCCTGTGGCTCGTGCAGAGCCTCGCTCAGCGACGGAGACCGCCACGTGCTGTGCGCTCTCTGCCTGGGTTTTGACCACGCTGTTCGCGCTCTCTCCGAGGGCGGCTGCGAACAGTGTGAAGATTTACCGATGTCGACCCTACGGGCTCGACTCGCTAAATTCGAAGACACTCCATCTTCTCCGGCCGCTTCTTCCGGGCCACGAAAGAAAAAACGTCGCTCTCAAAGGCCGCCGGAACTGGACGCTACAGCTGAGCGCTCGCCGGAACCTCTCCCGCGAGCCTCGCTCTCTCCTTCCCCCCCACCCTTCTCCGACGCGCAGCGGCCGGCCACTGCCCGCACTGCCGTCGCCCTGGGGGATGATGCAGATGATGCCGCTGACAGCTGCTCTCTGCTCGCGTCTGACAGCGAGGAGTGGTCGGGCTCTCACCGAGCTCTCTAAGTCCTGGAACGCTCCGTTCTCCACCAGACTCCGCTCGCCAGTCTCCTCGGCTCTCTCCCAGGTGGACGGAGCCGCCGAGAACGGCTATAACGGCATCCCCGCCGTTGAGGATGCTGTGGCAACGCACCTTTGCCCGCCGTCTGCTAGATGGCGCTCAAAGTCTGCCCTGCCGTCTAAAGCCTGCAGGACCACCTCAGCTCTCGCCGGCCGCGCTTTCGCCGCCTCCGGCCAGGCTGCTTCCGCCCTGCACTCAATGGCTATTCTTCAGATCCTTCAAGCCGACCTCCTCCGTGAACTGGACGAGAAGGGCTCGGATCAGTCTGCCTTTACCGATCTCCGCAGCGCTACGGATCTCGCGCTGCGCGCTACCAAGACCGCTGCTCAAGCCATCGGCAGATCCATGGCCGCGCTCACCGTCATCGACAGACATCTATGGTTGACGCTCGCGGACATGAGTGAGTCAGAGCGCGTTGTGTTTCTGAACGCACCAATCTCGCCCACCGGCCTCTTTGGCCCTGCGGTCAGCGGAATTGTGGATCGGTTCTCTGAGGTACAGAAGGCGTCGCAGGCGATGGACCTCTTCCTGCCCCGCCGTTCGAGCTCAGCCACAGGCCGCCCTCAAACTCAGCCTCCTGTGCGCAGCTCTAACCAGCGCTCTTCCAGGCCCCCCAACGCTTCGCAGCGGCGCCAGGGCAATCGCCCCAGGTCGCGCTCGACCAGCCGTCACAGACCGCCGCCCCCACGGGGCCCGCGGTCCAAGATCGCGTTGAAGCCCGAGCCCGCGAAGTCCTCCTAGCATCCGCAAGGAGGAAAAGATGGTTGAGTCCCGCTACGGCCGGACCGCCATCAAAACGCACAGCTCTGTCAGTCCCCTATGTTCAGGCTACTGCAGCAGCACACACCGCAGCCAACGAGCCAGTAATTACACTCGCTCGCCTGCACACAAACGCCGTTTTCACGGCGACCCAGATAAATCTCAAAAAGAGTATAAGTGCTTTAAGTGTAGAAAATGTGCCCACACCCATGTGCTCACTGCTTCACACAAGTGCAATCCCCATGGTAACGCGCCCAGAGCGCTCTCTCATAAAGCGGCCTCACACCGCTCGAGCACTAAATGTAGTAAAAGTGCCCACACTTCCGTGCTCACAACTACTCGCTGCTCGCTCTGTCACTCAGTTACCTCAAATTGCTACGGCTCAAGCCGCAGGGGTTTTAAGTGTAGAAAAAGTGCCCACTCCCGTGTGCTCACTGCCTCACACAGACCAGGTTCCCATGGCAACGCGTCCAGAGCGCTATCTCTTAAAGCGGAAACTTTCCGCTCGAGCATCAAGTGTAGGAAATGTGCCCACAGCCCTGTGCTCACACCTGCCCACTGCCCGCTCTGCCAGACAGGTTGCAAACCTCATAAAGCCCCCAAACACTGGCCGTGTCATAAGTGCATATCCCGCGCCAGCTCACGAGCACGCGCGCCCACTTTCAGACACCATAATCCCCACGCCGCCCTCGCGCCTGGGTTGTTTGACAGCAGTTCACGCTCCATCGTCCAAGATCGAGCTACTAAATTCTGCACAGTCGGCCAGCCCTGTTCTTCTGCCCTCGTGTCCGAGCATCGGCGGCGCGCGCGCCGCCCCGTCTTCTCTGATACAGGTTCCCCATCCCGCGCAACGCGGCGATCTGAACCCAGAGACCATTCGACCCCTAGCTATGCATGCAAAAGCATGGGAGGCTATTCAGGGCGCGTCAGAATGGGTGCTCAACACCATAAGACACGGTTATTCGCTCCAATTTGCTCGTCGCCCTCCGCGCTTTCTAGCGCAGACGGAAACGAAAGTGAGTTTGGAAACAGCACATCTGCTTCAAGCAGAGATAACAAAGCTGCTGCGAAAAGGGGCCATAGAACAGGTGCATCCTTCTCTGAGCGAGTCAGGCTTTTACAGCCGTTACTTCCTCGTTCCCAAGAAGGACGGAGCATTAAGACCTATTTTAGATCTGAGACATCTGAACAAAGCCCTCATGAGACGGCCGTTCAGGATGATTACAACCAGACAGATCCTCGCGCAAATTCGCCCAGGAGACTGGTTTATCTCTCTCGATCTGAAGGACGCTTATTTCCAGATCCAGATAACTCCCCGTCACAGGCCATTTTTGAGATTCGCCTTCGACGGTCGAGCTTATCAATACACAGTCCTGCCGTTCGGCCTGTCTTTAGCACCCCGTACATTACGAAATGCATGGACACGGCTCTCGCTCCCCTGAGGAGTCAGGGAATGCGAATTCTGAACTACTTGGACGATTGGCTCGTTCTAGCGCAGTCAGAGACAGAACTTGTGTCTCACAGAACAGCGCTACTCGACCACCTGGAGGTTTTGGGTCTAGCGGTCAACTGGACAAAGAGCTCGCTCTCGCCCCGGCAGTCGATTTCCTTTCTCGGAATAGAACTGGACTCGGTGGCGATGACGGCCAGATTGACGGAGCAGCGCGCGCGCCGCATCCAGCGCCTCGCTGCATCCTTCAAAGAAGGCAACCGGGTTCCCCTGAAGGCATTTCAGCGCATTCTGGGGCATATGGCCTCAGCTGCAGCAGTGCTTCAGTTGGGTTTACTGCGCATGCGCCCGCTTCAACGCTGGCTGAGAACGCGCGTATCCCATCGAGCCTGGGCGACCGGCGGCTCGCTAATCAGAGTGACTCAGGTCTGTGTCTCAGCCCTGCAGCCCTGGCTAGCAGCCGAATGGTATCACACGGGAGTGAATATGGGAGTGGTCTCACACCGGAAAGTTGTCTCTACAGATGCGTCCAACCTAGGTTGGGGAGCGCTCTTCGAAGGCAGACCGGTCTTTGGCCACTGGTCAGACCAGGAGAATCTCCTACACATAAACTGTCTAGAGATGCTCGCGGTCGAGAAAGCGCTCATGCACTTCCTCCCTTTCCTCCGTGGTCACCATGTTCTAGTCCGCACGGACAACACTTCAGTAGTGGCCTATGTGAACCGCCAGGGCGGTGTCAGATCAAAGCAACTCTGCGCCCTGACGGAACGCCTCCTCGTATGGGCTCAGCACTCTCTGCGCTCTCTGAGAGCATCGCATGTGCCTGGCCATCTGAACGAGGGCCCCGACAGACTGTCCAGGGACAACGTTCCCCCTGGGGAGTGGTCTCTACACCCTCAAACAGTCCAGTCGCTGTGGCGCCGCTTTGGCAGAGCGAAAGTCGACCTCTTTGCGTCAATAGACAACGCACACTGCCCAGCGTTCTTTTCAAAGAGCGAGGACGCGCTGGCCCAGTCTTGGCCCAGCGGCCCGCTATATGCGTTTCCGCCAGTCTCTCTGCTGCCTCAGGTCATCGAGAGAGTCAGGAAAGCGCGCCACACAGTGCTCCTCATAGCCCCGTTCTGGGAGAACCAAGCTTGGTTCCCGGAACTCATACAATTGGCAGACTCAGCCCCCTGGCCGATTCCGGTGCGGAGAGACCTTCTCTCTCAAGCCCGCGGCTCGATTTGGCATCCCCACCCAGAGCACTGGTCTCTGCATGCGTGGAGCCTCAACAACTACATGCTGATCTACCAGAAGGGGTGATGAACACGATCATACAATCTAGAGCCCCCTCCACGAGGCGGCTCTACACGTCTAAATGGTCTGTGTTTAACAAATGGTGCACTACCAAAGGGCTCAATCCACAGACATGTGGGGTCTCACAAGTATTGTGTTTCCTTCAAGAGCTACTGGACGCGGGCAGGTCCCCCTCCACGCTCAAAGTCTATGTCGCGGCCATTTCAGCGCTCTCTGTGTCAGAGCCGGGCCGCGCATTAGGAAGGAACGAGTTGGTCATCCGCTTCCTTAGAGGAGCGAGGAGGATGAACCCCCCGCGACCCCCTTCGGTTCCTATGTGGGATCTTTCACTGGTCTTAGACGCACTGAAAGCACATCCCTTTGAACCCTTAGAAACTGTGGATATGAAATACCTCACGCTCAAAACCGTTTTTCTGATAGCACTGTCTTCAGTAAAACGTGTGGGAGACCTTCACGCGTTATCCACTAACGCTGCGTGCCTCGAGTTCGGACCTAATGACTCTAAAGTTATTCTCAGACCGAGGCATGGGTACGTCCCAAAAATTTTGGGCACTCCCTTCAGAGCGCAGGTCATTTCCCTTTCAGCCCTGCCGATTACTGGCTGCGAGGCAGATAGTCACCTCCTCTGCCCAGTTAGGGCGCTGAGAAGCTATATTTCGCGCTCCGCCGCCTTCAGGCGTTCAGAGCAGCTTTTTGTTTCGTTTGGTGGGCGCACCAAGGGTCTCGCCGCCTCGAAGCACACTCTGTCCAGATGGATAGTCGATGCTATCGCAGCTGCTTACGCATCTAAAAACCTGCAGTGCCCCTTGGGCATTCGGGCACACTCCACCAGAGGCATGGCCTCATCGTGGGCGTGGTCCAGTGGGATTCCCATTCATGACATTTGTGCAGCGGCGGGCTGGGCCTCCCCCTCCACATTTGTTAGGTTTTACAACCTGGATGTTCCCGCTTTGCAGGCCAAAGTGCTATCAGTCTAAGTCTCGCGTAAGCCAGCCCACTGTCTGTGCGCGGGCTACGCTGCTGATTTAGCTCTACTGGTTGAGCTACACTGTATGGAAGTGTTAGTTGGACCGGCTGTGCCGCTCCCTGCCCCATATTATGTGCTTGTGTACTGTGGTATCTGGCCGCCCAGCTCCGTTTCGCGTTCCCTGGGCTTCCCACGGGATTCATTCAGGATGCTGGGCGCGCGCACGGCGTTGACAAAGGTGTTCCCGCAGCGTAAGCTAGCTTACGCAATACGAGAGAACCTCTCGTAAGAGAACGTACTCGGTTACTAACGTAACCTCTGTTCTCTCTAGAGAGGGAACGAGTATTGCGTAACCCGCCGTGCTCTCGCCACGAGCTCATTTTCGCTTCATGCGACAGAAACCAGCGAAGCAGCCTCTGTTCCTTGCTTATATACTCTAAGCCACACCCCTAATGACGGGCTGTGACGCACTAAGCGCGCCAAGCGCGCTCATTGGACGTGACGTCACGCGCAAGGCTCAGCCATAGGCTGCTGCAGTTGCCGCAGAGCAGCCAATGGGCACGCGACTCGCTTGCCCTAGGTCTGCAGGCTGCCGCACTGCGTTGACAAAGTTTAAAAAATTAGGATAATTTTTGGCTTCAGTATCTCGTGAAAGGAGACTTTCCCGCAGCGTAAGCTAGCTTACGCAATACTCGTTCCCTCTCTAGAGAGAACAGAGGTTACGTTAGTAACCGAGTACGATTTCAAGACAAGAAAGATAAGGTAAGAAATTCTTACATATTAGTTTGTTATTGTTGCATAAATTTCACATTGCAGTTGAACTGTTGCTAGATATATGGTGAATATTATAATATTTAGACCCGTGTTTACTGTTACTGTGTTTGTGGATATCTGCTCAAACGTAGATATGTATATGGTAGGCCTAACCATAATTATATTTGAGCGCGATCGCGTTTGAATGTATCATATTTTTAAACGCGATCGCGTTTGAATGCATCATATTTTGGAAAAGCAAAACGCTCCAAACGGCTTCATGTTTTACTATTATCTCATTTCATATCATCATAACGAATGGAAACATTTGAAGTAACATGATAATCAATATATTTTTCTCTAGCTTAGTTGTTACTGAAATCTTTTTGAAAATGTATATAGGCTGCTATATTGTTATTATTTTATGCAGCACTGCGCATAGCCTATACCTACAAGGCACAACAAACCTGTGTTCATTATATAATATATTGTTGGAAACATTTGTGTGAGTGTGTGTGTGTATTCTGTGAATTTTAAAAAGCAATTTTAACCAGAAAAATCTCAAATGTATTCCCAAAATCGTGCAGGCCTTTCTCTTGATATCAGTATGTTCACTTTTTTCTTTTTTTCTTTTTTTTCAGGGCCCAGATGCCACTGAGTCCTGCTGACTTCAACATTCACAGTACATGTCTCTGTACATGAACATGGTAAAGTGAAAATCAAACACCTTGGAAATGAAAGGTATGTACAATGTTTTTAGGAATGGCACAAAGGTCTCTTTCTTTGGATCATTGTTATCAATAAGTGTTTTTTTTTTTGTTGTGTATCTTTGGATTATGTTGTAAATAAATCCAAACAATTTTAAAAGCCATTCTTTTTTTAATCTCCTCATTCTTTGTGCAAGGTTGGTCAGAATGATGGGCCCTGATAAGCTCCTAATAGGGCCATTAGGGTGTGTCTTTGTCTTTCTCAGGTGTAAAAAGCCTTACATACTAATGAGATGATCCGCCCCTTCGCATATTGCTTTTTCACACAAAACACGTCGTAAAAATTTTAAATCAATATATTGTCTTCTCTGAATGAGCAGTCAGGGTGATTTTCACATAGTTTTAGAGCAAATATTCTAGGCTACGTCATACAATTTTCAAAAGTCTTGTTAAGAAATAATCAGTATGGGTTTCATGACCTTATTTCAGTGAGAATTTTTTTTTGTATTTTCACAAACCACGCATAAATGTCATTATCTCAAAACTACAAACTTTTACACACATGCTGTTGATATATTATTGTAGCAGAGTTTGTGCTGAATACAGTGTAATTAGACTTTAGCCATGAAAATGTCACAAGTAACAGAAATAAGCACAAATGTCAGAGCATGTCAGAACACCTCCAGGGCCCAGAAAACAGCTCAGACCCCAGAGGGTTAAGTGATTGAATAATGATTGTGCATTAATGATGAACACCTGCTGTTAACAAGCATAATCACTGAAGGAAAGAAAAACACAAGAACTACTTCCAGCCACTGCCTTGGATGAAATCAACTGAAGATAAAATACATTAAATCTCTCAAGATCTGATTAAACAACTCCACAAACAGCATTACCAGCTTCACTTATTACTAAGCAGACTGACTTTATTTCTGTCAGACGTCTTCAGAAATTCTTATTGAGAATTAACAGAGGTTTAGATGTTGATTACTTATTTGAAAGTAATAGTTTGATTTGATGTTACCATTGTGGCGATCAGTGTGTGCTTTAGTCAGGCTCTTGACTTTTTAACATTAGTTTTTCTCTGGCAGCTGTGTCTGTTTGTTATGGTGAGAACAGCAAGAGAAAATGTAATCAGATGCTGTAAGCCGATTGATGATAAGAATATAGGCATTGTTATGTAGTGGTTTAACTCACTGATATTTTGTGTAAGGTTTGTACGGGTAGTATGTCATTCATTTTGTTTTATTGTTGTGATTCTACAGCAAGAGATCCAGCACAGTTTATTCAGAACATCAAATTATTTTTAAAACCCCATTTACACATGTTGGACTACTGAAAGTTGTATTCGCAAACAGACATCAAGAATCAGCATATGAATCTCAACAATGGTGACATGCTTCATGGTGCAATGCATTCTGGGTGCATCATACGAAACTTATCCATAGCTCCCAGAATGCATTGCACCATGAAGCATGTCACCATTGTTGAGATTCATATGCTGATTCTTGATGTCTGTGTGTGAGCAAGATTAGGAGGAGCCTAAAATATGTAAGTGGTGTTAAAAATCATTTGACGTTCTGATTAAATTCTATTATTCTCTTGCTGTAGAATCACAACAATAAAACAAAATGAATATCATACTACCCGTATAAACCTCACACATAATCAATGAGCTAAGCCACTACATGATGATTATATTCTTATCATCAGTCAGCTTACAACATCTGATTACATTTTCTCTTGCTGTTCTTGCCATAACAAACAGACACAGCTGCCAGAGAAAAACTAATGTTAAAAAGTCAAGAGCCTGACTAAAGCACACACTGATCGCCACAATGGTAACATCAAATCAAACTATTACTTTCAAATAAGTAATCAACATCTAAACCTCTGTTAATTCTTAATAAGAATTTCTGAAGACGTCTGACAGAAATAAAGTCAGTCTGGTTACTAATAAGTGAAGCTGGTAATGCTGTTTGTGGAGTTGTTTAATGAGATATTGAGAGATTTAATGTATTTTATCTTCAGTTGATTTCATCCAAGGCAGTGGCTGGAAGTAGTTCTTGTGTTTCTCTTTCCTTCAGTGATTCTGCTTGTTAACAGCAGGTGTTCATCATTAATGCACTATCATTATTCAATCACTTAATTATCTCATTACCTCCAACACTGATTCAGTGTTACATTAAACAGCCTGTACTGTACACACTAAGCAGTGTTCATTTCATCTGGGCAAACCCATGTGGGGCCTACATGGAAACCGAGGACAAAACTGTCTGGGTCCCAGTTAGATAGCCCAGGTCAAACCCATTTGGGCCCCACATGGCTGTGTTGGCTGGGTGATAAGGGTTGTGTGCTGGCTGTTAAATATTATTATTAAATATTAGGATAAAAGTAGAGTTATACAGTATAACTGCTATCAGTAGCATATATAATAGCTGTTTCAAGTCTGTATAAAAACATCTGAACAAATTTTCTGTAAATGTGGCAGTGATGGAGTAGGCTACTCGAGTCCTGGACTCGGACTCGAGTCCTGGACTCGGACTCGAGTCCGACTCGAGTCCCTGTTCTCTGGACTCGAGTCCGACTCGAGATTCTATTCTCAGGACTCGTGACTTGACTTGGACTCGCGGACTGATGACTCGTACTTGGACTCGGACTCGAGGATATAAAATCGGACTTGAGCATTCATTAAATGAATGACGTTGGATGAAGTGTCTGACTAAATAGGTTTTAAAATTTGATATAAGATGTTACACTTTTCCTGTTTTGGGCTCCAAGACCGGACGGGATCTCTTTTTTTCCTGCATATAAGAACGAGCAGAGAGAACCAGCCGCGCGCTCTCACCGTCTTCAAACAACACGAGCTCCCTCCTCTAATATTAATCAAAATCAATTGACACGTTAGTAAAAGGTCGGAAGACCGAAGTTTTACGTAGATCATTCAGAGATTTTTTCTCCTGAATTACCGCGAGGTGTGAATTGTGCTGAAACAATAAAAAAAAAAAAAAAACGTTTGCCTTATCTTCTCTGAAAAGCGTTCCGCACATTCAGCTGACATTAGCCACAATTTCAATAAACGAAAAGACCTATCTAGTGATGAAATTTTTTCTGTGTTGACACAAATCTTGTCCTGTCCTAAACTGCCGAGATAATCACACAAGGCGTGCCGTAGGCTACACGTCCATTAATGACACGTCCAATTCGCGAACTAATGACTCCTTTGAACGATTCACTTTAATGAATGGTTAAAACAACTGTCCTTCTGTCCAACAACGAACTCACGAGACGTCTGAATCGGTGTATAACAAATCGGTAACACTTTACAATAATGTTCCATTTATTAAACTCTAGTTAACTACATTAGTTAACATTTAGGCTACTATTAATAAACTGCACTTCTACAGCATTGTTAATGTTAATTTTAACATTTAGCCTACTAATAGCCTACATTATTGAAATCAAAAGTTTTTATTTATATTTATTTATATTGTATTTATTTATTTATTATTTATAATTGTCAACACAGTGGTGTCATTTTTGTTTAATGTAGACCCTCTTTTATAATTATATCAGCTCTTTAAAGGTGCCAGAGTAGAGAAATGTAGGCAGTCTTGAAATATAACAAAGACTCAACCTTGATGACTCATCTCGGACTCGAACACTGGGGACTCGAGACTCGACTTGGACTCGAACTCAGGTAATGGTGACTCGACTCGGACTCGACTCGGTCTCTTCTTTGGTGACTCGGACTTGGACTTGGACTCGGACTCGAACACGGGGACTCGAGACTCGACTCGGACAGTTGGTGACTCGACTACAACACTGAAATGTGGAGAGGTTGTGAGCAAAAAAAGAAACAGGCTCAGTCCAAAAAGTGTGGAAAAAATATTGTTCCCTAATAAAAATTGAGTGTTCCCTATCTCACATACCCCCTGGCCATAGTTACAAAGGCACACCCAACTTGTGCTATATTTTCCGTTTGTGTGTGTGTGTGTGTGTGTGTGTGTGTGTGTGTGTGTGTGTGTGCGCACTAGATTTATTTCACTCGTCTTAAAGCCTCCTGTCCACTATCTAGCCATTTAAATGCAGCCTTGGCACTTCACCAGGCGAGGTCGCTGTTACTGAAGCTTAGAGTAACAAACCCATTTTCAAAACAATTCTTCTAATACCCCTTTTCCACCATCACTGAACCACATTTCCCCCTTTTCCACTAAAAAAGAACTGGTTCGGAACTGGTGCTGGTTCAAAGTTGGTTCAACTTGCGAACCTTCTCAGAACCTGTTTGTTTTTCCAATGACTAGAGAGCCCAGCGAACAACGTCGTTATGTCACTGTGTACGTTGCCATAGGCTACGTCTTACCTTCACCAAAGCTTCATTTGCCCATCACTACCACAGGGTGAGCGCCACCTGCTGACCTCACTAACACCTCCAGCAGCAACATGGTTTTCCCAGGAGGTCTCCCATCCAGGTACTAACCAGGCTCAACCATAGACAGTATATAAACTGGACACAGCGACCCCATTGGATTCAACGGAGACAAGTGAAGGCAAATAGAAGCTCGTACTTCCTGATGGTCGAGCGTACTGCGCAGACTCAAACTGAGCTTGACGACGTAGATGTGACGTGAGCAAACCGTCTGTCTTCTAGTGGCTGTGTCAAGCGAAATCTGAATCATTCCCTTCCGAAACTCGCAGAGACGGAGAGTGTGAGTAGGAGCTGTCCATGAGATAGCAGCAGGAGAAACTTTTGCTAAGTATTCTGATTAATTACTTTGTCATTTTGCCTCCACATCCCCCCGATTGCCCGCGAGCTTCTCCTCCTGTCCATACGGTAATTCTCTACTGTGCGACAGAGAGTCGCGTGGGTATGACGCAATCGTTAGCCTACTTTTACAAAAACTGCTTCTACGGGGCCATAACGTAACATACAAGGTAATGGAGCCTTTTATACATTTTCGTGTTTCTTTAGAAATAAATAATGGACAAATGGAGTCTTCAAACGCTTCAGATGTGAAGATATTCGCTGTCAAAGTGACGTCAAAATGAATGGGAGTCAATGGGATGCTAACAGCACACTCAAAAAAATAAATTGTTGAATGAACATGATTTAATCGTAGCACCCATTATGCATCTAATCAAATCAAGTAAACTTGGAAAGCTCTGAATATTTTATTTGAACACAATATTGATTTGTAGGTTAAACATGATTTTAATATGTCAGTGCAACTTCTCTACAACTAATTGAATCAAAATGTTTGTATTGTGTTAGACTAATCAAATTTATTCTCATTCACTCAAAGCACTTCCATTCAACAAAATTCTGCCTTGTTACATCAACTAGTTAATGTCTTGTTCATGTATGGTTTTGGTAGTTTAATGAATATCTATCTTTTTGTTTCAATTAGATTTGTTTTAGATGACGGCACTAAAGCCCAATTTATACTTCTGTGTCGAACTCACGCCGTAGCTACGTCGTAGGCTGTGTGTAGCGCGCGTACCCTTCGGTGTACCCTGACGTGCACCTCTCCAAAAATGTAACAACGCGTCAACTCTACGCGGATGCAAGCGCTGTGATTGGTCTGCTAGGATCGCTCCCTGGGGTTTCACATGCTCCCTCTGCATGTGTAATTGCGCGTCAACGTGGACAACGACGCAGAAGTATAAATGAAAACCAACGCGTAGTCTATAGCGTAGAGACTCCGGCGTAGGTCCGACGCAGAAGTATAAATCAGCCTTAAGCATGACATTACCAGAACTTCAGTAATCTATAAAAAAAAGTACAGAAAACATGCAAACAATTAAAAAAAAAATTGAATTTTATTTGAGCTCAGGTTCAAACAGTATATCAGTCCAAATAACAGAGCACAAGCCTGTGCAATGCTACTCATTTCACTGAGGACTTCCACATCTTCAATTATGACACCAATGTCTGCTGGGTAATTGTCAGACAGCTCCCCCACAGTTTGCTCCAAGGTACTTTGTGACTCAATGTCTGAATCCTGTGGGACGAAATACATGAAAGATCACAAACAAAAATTAGCTCAAATATTGATCACAAGAATTGCACATTATACACTCACTGGCCGCTTTATTAGGTACACATGTTAAGTAAACGTCAATCCGATACAGGAAAATTTATTCTACATTTACAAGGTTATAATTTCTCAGGTTTTAAGTTGAAACTGTCAGAAAGGTGATAATTCTACTATGTTTATTATTGAGGTCACAGTGGGTGCTGGGCTGTCATTGCAGTGCATTATATTATAAGATTGTTATAATTTATTTGGCCACCATATTTAAAATGAATGAGGTGGCTAAAACATTAGAACCATCTTAGAATATAATGCACTGCAATAAAACAAAAGCATGCATGTACAGTTTCTGATGCCATTTCTTTTTTATGTAAATTAAGCCCCAAGAGAGCTCAACCGATATGAATAAAAAAAAAAAAAATTGACTTAGTGCATCAACCAATTCACATAAGAACTTTGTCATGGTGTACCCTCAGTTTCCTATAAATTAACAATTTGTCCAGCTCAGTTATTTGACAAAGTTATGTGTTCTCTTATGTCACATGTTTGTAGTAGCAAATAGGGAAAAACACGGCCCAAGTACAGATTCAATGGGCTTTTGAAGCTGTATTTTCTCATCAACTCACCATATATGCCTTCACTAGTTTTTCAGGGTCTTCTTTCAAGTAGGTGCACAGAGACTTGATGACACAGGCTCTTCGGGTATGCAGTGTCATCCTGTGGGGTGGGGACACGATTAACTCAAACTTAAATTTAAATATACACAAACATAATGATTGCCGCTTACAAAACAATGGTATATTTTATAATGCTTAAGTAACTTGTACCTACAACTCTCCTTTGCAACACACTGCCACATACATGTCCCTGAAAGAGAAAGAAAAGGAAAGTTCAGTAATCAAGGATAGTTAGTTGTACATTACTGTATGTGAGTGTTAAGAAAAACTACTTACCATGTAAAAAAGGTGAGGTTCACACCAGAAGAGCAAGGGGCCAGCCGCCAGCTTTATATTGTGATGCATTTCTTTTTTGTATGAAGGAAAGGAACATTTTCACTGTGAAAAAAAAGTGTCTAAAAGTTAATCTGCAAAACTGCAACTTATTTACCCTAATGTGTATGCTAAGGCCAGAAAACAGAAAAACACATAACACAAGCAGTATTCTCCTAATTTCAAAGACTGACTTTAAAAACTGGGCCAAAGAAAATACCACTACTGGCTGTTGTTACTAAATATCAAGTGTTTTACTTATATTAATAACCATATTTCCTGAATAAAACCATGCAAACCTATTCCATCATGACTTTAATTATAAACTATTCCTTTTGTTAGGACATTTCAAATGTATGGTCGACTGCATCATAGATTGTACTTGACAATTTTTGCATACTGTATTCAATAAGCATGTGGCATTTTGGAACTAGGCCTATGTTTGAAAAGACAGAAATGTCTAGTTACAGAACGTTTAAAGTAATATTTTTTCTGATATACACATGAAGGGCCAGGCCAATATTAGTTAATTTAGATAATAACAACAACAGTCCCTCCGTTGACACACTCTCAGCAAAATCTCAAAAGAGAAATAAATAAAGCTCTAAACGTTAGCAGTAACATGAAAGGATAGATGAGAAGTGCACATTGATCATTCAACATTAACTTCTGTTGTTTCTGATGTAACCGATAGATTATGTAAATATACCCCGGGTATGTCGTAAAAATGCCACATTAGGCATAAACCAGCTAACGTCACACTAACTTACAAACAGAAAAAAAAACGAGTGCATGGTGTGTTCGACTCTGCATTCACCTTATCTCCTGTTTTACCCTCCCATGGTTGAGGTAGAGTTCAGGTTTAACGTGGGTTATGTAGTAAATAGTTAGGCGCGTAGCTAACATTGAATTGTGACAGAAATGCACAAAATTGTAGCGCATATATTAACGTTAAGGTGAAACTCGTATCGACGAAGACACATGATTGAACCCAACATAGCCTATGCTTCAAGTATGGGAAAATAAACCTGCAGAAACATCGCCACAGTGTCTAATAACTTATTTTTAATCTATAATCCCACAGTATTAATTATAAACAGGTACATATCAAGTACTTACCCTCTATATCAAGGATGCAGAACAATTAGACCGCTCACAAAACTCCACTTATAGCCGTCTCTGGACTCGCGTGTGCCCGAACTTCCCGCCGTAGTGCTGAGCATGCGCAGTGACTCACCAGGCAGAGAGAATTGTTGATATGAAGCGCTTCAGTCTCGTTGAATCAACAAGTGCTGATCTAATTCATTTAATTATTTCTTAATTTAGTTACAAGTAACAAGAATGAATCATTTAACAGAAGTAAACTTGTTATATTCTTATTAATCAGACATATTTGTATCATGCAAATCAAGCAAGTGGCTAGTTGACTTTTTTGAGTGCAGGTGATGGTCCGCTAGCCAATGGCGGCGCCCGGGGGTACCTTCAAACTAATATGGAACGCTTACCCACTGGGCTCAACCCTATAGCTTCAGTGGGCAACCAATCTTGGGCTACAGGGTAATATGGCTTTTGAAACTCCGCCCTTTGTGCCAGCAACAGCATCTCATTTGCATTTAAAGGGATACTCACTAAAGCGGCACGTTTTTCTCAGCCCCAAAAAATTATCATTTAAACTTGCTGTAAAAAATGATCTGTTGGGTATTTTAAGCTAAACCTTCACATCCACACTCTGGGGACATCAGAGACTAGTTTCACATTTGAAAAGGGGCATAATAGGTGCCCTTTAACTCTGGGGATTTTGCTGTGTAGAACTACAGTAACCATCATGTTTACACACAACACCTCTGCACTTCGATTTGTCTCGACATTGTGACAAAAGAGCTGTCAGGCAATAAATGGGAAAACGAAGTAACTTGCGTTACTTATTTGAAAAAATAACTTAGATATGTTGTTGTAAATTTTTTAAAGTAATACGTCACTTGACTAGTTACTTGATAAAGTATTCTGATTACGTAACTCAATCTACTTGTAATGAGTTACCCCCAACACTGCCCCCATCTAATTTTTCTTCTGTTTGCAGCATTTACAGCATCAGATATAAACACCCAACTCCTCCCTCTTGAGAAATCTTCCTCAACTTCCTTTACAGGTAAGAACACAACACTTGTAATACAAAAATGACACTTAGTGGTTGCAGAATACTACAATTAGGTGGGGGTGGGGGTGGGGGTGGTTGTGGGGGAGATAACCCCCCCCAATATTTAAATCTATGCATTACAACTCCCCCAATATTTATGCCATGATCACATGAAAAGGAGGCATACCCAAACTTCAAACCCCCCAATGTTCAAACCAAATCTACGCCCTTGAACAAAGGACTGCAATTAGAGTGGTTAAGCAATTAAACAATTACTTCTACTGTATCTTTTCATTATAATTGGAATTTTAACATTATTTGAGATTAAAGTAATAAACTCAAAAGATGTTATAAAAATCATTTGTAACACTGAAAAAAATGTAAGATGGTCCAAAACTATTTAAAAGTTAAACAACACACTTAGACATCAACACTCGTCATACAAACCTCAACAATGGTGACAATCCCCCAAAAAATAATATGCATAATTTATTCATGCCGCAATGCATGCTAGGAGCAATGAATGTGTTTTGTATGCTTGCATGAAGAATGTCACCAATGTTTCATGTGCTGATTTTTGATGTCTGTGAGTGTATAAATGACACAAAACATGATTTATACAGAAAGTTAACAAGGACAATGTTATTTATCTATCTATCTACAAAGAAATCAACATATAACATCTGAAACAATGTTGATACAACTTATCTTTTACACATTTGAGTTTTAAGTTGATCAATAATGCTATAATTCTTCGTTAGCATTAAAAAAAAAAACACAGCAACTTGTCTGTTATTAAAACAGACATGTTGATCTGCTTCATCAATGCAGAAATGCAGAAATTTTCTCCATAAACACCTGCAATTTTTGATTAAACACCAACTTAAAGAAAAACAAGGGTCAAGAGCCAAACAAAATCAAACACTGATCTCCATGATGGTGACCTCAAACTAAACATTTGAAACAAACATAATCTAAACATCTGTTAATTCTCAATAAGATCTTCTGTAGACGTGACAGAAATAAAGTCAGTCTGGGCTGGGTTTCCCGAAACCTTCTTAACGCTACGTCGTTCTTAAGTTACACCTTAAGCTGTACCTTATCGTTAATACGTGTTTCCCGAAACGTTCTTAGTTAAGTATACCTTCTGTAAGTCATACTTTTGGAAGGTTGGTCTGGACCTCTCTTAGCTTTACCTTATCACTGTTGCAGATCTATATGAATATAATTCTGAAGTTTTAATACACCCAGACAGTGTTCAGTTAGGCTAATTCAAGTGTTTTCATGCAACGAATAAATCTGTCATTACACTGATTGTTAATAGAATTTTAATTATATTATTATATATAATACAATTTTATACATTTATTTTAATTAAAGAGCGCTTTTAAATGCCAGTGAAAGCATAGGCTACTGTCAGTTAAGTCCTATTCGGACGCTAATATGGTTTCTCATGGGCTCGTACAGTAAGTCGGTGATTTTAGTGCCGTCCATAATCCATAATATCAGTGTTTTTTCTTATCCAACCCGCATAAAAATCCCTGGCCAAATCAGTACCTACTGTTTTTTGACAAACAGGTCGTATGTTAATTTAATTGCCGTCTGAATCCACATCTCCAAGTTTAAAAGAAGAGATTCAAAATTTAAATCCTTTTTTGATCACTGCCGAGCACCGTACACAGCAAAAAGTCCAGTGTTAAATTAACTCTCCTGGGAGTTTATATGGCTCCAGAGTCAGTGTTAAAATATGAGTGTTAAATTAACACTCAAGAGTGTTAAAGTTAATGAGCTCATTAAGTGATTAATTGAGTGATGATTGACCAATATTGAAGACACCTGATGTTAACAAGCAGAATCACCAAAGGAGAAAATCTAATTTTTTAAGACACCGTTATGGAGATCAGTGTTTGTTTTAGTTGGGCTCTTGACCCATAAAGCATTAACTTTAGATTTTGTTTGGCTGTTGTATCTGAGTTATAAGTCTCAGATGAACAAAGAAAAAGGTGATCAGGTGGTGTTGGTTATGATTTGATAATCATAATTTGACCTGAATATCAACTCTCATTTAGAGAGTCAGGTTTACCTTGTTGATTACAGCAGCCTGTGATTCTACAGTAAATGATTTTTTATCATTATCAATATAGTCCAAAATATTTCTTAAAAATTGTTCTGATAAAAAGACTTAGAAACTTACTTTATTTAGACACATTGACATCAATAATCAGCCTGTGAATCTCAACAATGGTGACAATAATAAAGCATGTTGCAGTGCATTCTGGTGCCACCAATCAAAACTCATTCATGGCTCCCATCATGCATTGTGGTATGAATAAATTATTATCTGAATTGTCTTACTAATTTCCTTTTCCTAATTGAATATTCTGTTTGTCACCATAGTTGAGATCAATACACTGATTCTTGATGTCTGTATGTGCCTAAAAGAAAGATTTTGTTTTATCAGAACAACTATTAAGAAATCCTTTAGACTAGTTAGAAAAAAAAGATCTTATGCTATAGAATCACAGTGATGCTGTAATCAACAATATACATTTAAGTCAGAGATTAGACTCTAAATGAGATCAGTGATTCAGGTGAAATTATGATTAATTGTAATGAATTAATTCAGAATAAATTATATTTACCACACACATACACAAAAAAACAAAAGAAGTGAATGACCAATCTTGTTCGGAGGATAAGCACATGAGAAGGCTTAATGTCGAGCCCTGAGTTATATTTTATATAGGCTATTATTATGGTTATGTGGCGAGCGCGAGCCTGAGTATAGTTTTACACATCAACCCAGTCTATTCTGTAAAATTAATGATTTGCAGAGTCTGAGCAATAGTCAACGTTTGATTTTGAGTTTGTGTATGTCTGACAAGAGTATGAAATGAAGAAGGATAAATGTTTAAACATGAAATTCTCTTTCATGTGTGCTTGGAGAATATATTCTCTGTGTTTCTGAATGTCTCATACACACAGGGCGGGGGTCAAAGGCTAAAGTCTGCAATTCAACACAATATGGTGATGCTAGAATTAAACTTTGGAAACATCTCGGCTTAGAAGACAATAACACTCAGAATGAAAGAATGTGGCCCCTGATGAACAACTACAAGTACAACTCCTACTATGGCAACAGGCCTGCAAACACTTATGTGGACATATATGTGACCTCCATCACCAATGTGGTATGAGTCCAGCATGATTTATCTTCTCATTCAAGGCATCATGGGATGTCAAGCAGTTGTAGTATCATCTCTCAACATATCTTTTTATCTACAGAATGAAAAAGCCCAGAGTCTCTCAACACAGGTCAAAATGATAACTGTAAGTGTTTTAAAAACCTATTTCATTCTTATTTCACAAAGTTTTACTCAATTTACAAAATATTGTAACATGAGTTTTATTTCATTTTCAAGCATGCATGATCTGTCTTGTAATCATTCTGAACTTCATTTAACTTTCCAGGCATGGCCAAATTTGAGAATGAAGTGGAACTCAAGCGTTTTTTGTAAAATTAAAACATTTGCAGCCCCCAAAAATATGTTTTGGACTCCAGACATTGGCATAATGGAAAGGTATAAAAAGAAAAAAATGAAGGATTTAAAGGCTTTGTTTATACACTGTTAACCCTTGCTGTAAAAAAAAAAAGGTACAATTCTGACCGTATCACACCATTTTCCATTAAAACAGTAATATACAGTAGAAAACAATGCATTCTGGGTAATATTTGCCATTTTCGAGAAAGTAGCCTACAGGAATGTAAGGTGAATTAACAGCACTCAAAGTCGACACTCAGAGGCTGTGTCCAAAATCACACCCTTGAAAAACTCTTTACAAAATGTAAAAACAGATCATTTATGAAGGGAAAAACCATTCAAGTTCAGCATCTCACTCTACAACACTTTTAAATTAATGATAAAAAAGCAATTTTTTTACTTTAAAAAAAAACTTTATCTGCTTTATACAAGGTGAATTGTTCCAGCCTATAGCACTAGTATATAGAAAGAAATTAATCCCCATTAAACTCTTAAATTTACAAGGATAGATGTCAGTGCTACTTCCCCTTGTGGAATGACTATGCACTTTATTCACATTTACATACTAATATATCAGGTACCTTGAAACACTTTTCTTTATTATTTTAAACGCCAACACCAATTTAAGATTTTTTTTTTCCTATTTTCAACTTTTATAAAATCAAGCTCTCTAAAATGTTTGTCATTTAGATGCAACTGTGGATGTGCTTTCAATATTACCCTGTATAGCTTGGAAAAGAACCATATTTATGACAGAAATTCTAAACATTATAAATTGTAAGAAATAAAAAGCTATAATTTGAGACCAAAACATCCATTTCACACCTGCAAATAATGTTGAAATATTTTTTTGTATTTTTTTTATGATTTCTAAACCTGCAAAATAGCAGAGGGAACGTTTGCGCCGGAACACGCCTCCTCTTTGCGCTGAACCGCCCCGGGGAGCGCAAGTATTTTTGCTAGTTAACTGACGTGCGTCTGTGGAGGGAAAAGTCTGCTTTGCGCGGGTGCAAAATAGGAATGAAACATGCGTCGGTGTACAAAGTCAATTGCGCTGGGTGCAAGATAGGGCCCATAATGTAGTATGATTTGTACATCAACAATTCTCATAATTTAGAAATAAGAACTTCTGTAGCTGTCTGACAGAAATAAAGTCAGTCTGTCTTTATTTCAAGACAGACTGACCTGATCAGTGTAGCTCAAACAGTAGAGCATTGGTGCTTGCAATGCCAAGGTCATGGATTTGATTCCCAGGGAAAGCAAGAATTAATAAAAACAGGAGCGGTCTGCCCAAGAGCTGTCATTCCACGCTGCATGTGAGCCAGATCATCTTTCCATGTGGGCTGGATCTGGGCTGAAACAATGTTGCTATCTGGGAATTACATTTGATTTGAATAATTGCTGTCTCCAATCATCATGTCTTTAATAATCAGTGCTAATTTATATTTTATCCATTTAGCATCAAGACAGAGTTTGGAACAGAGTCGTCTCCATATGTGCAGTTGCTCTCTTCCGGCTTTACAGTCTCAACTGATGTTATAGCTCTGACCACGGCCTGTAAGATGGATCTCTACAAGTTTCCCTTCGACACCCAAATCTGCAGTATAACACTTCAGTCTACAGTGTATTCAGGTACATCTGAAACACATGAATCAGTTTAGACAAACAACCACAAGATAACATGGTTCATTCTTCTAAACTATTTGACTTATAAAATAATAAAATATTCATGTCTGTTCCCACAGATCAGGAGATTGAAATGGATACCTTGTCTCATGAGATTTTTGATGAAAATCATATTATTAACAAGTCGAAGGAGATCTTTCAGAGCCAGGGAGAGTGGGATCTCATCGATATACATAACAGTAATCATACCACTGATGATGATCTTGAACGGCGAAAAATGTATCAGCTGATCTATAAGGTACAGCGCACTGGATATGGAATGTAAACCAATATTCAGTATATACAAAACAAAAACAACTAGTTCATGAGTTTGTGAAAAATATGTGTAATAAATGTAATTATTATATTTTTTTAACTTAAAAAGGCAGGAGTATCAAATATCTTCTAAATTAACCATTTTATTATTTCGTTTTTCGACCACCACCCCGGTCTGCCAGTCCAAAGGTACTGTCCCCGACCGCCACGCGATGTTGCAGAGGCGTGTCAGCCAAGACAGCCCCACAACATCCAGAGACTTGAGGTACTCAGGGCGGATCTCATCCACCCCCGGTGACTTGCCACCAAGGAGTTTCTTGACTACCTCTGTGACTTCAGCTTGGGTGATGGACGAGTCCGCCTCCGAGCCCTCAGCCTCTGCTTCCTCAATGGAAGACGTGACGGCGGGATTGAGGAGATCCTCGAAGTATTCCTTCCACCGTCCGGTGATATCCCCAGTTGAGGTCAACAGCTGCCCACCTCCACTGTAAACAGCGTTTTTGCCTCCACAACCACCCGGGCTGCAGTCCGCTTGTCCCGTCGGTACCCGTCAGCTGCCTCAGGAGTCCCACAAGCCAGCCAGGCCCGATAGGACTCCTTCTTCAGCTTGACGGCATCCCTTACTTCCGTTGTCCACCACCGGGTTCGGGGATTGCCGCCTCGACAGGCACCGGAGACCTTACGGCCACAGCTCCGAGTGGCCGCGTTGACAATGGAGGTGGAGAACATGGTCCACTCGGACTCAATATCTCCAGACTCCCTCGGGATCTGGTCGAAGGTCTGTCGGAGGTGGGAGTTGAAGATCTCTCTGACAGGGGATTCGGCCAAACGTTCCCAACAGACCCTCACAGTACGTTTGGGTCTGCCGAGTCTGTCCAGCTTCCTCCCCCGCCATCGGATCCAACTCACCACCAGGTGGTGATCAGTTGACAGCTCCGCCCCTCTCTTCACCCGAGTGTCCAAGACATACGGCCGGAGGTCAGATGAAACAACCACAAAGTCGATCATAGACCTCCGGCCTAGGGTGTCCTGGTGCCATGTGCACTGATGGACACCCTTATGCTTGAACATGGTGTTCGTTATGGACAAGCTGTAACTAGCACAGAAGTCCAATAACAGAACACCACTCGGGTTCAGATCAGGGGGGCCGTTCCTCCCAATCACGCCCCTCCAGGTGTCACTGTCGCTGCCCACGTGGGCGTTGAAGTCCCCCAGTAGAACGATGGAGTCCCCAGTCGGAGCACTTTCCAGCACCCCTCCCAGAGACTCCAAGAAGGCCGGGTACTCTGCACTGCTGTTTGGCCCGTAGGCACAAACGACAGTGAGAGACCTATCCCTGACCCGAAGGCGCAGGGAAGCGACCCTCTCGTTCACCGGGGTGAACTCCAACACATGGCGGCTGAGCTGGGGGGCTATAAGCAAACCCACACTAGCCCACCGCCTCTCACCATGGGCAACTCCAGAGTGGTGAAGAGTCCATCCTCTCTCGAGGAGTGTGGTTCCAGAGCCCAAGCCGTGCGTGGAGGTGATCCCAACTATCTCTAGTCGGAATCTCTGAACCTCACGCACAATCTCAGGCTCCTTCCCCGCCAGAGAGGTAACATTCCATGTCCCTAGAGCTAGATTCCGCGTCCAGGGATCGGGTTGTCTAGGCCCCCGCCTTTGACTGCCGCCCGATCCACTTAGCACCGGCCCCTTGCGGTCCCTCCTGCAGGTGGTGGGTCCATGGGAGGGTGGCCCCACGTCGCTCCTTCGGGCTGAGCCCGGCCGGACCCCATGGGGTGAGGCCCGACCACCAGGCGCTCGCATACGAGCCCCAACCCCGGGCCTGGCTCCAGGGTGGGGCCCTGGCTGCGCCATGCCGGGCGACGGGTCAGGTCACCTAGGACACCTAGGACCTGTTTGCCTTGGGAGACCCTACCAGGGGCATATAGCCCCGACAACATAGCTCCTAGGGTCGTTTGGGTACTCAAACCCCTCCACCACGGTAAGGTGGCAGTTCAAGGAGGGGAATTACCAGCTTCACTTATTACTAACCAGTTATTGAGAATTAATAGAGATGTAGATGTTGATGTTTTATTGTAAATAATAGGTTTTGTCACCATAAACGTCACCATTATGGTGATCAGTGTTTCGTTTAGTTCGGCAGTTTGACTTGGTTTTTTATTCAAGTTTGAGGTCTTTGTAACAGTGTTTACCAAAACACATCATTTATTATAAAGAAAGACAAACAAAGCTGATCTGGTGATATACTTTGAACCATCTTTTAGTAGACAGTTTCACTAAACTCATCATTGACCAAAACTGATTACTTATTTTCATAATCAAAAATTTCTTGCCATAGGTCAAATATTATGAATTGTGATTTTTGAAATGGGGAAGATTTTTTTTTTTTTTTTTTTTTTTTTTTTTTAGACACACAGACATCAATAAGTACCATATGAATCTCAACAATGGTGACATGCTTCATGCAGCAATGCATTCTGGAAGCCACCATGTTATAAAAGCCCCAGCATGCATTGCAGCATGAAGCATGTCACCATTGTTGTGATTCATCAGTGTATTGTTTATTGTTAGTTCATGTTGCTTAAAACAATAATTAATGTTTACAAATGAGATTTTATCGTAAAATGAAAATTTTAATCAAACACAGATCTTTATTGGCATTAAAATTTAATGAAAATCAATATATAAGGATAGGCATTATGACAAAATTATTATATCACCAAATATGTTTTATTTCTGCTCTATAATTAAGTTCTTACTAGTAACAATTATGATTAGAAATCTCTCTTATTCAATTATTACTCGTAAGACCAACTGGTTTTTCTTTTAAACTGGTACATGGCTCACTCCTAATTAATTTATGTATTTAATTCATAATTCTCTTTGTGTTGAAGTCCACCGTGATGCTAATGCCCCCCTCTCTCTCTCTCTCTCTCTCTCTCTCTCTCTCTCTCTCTCTCTCTCTCTCTCTCTCTCTCTCTCTCTCTCTCTCTCTCTCTCTCTCTCTCTCTCTCTCTCTCACAGATCACTATAAAAAGGAGACCTGTACTGTATGTCATCAACATTATAATACCAGTATTTTTCTTCCTTGTGCTGGATTTGATCTCCTTTTTGGTTGACTCAAATGCATCAGACAAAGTGACCTTCAAAGTGACTTTACTGCTGTCTATTTCTGTGATGCTGCTGATTATCAACAACACACTGCCTTCTACAGGGACAGACATCCCTCTGATTGGTGAGTCTTACATTGACCTGATTATTTAATATTACTTCATTTTTAGTGCAAAGTAATACAATTCAGTAATTGAATCTCAAATGAAGTCACAACTATGAAGGTATTTTTGGTGCAAAACAACTGAACGCCTGTGACAGTGAAATTTGTAGTTGTAGAGATTAGCCACACATGTGTATCAGTAAATTTGAAGTCACAGAGAGAAATGTTTTAAGAGTTGCAAACTTGTAGACTTTTTTTTTCTCTTCCACAAACACAACACAACAGTTACACCTTCTCAAATTCTTCATTGCAGGTGCACAAATCCTATTCTACAAATCACAAAGAAACTCGTACGCTCAAATTTTTGCTACAGTTGCTGCAGTGAATATGGTGCAAAACGCATTTACACACCCGCATCAAAAAATGTGAAGTCACGGAGAAGTTTTGCTCATCCGCAAATCAGTATGTGAATTCATCCGATGAGATTTGCACACTTGTAGAATATTTTCTCACAAATGTCTTGTATATTTTTCTAGCACAAACACAAGTACATAACTACAACTGCTTGAATCTGCTGCTACGAGTCTCAAACGCTGTTTTTCGCTTACAAGTGACAAGTTTCGCGCGCTCTCCCTTTCGCACCATTTATCAATGTCAAATGTGGTGCAAAAGTGAGTTGTGCATCTGTAGAGGCAGTGGGCGGAGCCTACATGAATATTCATGAGTTTCCCGGGCATGCGTGCAGATCGGATCATTTTAGTTCGCACTCCTCGTTTCTCAGCAGGTTAAATGGATTATTTCAAAAAAAGGTAAATATAGTTTTAGCGCGAACTTAAACTACAATTGTGTATCGTTTCGTAGAGTTTATAATGTTTTTATTAATTTGCACATTTTGTGCATTCATCAATGACTTCGTGTAGGCCTAGGCTATACAGTATAAAGCACAGCAAACTTCATTCATCTCGTTAATTTCGTTGTGCTTTTCCTTTGTACATTGCAATGCTTTAAAACTGTCTTTTGTTATCATTTGTTAAATGTCACTGCAATCAAAAATATTAACATTTTTTTACAAACAAAATATAAATTTACAACAAAATATCACAAGGTTTAAGGTTCCACTTTTACCGTAATTTTACACCTGAATGCAACACTTATTTCCAACAGAATAGCAGAGATAGAATATTCCTAATACATGAACCATTACCATATAATTTATTTACTGCTAAGCTCTTCTGATACCTTACCTTATGAAACTGTCATCTCTGGCAATAATCTCTGGGAAATAACTAACATTTTGCACACTACACTGATGTTTCTCTTTGTCATGTTCTTTCTTTGACCTTATGTGTTGCACTGTGTGCCTGGATGATACACAATGATGATCATTGATACAAATGCATGATCTATTTTGTTGCACAACAAACACTCATTCAACATTTTTTAAAAGTCATAAAGTTCCATAAACATGTACGTTCTTCATTGGGCTTCAATTAGAGGCACTTCTGATTTGAACTCCTGAAAAATGAAACCTTTGTTGGATCGATGTTAAAACATGACATTCTGGCATTTTTATCACTTAAGATTTGCATGACAAAAGTTTGGAATCACTAGTTTGGAATCACTATGATTTAAGAAATGTTATACTTTTTATTACATGGCTCGGTTGAATTCCAATGTAGAATGCGGTCTGATATTTCTTGATAACAGACCGCTGCAAAGTATAACCATAGACAGTATAAGAAGTGGACAGAGCCATCTCATTGGAATTCAATTGAGACAAGTGAAGCCCATTTTTGAGCGATTTTTTAGGACTTCCGTTCCTGACGCGCAGACTCAAACCGACTCAAACAGAGCTTGACGACGTAGATGTGACGTGAGCAACCCGTCTGTCTTCTAGTGGCTATGGCATGGAAAATCTGAATCATTCCCTTCCGAAACTTGCAGAGACGGAGAGTGTGAGTATGAGCTGTCCATGAGCTAGCAGCAGGAGAAACTTTTGCCAGGTATTCTGATTAATTATTTTGTCATTTTGCCTCCACGTCCCCCTGATTGCGCGCGAGCTTCTCCTCCTGTCCATACAGTAATAATAATAATAATAATAATTCGTTACATTTATATAGCGCTTTTTCTGAGACCTCAAAGTGCTTTACATAGATGGGGGAATCTCCTCAACCACCACCAATGTGCAGCATCCACTTGGATGATGCGACGGCAGCCATATTGCGCCAGAACGCCCACCACACACCAGCTTACTGGTGGAGAGGAGACAGTGATGAAGCCAATCAGTATATGGGGATGATTAGGAGGCCATGATGGACAGAGGCCAAGGGGCAAATTTGGCCAGGATGCCGGGGTTACACCCCTACTCTTTTTCGATGGACATCCTGGGATTTTTAATGACCACAGCGAGTCAGGACCTCGGTTTAACGTCTCATCCGAAGGACGGTGCTCTTTTTGGCAGTGTAGTGTCCCCGTCACTATACTGGGGCATTAGGACCCACACAGACCACAGGGTGAGCACCCCCTGCTGGCCTCACTAACACCTCTTCCAGCAGCAACCTGGTTTTCTCAGGCGGTCTCCCATCCAGGTACTAACCAGGCTCAGCCCTGCTTAGCTTCAGTGGGTAACCAGTCTTGGGCTACAGGGTGATATGGCTGCTGGCCAGTAATCTCTCTACTGTGCGACAGAGAGTCGCGTGGTTATGACGCAATCGTTAGCCTACTTTTACAAAAACTGCTTCTACGGGGCCATAACGTAAGATACAAGGTAATGGAGCATTTTATACATTGTCATGTTTCTTTAGAAATAAATAATGGACAAATGGAGTCTTCAAACGCCTCAGATGTAAAGTTATTCGCTGTCAAAGTGACGCAAAAAATGAATGGGAGTCAATGGAATGCTAACAGCAAGTGAAGTTCTGCTACAAGATGGTGGCACGCGGCCGGCTTCAACTTCCGGTCGACTTCCTTCCCGCTTGAGTATAACACACCGTTGCCATGAAAAACAGTGCGTTGCTATGGACGCAGAACGGACTATTTTCTTTAGCGGAAGCAATATAATCGTTTTTTAAATCAATATTTTCCGTCAAATTGTTTATTTATTGTGTAGGTAGCCATGTAATATAAGCAGGATAATGTATAGCGAGGCAGTTGTTATAGCGAATAACAACCCCTTCAGGCTGATTCAAGACATTCAGCCTGTCGGGGTTGTTATTTGCTATAAAAACCGCCTCGCTATACATTATCCCTCACATAGCCAAGCAAGGATGCCTAAAATTGATCACAAATGACAGCAAATACATTTATAATGTTACAAAAAATATATAATTTTAAAGAAATGTTGTTCTTTTGTACTTGTTATTCATAAACAATCCTGAAAACATATGTTCCATAATGATTTCCTCACTTCATTTAGCAGCACAACCATTTTCAACTGTGATCATAATCAGAAATGTTTCTTGAGCTGCAAATCAGTATTAGAATGATTTCTGAAGGGTCGTGTGACACTGAACTCTAGAGTAATGAGCTCTGCCATCACACGATTTTTTTTTTTTAAACATTAAAATATAGAAAACAGGGTAACACTTTATAATAACTACACGCTATTAATCATTAGTTAAGCATTAGTAAACAGTTAATTCGTCATTTATAAAGCATTAATAGACATTAATAAGCAGTTTATAAATACAGCTATAAATACTTTGTTCTTGATTTAGAAGCATATCTATAGTGTGTTTAATAATTGTATTTTCATACTTTATTAATGATCAATTTGTCATTTCTAAATGAAGTATTGCATTATTTACAAACCGGTTATTTAGGAGTTGTCAGTGATTCATAAGATCACTTAGAAAGTGTAAGTAAATGATTAATAAACTGTTTAAATACATATTATTATTCAGACATATAGTAATAGTTACTTAGTGTGTTAATACATGCTTTATTAACATGTATTTCTACTGTAATTCAGGGTTAACTCAGGTAGTTATAAAGCGTTTAGTAGTGGTCAGTTCACTATTTTTGTGAGCTCATCTAAAGTGAGGACTAGTTATGCCTTGTAAAGCATTTACAAAGGAGATTTAAAGACTGTTAAATATTTTTATGTTCTGTATTACTGTGTGTGTTTGTTTCCTTTTTCCGTTTAGAAGATCAGTGAGCCTTTAAATCTCCTTTGTAAATGCTTTACAAAGCATAAATAGTCCTCACTTTAGATGAGCTCACAAAATAGTGAACTGACCACTACTAAATGCTTTATAACTGCCTGAATCTACTACATTTACTTACACTTTCTAAGTGATCTTATTAATCAATGACAACACCTAGTTTGTAAATAATGGTAAATAATGTAACTGGTTTGTAAATAATGTAATACTTCATTTAGAAATGATAAATTGATCATTAATAAAGTATGCAAATACAATTATTAAACACAATGTAGATGTGCTTATAAATCAAGAATAAAGCATTTATAGCTGTATTTATAAACTGCTTATTAATGTCTAATAAGGCTTTATAAATGATGAATTAACTGTTTAGTAATGCTGAATGATTAATAGCATGCAGTTATTATAAAGTGTTACCGAAAACGGTAGATAAAAATATTTCACAATATTACTGTTTTTCAGATAAATGGTGCCTTATGCCTGGTTCAGATTACACGATTTTTTTGTCTGTTACGATAGTCACTGTGTCAGATTACACGATTTTGACACGTCCATGTCATGGACAAGAAACATGTCTGACTACACGTTTTCCGACCAGTCATCGCGAGCCGTCTCACACACTCATTCACTCGCACATATACACGCACTCACTCACACACACACGCTCACTCACTCGCACATACACACTCACACACTCGCTCGCACACACATACACTCACTCGCACATACACGCTCACTCGCACATACACGCTCACTCGCACATACACACTCACTCACATACACGCACTCTCTCTCTCTCTCTCACACACACACACTCTCGCGCACACACACAGTCACACACACTCACTCACTCGCGAACACACTCTCACTCACTCACTCGCGGTCTCGCGCGCCGTCGTCGTGGAGGACCGTTAAAAAATTAAACATGCTAGTCTTTCTGTCGTGATGTCGTGAAGCATCGCAGACGCGACGTAGGTTGTCGCCCACTATGACACACTATACGAGATGAAACGATCGAATCTTGCGTCCCGACGCCCGTTGTCGTTTGCGAATCCCCACGACACCCTACGTCAAACGGATCGTCCCAAAATCGGGTTAAAATCGTGTAATCTGAACCAGGCATTAGAAGTACCTTACCTTAACTTTTGAACAGTAGTGTAGCCTATATATTATTATATCAAAACCAGCACAAGCACACCTTGCAATCAAAACATAAAAAATATATATATTGTTACTTTATTTTGCCAGTATGTATATTTGTAAATATATATTTTTTTAGAATATCAAATTGGTTGCTTATTATTCCGTAAAAGAATGTTAAGTGTTCTTTTTCCTCTCATTTACAGTAACCTAGTTGTACCAAATGTAATGTATCCATTTTTGTCCATACAACTTTTGTTTAATCCAAATAGCTTACTCATGTATTAAAGCAACACATTCATGCTTGTATGTGGTCTTAAAGGTGCCATGTGTAAAAATTGAGGTAAAAATATCCAAAAAATGAGCTACACGCATCAAAAGAATGAGAAGAAATAAGGGCGATGATGTCATTAAAAAAATGACAAGTTATAGTGCTGCAGAGATATCAACCTGAATTAGCAATAGCATTACTAGCCACGGCCCGACAGGTGTTGTAATACCAGTTTCGGCCATGGGAGGCGGTATGCGAGCAACATAACCACCACCAGCCCAACTGCAATACACGAATAACTCGCACGGCTTGTGGACGTACTTGAACCTGATGTCAATCGTGTGGAAAATACAGCCCACTACTACATTTCAGTTCAGGGAAGAGAGCGGAAGAATGGCTGAAGCCCTTGGCAAGAGACCCTTACCACCACCACACCCACCCGCTGCAGGGATAAAACGCGCTCGGAATCGCAAATAAAATCTGATAAAAAAAGGAACAGAACCAGAGTAAACATTGGCACTGCTTTCCATCGCTGGAGACAACTAATGGCCATGAAAGAAATGAGGTTCGACTCCGAACTTGCAACATTTCTGTTTATTATAACAACCTATATTATGTTTATTAAATGGCTTTCCTGAGGTAAATCTGACATAATTGTTCTCCAGCTATGTTATTGACCTCTTCACGCTGATAAAAAACACTGATTGGTAGATATTATGTATGAGGAATACATTTCGGTAAGTTGTAGCCTACTGTATCTTTCAACAGTGTTCGTGTTTTTTACTATTAGCTACTAGAGATGATCGGTTCACGTGCGCTAGGGATCTGTCACGTAACATTTACAAGCGCCAAAACGGTATTTATTGTTTGAATTGCGTAATAAAATTGACAGAATCTGAGAGCTGAAATTTTTTTTATATCATAACTAACCTGCTCTGTCTAGTCTGTCGGTCTCCATGTCCTCTTTGCTTCGGGATTTTTCTGTGCGCGAGAAAATAGATGTGTGTCGTGAGAGCGTGTGAAAAGTGTCAATTGCGTGTGTCTCACGGTGAATGCGTGATAGTTGGCAGCTCTGGTTACGTTGGTCAACATCAGCGAATGCTGTCTGTCAAATTAATGTAATTCAAACTAACGATAAAAATGTAATATGAACAAAACGAATATGAACATATTCACTGGTAAAGGTGAAGGGGAGTAGCTTGAAGATGTCATATTCATAGAGTAGACACACTTTCTGGAGGTATACTGCCCCCATCTGGTATGGAATGTGGAGTATGAATTGATTTTCTTTTACACATGGCACCTTTAAATAATTTGGCTTATTTAAATGAACAAGAATTTAAGAACAATCACACCAGGATATATTATATATATATATATATAAAAAATATATATATATATATATAAAAAAAATATATATATATATATATAAAAAAGTGTTAGCCCACAGATACATTTATGAGGGTTTATTTAATTGCATTATTAAATTACTATTAATCAACAAATGATAACAATTAGTAAAAGACACAGTTTTAAAGCTTTGCAAGGTGAAATTTATACGACGAGTTGAAGTTTGCTGTGCTTTATATAGCCTACACGAAGTGAATGCCTGCAATCATTCAGTCATTGATGAATGCACAAAATGTGCAAATTAATAAAAACATTATAAACTCTACGAAACGATACACAATTGTAGTTTAAGTTCGCGCTAAAACTATATTTACCTTTTTTTGAAATAATCCATTTAACCTGCTGAGAAACGAGGAGTGTGAACTAAAATGATCCGATCCGCGCGCATGCCCGGGAAACTCATGAATATTCATGTAGGCTCCGCCCACTGCCTCTACAGATGCACAACTCACTTTTGCACCACATTTGACATTGATAAATGGTGCGAAAGGGAGAGCGCGCGAAACTTGTCACTTGTAAGCGAAAAACAGCGTTTGAGACTCGTAGCAGCAGATTCAAGCAGTTGTAGTTATGTACTTGTGTTTGTGCTAGAAAAATATACAAGACATTTGTGAGAAAATATTCTACAAGTGTGCAAATCTCATCGGATGAATTCACATACTGATTTGCGGATGAGCAAAACTTCTTCGTGACTTCACATTTTTTGATGCGGGTGTGTAAATGCGTTTTGCACCATATTCACTGCAGCAACTGTACACAGCAAAAACTCCAGTGTTAAATTAACACTCCTGGGAGTGTATATGAGTCCACACTCAAAAGTGCAAAGTGTTAAAATATGAGTGTTAAATGAACACTCAAGAGTGTTAAGGTTAATGAGATAATTAAGTGATTAATTTAGTGATGATTGATCATTATTGAAGACACCTGATGTTAACAAGCAGAAACACTGAAGGAGAAAATCACTAATTGTAAGTTACCATTAAGGTGATGGGTGTTTGCTTTAGTTGGGCTCTTGGCACTTATTTGTTTACTTTAAATTTTGCTTGTCTGCTGTTATTGATTTATAACAGTCAGATGAACAAAGAGACAATGTGATCTGATGGTGTTGGTTATGTTTTGACATAATCATGTTGTGATCCGTAAAACAAAACCTATTGAGATGGCTTAACTTGTTAATTACAGCAGCTCTGTGATTCTACAGCATATGATTTTTAATGTTTTTCATATAATCCAAAAATATTTCATAACCATTGTTCTGATCAAAAGACTTTCAAATGAATTTATTTAGAAACACAGACATCAATAATCAGCCTGTGAATCTCAACAATGGTGACAATAATAAAGCATGTTGCAGTGGCCTCCACCAATCACAACTCATTTATGGCTCCCATCATGCATTGCGGTATGAATAAATTATGATCTGAATTGTCTATGTAATTTACTTTTCCTAATTGAATATTCTGCTCGTCACCATTGTTGAGATGCATAGACTGAATCTTGACGTCTGTGTGTGCCTAAAAGAACGATTTTTTTTTTTTCAAAACAACTTTTAGGAAATCCTTTGTATTATATCTAAAAATCTGGATATTTTCACAGTTATGCTGTAATCAACAACATACATCTAAGTCAGAAAGAAGGATCTTAACAAGTTCAGTGATCCATTTCAAATGATGATTGTCGTAATATAACCAACACTATCAGATCACTTTTTTTCTTTGTTCATCTGGCAGTTATAACTCAGATACAACAGCCAAACAAAATCTAAAGTAAATTTATATTGGTCAAGAGCCCGACTAAAGCAAACACCCATCACCATAACGGTGGCTTACAATTTGAGATTTTCTCCTTCAGTGATTCTGCTTGTTAACATCAGGTGTCTTCAATAATGATCAATCATTACTAAATTAATCACTTAATTAGCTCATTAACTTTAACACTCTTGAGTGTTAATTTAACACTCATATTTTAACACTTTACACTCTAGAGTGTGGACTCATATACACTCCCAGGAGTGTTAATTTAACACTGGAGTTTTTGCTGTGTAGCAAAAATGTGAGCGTACAAGTTTCTTAATTTGTGATTTGTAGAATAGGATTTGTGCACCTGCAATGAAGAATTTGAGAAGGTGTAACTGTTGTGTTGTGTTTGTGGAAGAGAGAAAAAAGTCTACAAGTTTGCAACTCTTAAAACATTTCTCTCTGTGACTTCAAATTTACTGATACACATGTGTGACTATTCTCTACAACTACAAATTTCACTGTCACAGGCGTTCAGTTGTTTTGCACCAAAAATACCTTCATAAGTATCTCAATAACTTTAACTCTGATTCAGAATTACTTAAACAGGGACCAAATGTTATCTGAGCAGAGATTTTGCTGTACTGATTACAAAGGTCTTATCTCCTCTATCCACTGTGTTGTTAATAATAGTGCAATAATTTCCCCTGTATAAACAGATAACTCATCACTGATCCTTTTTCCTATTGACAAATTAAATTCTGGAACAGTAAGCGCTGTCTAAACTCTTCGACGCATCTGTGTACATCTGTACATAGCTGTGGTACTTTTAATATATGTCTGCATCTTATATGAAGTACATTCGTTATCCTTGTATTTCTTTTTTTAACAATGTAAAATCTACTGTAGCGTCTGAAAGTAACCAAGGTTTTATTACTGGTAGTGGTACTGTTGGACTAACTTTTAACTGACTAACTTTAAGTTCTGTTGCTTTCTGTAACACTGTCCATCCGAAGCTTTTTGTTTTCCTCCTTTCTTTTTCCCAACAAGGCTTTAAAGTATCTAGTGTTGGATGCTCTGTCTTGACTATGGCCTTGTAAGTTAACCCTTGCTGTAAAAAAAGACCAAATTCTGACAGTATCACACCATTTTCTATTAAAACAGTAATGTACAGTATACCTTAGAAAACAATGCATTCTGGGTTATATTTGTCTTTTTCGAGAAAATAGCCTACAGGAATATACTGTGAATTAACAGCGCTCAAAGTCGACAGTCTTTGTGTCCAAATCACACCCTATACCCTCATCCACTATTCCCTACATTAGTTCACTAATATAGTCCACTTGAATGAAAAGAAGAGTGTGGTTTCAGACACTGATGAACACCTGATAAGCAGAATCACTGAAGGACAAGAACAGTAAAAAGAGAAACTACAACTGACTTCCAGCCACACTGAGTTTGAAATCAGTTTACAAACCAGTTTAACATCATTTCTTTCATACATGTACAAAAGTTATTGTTGAGAATTAACAGATATTTAGTTGTTGATGTTTTATTGAATATAATAAAGTTTGTAGTCACCATGATGGAGATCAGTATTTGCTTTAGTTGGTCTCTTGACCATTGACTTTTTACAATTAGTTTCTCTCTGGCTACTGTAATTGTGCGTTTATAAAATAGATTTATTATGGCAAGAAACAGTCAGGAGGAAGTTGATCATGTGTTTTTGGTGTGATGATGCCATGATCATTCTGGACATGTCTGATTTGCTGATCTCTTCCCCATAATTTGAACTTTTGGTTATTTAATCATATATCTGTGTATCTACAACATGAAATCAATGTTTCATGGCAACAGCGTTGCCAGTAATTTACAGTAAAAAAAAAAAAGAAAAAAAAAAAGAAGCCTGGTAAGGTCTAACAGTGTATGTCAAGAAATCTGGACATTTTTTACACGGACTATTTGGAGAACATTCTTGTAACAAAACTCTGTTAGCTGAGCAGTTTCCTGTTTTTCACAGGGGTTTTCTGCGGTGTGATCTTCTTTCTAATTGCCATCAGCATGATGGAGACCATCTTTGTGAATTATCTGATGGCTAAAGGAGCTAAGAAGAGATCTGTGGAAACTAAAGCTGATGTTAGTGGACAAGATGGTAAGAACTTACACAACATCAGATTATGAGGAACTTTGTCATGTATTTTATACGTTTACTTCACAAATTAACGTTTATTAGTGAAATGAAGTTTAAGATTTGTTTGCTTTGTAGCTTTGGTACATATGCAAAGAAAAGATAATACAATTAATTAATATCTGAGTAAATAAGACTCTAAAATAGTACAAACTGTTTAGATGGATGGATAGATGAATGAAAATAGCATTTGAAGTCTGAGCTTAGCAAATGTAAAGCCATGCATTATCAAATTCTAAACAAGCCACCCCAAAACCACATGTGAAATTCATTTGTTTTTCTACAATAGAGTATCAGCAAAGATTCCCCATCGAAACATCATATGTGAGATTATGCAGACAAAACATTTATACAGAGCTATGCTTTTTTCCTCTCACAGATAGTGTAATAGACCAGCAGAACCCTCCAGACTCAGTTAGAGATCAGAATGAAGAGCAGTCTTGTACTCCTGACCGTCTGAAGGAGATCCTCACTGAGTGTCGACAGAAGACACCTCTGTCCTGGACCAGAGTGGCAAGATTCATAAATGTGACCTTCTTGGTTCTTTACATAATCACTATTATTGTGTTTATGTCTGTGCTTTGGAAGCATTGGTATATTCCATAATGCTTCAAATAATTAATTTGTCTGTGTAGGGTAAACTTAAAATAAATAAATTAGTTCAATCAAATTAACTTTTATGAGTATTTAGAACTTTCTTTTTCTTTTGAGTTCACATAACTGACATATTTTAAGTAATCTGAATTGTTTCATTTAATTTAGACAAACTTTTTCAGTTATGTTGGAATTTTTAGGGGGGTAATCATTATGGTGAAGAGTGGAGCATGAGCCTGGTTTGAGAACAAGTATATGTAACCCATGTTGACTAAACAAGTCAGAATAAGCAATAAAAAATAAAATGAGTTCTTGTTATCTTCACATTCTCCATTAAAAAAAAATCTTCAAACTGAAAAAATTATTTATCCATTGAAAAATGATCTACATATTTGACAGAGTCAGCAGAGTTAATTTTGAGAAAGATCTAGTTGAAGTTTCCTGAAGGTTCCAAAACATCATCATTTTGCAACCAAACCTTAAAACATATGCTGATAATAACACCATATTTGGCACAAAAAAAAAAAAAAAAAAAAAAAAACGTCTAAAGGGGAAATATATGTTCAACTTTATTGAAAATATTGATATAAAGAATATTCAACATTGTTACCTAACTGATTTTTCTGCTAAGCAGTCAGGTTGAGAAGCGTGTCATTGGTTAAAGGGATAGTTCACCCAAAAATTTAAATTAGCCTCATAAAAAAATTAGATTTACTCACCCTGAAACCATCCTAGGTGTAAATAACATTCTTATTTCAGACGAATACAATCAGAGTTATATAAAAAAAATGCCCTGGCTCTTCCAAGCTTTATAATGGGCTTCCAATAATTTTTTGGAAGTCCATCAAAGTGCATCCATCCATGATAAAGGTGCTCGAAACGGCTCTGGCGGGTTAATAAAGGCCTTCTGAAGCGAAGCGATGCATTTGTGTAAGACAAATATCCATATTTAAAACTTTATTGACCAAAATAACTAGCTTCTGGCAGACCGCTGTACACACCGATTTATGGTGAAAGAGTAACACTTGAACTTGACGCACAACGTAATGACGAACGCGGTTGACCAGCCCTGTTTGTTTGAACCGCGAGAGGCGTAAAAGCTTACGCTACTCCTACATCCTACGTCATACACCATCAAGGGTTACTCTTTTGGCATTAGTTGACTTGCATACGGCCTTCTGCTGGAAGCTAGTTATTTGAGTTGATAGAGTTTAAGTTTCCGAAGGCCTTTATTAAACCACTTGAACCCCGATAATTGCTGCTCGCAGCTATATTTTATTATTATTATTGATATTCTGTTGCATAATCTTGTACATGGATTGCTACATGGGTAGCCTTTAAAGTTTAAAGGGATAGATCAACCAAAAATGAAAAATATCCCATAATTTACTCACTATGTAGTCATCCTAAGTGTATATGACATTCTTATTTCTTATTATTCTTATTATAACAAATACAACGGGAGTTATATTAAAAAAATGTCCTGGCTCTTCCAAGCTTTATAATGAGAGTAGATGGGTATATTCTTTTGGAAGTCCATCAAAGCGCATCCATCCATGATTAAAGTGCTCCACACGGCTCTGGCGAGTTAAGGCACATGCGTAAAAAGATAATGTTTTATTTAGCAAGCCTGTTACCCTCTCAATCATAGATGGAAGTGACCATTTACAGCCAATACAGTAAATTTACCATAGAAAAAATATAGATTCATTTTTTTTTAACAGTTAACGATAATTCATAGGCCCATGGCGGACATGTTTTTTGAGATACATCAATGTACGCAGAGACAATCGTGGCGGCTCGGACAAAGACATAGCATGCCAATTTTCAAGTCAGTCGGACAAACAGTTGCAAAGGTATGACCATTTTCATGTCTTTTCTATTTTATAGTGCCAACAAGTGGCCAATCACCGAATTATTTTACCTTGACCTCAAGTGGAGCTCTTACATATGTGTGCCAAGTTTGGTGAAAATCTCTCATTTCCTTTTTGAGTTATAGCCATTTTGGTAAAATTAGCTCCTCCCACTTCAAACATTTTTACACGCCTTAACGACCATGAATCAAACATTTCTACTTTTTTTTTTTTAGATATATAATTATTGCTAGTCAGACTCCAAAAGAATTTTTCTGTAGGGCCTACATTTTTTAAACACATCATACAAAGCTACGACATCATGTAGACACACAGATAATAAAAAAAATCAGCACATGAATCTCAACAATGGTGGCAATAAAAAAAGACCATTCGGCTGCATAAGTTATTCATGTTGCACTGAAACATGAAACTTTGATTGTCTTTTAAAGTCGACATGAAATCAAAATTGACCCTATTTACTTTGTTAGCGCATATTACTAGTCTTGTGGTAAACAATTAATCAGTGCAAGTTAATACACAGAAAAAAATTGTTTGCCGTGGTAATCTTTAATCAAAGTCTGAAAAGTTACTTCCGGTCTGAAATGGCGTCTTTTTCTGATGACGTATGCTTGACGGCTTGGGTTGAAAAACGCTTAACCACTCCCCTCAAACCGTTAGTCTGCTATGAGCGAGAGATGGAGAGGAGGAGCGCTGACACTAAAACCCTGCCCTCTGTTCAATATTCCGTTTCACTTGGAAGTACGTCACAACACTGGAGAAAAGTCGTTTGCAACTTCCGGTTCACGCAGACTTTAATGTCCATGAAACCAGAGAATGTCTAATAGGAAGAGAATAGGCTCTATGCACGAACGCTGCTGACGTATTTCCGGTAGGATCTCAGCCTATGAATACATGAATACATTTAATGAATACATGAATAAAAACAACTTCATGTTTAAATTCCAATCCGGATTCAGGAAGTCACATTCTACCGAATCATGCCTACTCTATTTATCTGACATCATACACAGGGAAATAGATAATGGAAATCTCTGTGGAATGGTGTTATTGGATCTTCAAAAGGCATTTGATACGGTGAACCATGACAGACTGATTGCCAAACTTGAGGCCTTAGGGGCAGATAGCTCCACCTGTAGATGGTTTAGATCTTACCTATCAGGGAGGGAACAATTGGTGGTCTTAGGGGGAGTACTGTCAGACCCTTGTATAGTTGAATGTGGAGTTCCACAAGGAAGTATTCTCGGACCGTCCTTATTTTTAACATATATTAATGATATGGCAGACTGCTGTTCATGTGAACTATTTCTTTACGCGGATGACTCTGCACTTTTAATGTCTCATAAACAACAATCCACTTTAGAGAGTAACCTGAGCTCTGAGCTATCTTCTGTAAACAACTGGCTGATTGACAATATGCTGTCTCTACATTTTGAAAAGACAGAGGCCATTTTGTTTGGCTCAAAATATAAATTAAATAGATGCTCTAAATTTAGGGTTATTTTGAATAATGTTGAGGTCAGTACAAAAACGTCAGTAAAATACCTGGGTTGCATCCTAGAAAACAACTTGGATGGCAGGAAGATGGCCAATAAGGTTCTGAGTAAAGTCACCGGGCTTACAAAGTTTTTAGCCAGAAATTCTACATTTTTAGATAGGTCAACAATGATCATTTTAGCTAACGCCTTAATTTTAAACCAGTTTGAATATGCATGCACTACCTGGTTTGAAGGCCTAACAAAACGACTTAAAGGGAGGCTGCAAGCAGCACAAAATAAATTAATAAGAGTAATTCTAAACATGGGCCATAGGTCTCATATAGGTAGGTCACAATTTGTTGAGCTTAACTGGCTTCCTGTTGAGTCGCGTGTTATTATGTCAAGACTGACCATGACCCATAAAATATTGTATGGTAATGTCCCAAATTATTTGTTGTGTCTTATTACTAAGGTGAAGGACACACACACTATTTACACTCGTGGCAGTATATCAGACCTCTGTCCTTATGCATTCAAGACAATGTTAGGGAAAGAAACATTTGCCTATATAGGGGCAGTTCAGTGGAACAAGTTAGACCGGCAAATAAAAGTGATTTCAAGCATGAACTCTTTTAAAAAGAGGACCAAGGTCTGGTTATTAGAGAGGGTAGCGGAATAGGACCAGGGGCCAGTTAATGTCTATATTTTTGCTTATTTAAGGAAAATGTTTGTACAGTATGTTATGTCATTGATTATTGTGTAAGTGTCTTGTCCTGATGTTATGTGTTGAGGACCACAATGGAAATAAGTCCTGGACTTTATTGTGTTTTTATCCTCGATTGTATCTGATGCCTTTTTGTTTTATGTTTAAGGCTTCTTGATATAATTAAATAAATCAAATCAAATCAAAAAGCCGGCGTCTTTACTTCCGCAAAGCGCGTTCTATAGCGAAGTGTATAGCGGCAAAACTTTAATAAAATTCATTTTCTCAGAAACGGAGACAACGATTTTAGAAACTGATTCGCTAGTTGGATTTCGCGCGATATGAGAGAATACTCACCCTCAAAGTTGTCGATGTAGCTCGAAATTTATAATTTAAAGAACTTCTCTTTCTTACTTTTATGTGTGACAGTTAACTGCCTCACAATATTGTTAACATCATTCTCGTTAACCGCTGGAAGTTCTTGTAAACAGCGAGTGTAATTTGCCATTATCTCCACCTAATGCAAAAACGGCTTCCGACGCAGCACCGGATGTAACTGGGCGGGCTGAGACAAAACGTGGAAGCGATCGTGCATAGAGCCTATTGGCACTCTCTGCTTACTTCCGGTTTCTGGACTGGCTGCAGTAACACGTCTCTGTCCATGCGGGGGCGCTCGCAGGCGAGTGCAGAATGAATGGAGGTCTATGGCGAAAAACCCTCAAAATCCACTTTTCTCAGGATATAATTTTTTGTCTAGTAATTTGAATGTTGTATTCGAAAGGAGATGCAAAGAAATTACACATTGCTGGGTGTTAGATTTTTTAGAGTCTCTTATTTGGTTTAAAAAGTCTTTTAAAATGTCAATGACGTCAGAATGCTGACGTCATTAGCAGAATGCTAGCGTGTTATGGGCAACAACAACTCAACCTGTAAGAAATCGAAAGGACATAAGTACTTGTTCATTCAACTTTCGACCTATAACCCATGTTGAACTTGCAAAACCTACAATAAAATCTGAGATTTCTCAACGGCAATCGGGTGAAAGAGACACATTTAGCCATCTAGCCCCATAGACTCCCATTCATTCTGCTCTCGCCCGCGATCACCTCCAGTGGAATTCTAATGGAACTGCAACCAAGATCGATACAATGGGGCTAATAGGAAGTGCCAAGGCTCTCCATAGACGGGCTCTGATGAAACTTTGATGTCACCATTGTTGAGATTCATGTGCTGATAGTGTTGGGGGTAACTCATTTCAAGCAACTGTAGTTATGTAATTAGATTGCTTTTTCAAGTAACTAGAACAGGGACTTGTTATTTATTTTTTTATTAAAGGGATAGTTCACCCAAAAATGAAAATTCTGTCAGTAATTCCTCACCCTCATGTTGTTCCAACCCCGTAAGACCTTCGTTCATCTTCGGAACACAAATTCAGATATTTTTGATGAAATCTGAGAGCTGATCACTCCTCCATAGGCTGCTAGGTGGCCCAAACTTGCTGGCCCAGAAAAGTTATTAAAGAGATCGTTAATATAGTCCAAGTGACTACAGTGGTTCAATCTTAAGTATATCAAGCGACGAGAATACTTTTTGTGTGCAAAAACAAACAAAAATATAGCTGCGAGCAGCGATTACGGGCCCAAGCCGGTGGCACCGCAATCCTGGTGCCAGGGTGGCGGTACCGCCGGCTTTGGCCCTCCATCGCTGCTCGCAGCTATATTTATATTTATATATATATATATACACACACACACATACATATATATATATACACACACACATACATATATATATAAATAATTTTAAGGGACAAGACACAGATAATTTTACTTGCCTGACCTGATTAGAAAAAAGAAAAAAAGAAAATAAAATAATAAGTAGGGGATCACTAAATCGAGAGAATATTCTGATTTTATGATACACTCAAAATATTCCACAACAAATCCTTTAAATGTAATGATATTCAGAACGGAACAAGAATAAAAAATAAAAAATAATCTATAAACAAAGCCAAAACGAAAAAATAAATATAATAAAAAAATTAAATTTCAAGCAATCCATGGCATGATTTATTTATTTTTTGGACTAAAACATTCTGGCTTTTTTTAAACTCAAACATAATTCTTAAATTGAATAATAATAATAATAAAAGAATAAAATGGGTTTAGTTCTGATTTCGTTGAAATCGCTCGCTCTCCGTACCTAACTTTTCCTGAATACAATCACAATTGAAACTGTGACATTGATTTCATACAACAGGATATTAACAGTTAAAATGAAGTCATTTACATTTTAGATAAGTACTGATAAGATTGACTGTTTTTGTTCTGTTTCAGCAGCGAAAATAGTTAAACAAAGATCACAGAAGAACGCATCTCACAGGAACGTGTTTTCTCATAACTGAATGATTCAGCATTTTGAACGAATTGGTTGACTCAAAGATTGAATGATCAATCCATAAACATCTGTTTATGTTTATGGATTGGATGTTTATGGATCCATGTTTATGGATCTGTATATGTTTATGGATTACGAATCGTTTGAACGAATGAATCAATGACTCGCTCATTAAGACGGTCACTTGGCGACATCTAATGGCGGTTTAGTGTTGTTTAAAAGCATAATTCTTTCCAACGTGTGTGTGATTTGTGTGTGCACCATTATAAATGTCCGTGTGGACGTCCGTATTTTTCTTTCACTTTTATATTAGCGATTTAAAAGCACCCGCTCGTGTCACACACGTCGATTAACCGGTGGGAAAATATCCTCAGACACATACCTAATAAATGTATATTTAAATACATTATTGGCCTAGCTGGTAAAAAGTTTTATATATTATTTTGATGTCCTTTTGGACACAAGAGGGCAGTATAGCCCTATGTATGACTTGAATTTTTTTTTCACTTTACTGTTTTAAAATTTAGAATAAAATTAGAATAAAATTCTTTTTAAAATTAGAATAAAATGGGTTTAGTTGTGATATTTGTATACTTTTATATAGAAATAAATGGTATAAAATTACATTTTTAGAAGATTTGAGGCTTTTAGTGCCTTTTGGAGGCTGATTTTGCAAAAAATCCACATTCAAACCAAAATATCTGACTTCCTGATGGTCGGAGCTAATGACTTTAAATTAGAAAGTTGTCCGGGTCGATGAGATCAACATACGTACTGAGTTGTGCTACTGTAGGTAAAACGACCCCCCCCCCACTTTTGTCAAAAGCATTTTGAAAGTGACACATTTCCTGCTGCCAGTTGGTGGCGCTTTAACTTTGACACACAATAGTTACATCCATCTGATCGGCCTCTTACCATGAACAAACTGCTGAAGTTTCATCAAGATCAGTTAATGTATGCATTAGTTATAACACTTCGTGTTTCTCTTTTCTCGCCATTAATTCGTTTCCTCGCCACAGCCAAACCGTTCGAGATATCAAAAATCCGTCCGCAATTTAGCATCCTCAATGTCTTGACTTCACGCTGACCGAGTTTGGAGGCGAATCGATGTATTTCCTAGGAGGAGTACATTAAATTCCACAGCAAGCGTTTCAAAACAACCCTAAATAGCCGACTTCCTGTTGGGCTGGCGTAAAACTTAGAGCACGAAAGTTGTTCGGCCCGATGAGATCTATATGTGTACCGAGTTTCAAATTAATTCATGCAAGCGTGTTTGATATATGGACCAAGTTTTAGAACCCCGTTCAAGGGGGCGCTGTTGAGCCCCCCAGCCACGCCCGGCTACCAGATTCAGCCCCGCCCTGATGGCCGCGGGTTCTGACCTGTGTGCAAAGTTTCAAGAGTTTTCGAGCACGTTTAGGGACCCAAAAGCCCCAGAAACCTTGAAATACAAATGAAAAAGAAAATCTCACTCAACTGACAAATCACCCCCACCCCTCACACAGTCAGAGACAGAGAGAGAGAGAAAATTCTCCAAAAAATCACATTCAAACCAAAATATCTGACTTTCTGTTGCTTTGAGCTAATAAGTGTAAATTAGAAAGTTGTCCGGCTCGATAAGAACAATATACATACCAAGTTTTGTGATTCTAGGTAAAACTAAGCCCCCATTTTTGACTAAAGGTGGCGCTACTGAGCCATTCCACCACGCCCGTTTCTGAAACTTTGCCCATGTCTACTGGATAATAAGTGTGATGTGTCTGTCGAGTTTCATGCAATTTCAAGTATGTTAAGAGTCTCAAAAGCATCAAAAAAGAATATTAAAGTTTGATGCGTTGCCATGGCAACAGTATCTAAGATATCAATAATCCTTTCACAGGTCTACATCTGCCGTGTGTCTACATTATACAACTAATCCCTTTAACCAATGAAACTGACTGCTTAGCAGAAAAATCATTAACAATGTTGAATATTCTTTATATAAATATTTTCACCTTTAAACATGTTTTTGACTTGGTGTGTGCACAATTTTGTGTTATTATCAGCATATGTTTTAAGGTTTGGTTGAAAAGTGATTATGTTTTGCTACATTTAGGAAACTAACTAGATCTCAAAATTTACTTAAATTAGGTGTAGATCAATCTTTTTTTCTTTTATTTTTTCAGTTTGAAGTAGTGATGGCAGTCTAACACTAAAGCTTTGATACGTGCTTCAAACCATTAACTGCAATTTCATTTGAACAATATTTGCACTAGACTTATTTCAGCCTCCTGTCCACTATCTAGCCAGGATCATTTAGATGCAACCTTGTCTCTTCACCAGGCGAGGTCGCTGTTACTGAAGCTTTGAGTAATGAACCCATTTTCAAAACAATTCTTCTAAGTGGTTCAGTGCTTCACCAAAGCTTAATTTACCCATCACTAGTTTGAAGAGGATTTTTTTAACAGAAAATAAAAATATAAAAAAAATATTTTATATGGGGGGTATTTCATGCATACTGAGTTTTTTACACTGTTAAGGAGTTGGATTCCCATGCTAAACAAACATGAATTAAGTTGTATGTTTGATGGAGTATTTCTGTGCCAAAAATACTCCTTCCGGTTTGTCACAAGTTTCGGAAAGTTTTTTTCGAGTATGGGCCTGTGTGACGTCAGATGGAGCGGAACATAGACATAATAAATACATAGACGCCCTATTGGCCGCTTTGAACCGTTGCTGCGATACGTCAACGCGTCCGCCATTTTGTGGAGGGCAAGACTGTGCTGTAATCAACTGCAAATGAACAGGTGAGCTGCGGTTTTTCTGGATAAAAACCAAAAAAAATTACATTTATCAACCGATTTCAGTGGTTTGTATTTGGTGTACAAAAAAAGTTCCATCTCTAGTTATTTAAAATTTATATAGTTAGATTTATAAAAAAAAATTGTTTAATAAGGAATGGCCAAAGCTCAGGCTTGTCATGTATTTGGCTTTTTATTCTTGGATAAGAATTGTGAACACCCCCATACTGAGATATTATTTAATTTTCACATTAAATTAAATAAAGTTTTCTTATTGTGGAAAAAGCATATTCTGTCATTGACCCGATTTCAGCAATAACAAAGATAAGGCCGGCTACACACTGGCTGCGTGGCGTAAGCGTCTCAGCTGCGTGGCGTGTCCGTTTTTATTTCGGCTCCCATGTTAACAGGTTAGAGCTTGCATACTGCCTGCGTGACACGCGCGTCTCGAGCCGCGCGGAAAACGCGTGCCTGCTAGAAATAGAACCGACGCCTATTTTTCACGCGACACGCAAGCGTCTTGGAAGCGTTTCCAGGCAAAATTGAATAGGAAAAGATGTTTATTTGACATTTTGACACGAATACATATTAATAAATGTCATTTTGATGTTTGAAAGTGTCTAGGGTTTGACATAAATGCAAATATAAATGCAATTTAAAAAAATATTATCGATTTTCAAATACTGAACCTGTCAATACAGAACGAAATATTCTATAGTCTATATTGCCGTCAACACTGCCGACGTTGTCTTTGCTGCTATATATTTATGTTTAACATGAAGTATAGGCCTTCCACAACTCTCTCCCCATGTCACCAATATGTCACCTAGCAGCAGCAGCGCCGCGTCAGACACGCTTCTGGTGTGCAAAGACACAGAAAACGCGACGCAGCCGCCACGCATCTGACACGCTTCAGAAACGCCACGCTCACGCCACGCAGCCAGTGTGTAGCCGGCCTAACTGATGGATCCTTTATGGTAATACATATGATATGGTACAACTACAGTGCAATGCAAATAGTAAATATAAAATAAAGTGAGAAGTAGGCTAATAGTAAATAGTTTAGTCAATAAAATAAACAAACAGTATACAGCAAATAAAATAGTAATGAAAAGTATAATTATATAATATCATAAGTACTATAAAATAATAATAATATATTGATAATAGCATATAGTATAATACTATAATAATAGCAAAAGAATATGAAATAGCCTATCAATTACCCAGCCAGCAATGACATGTGGGGCCCAGATGAGGGCTTCATGGGCGGCAAATATGGGCCCCATTATGGGCTTGCACCCGGGATCCACATTGGGGCAAGCCGTGGAAGCCCAGACGTACTAAAAGTGGGACATGTCAGACCCATTTGGGCCCCACATGTCATTGCTGGCTGGGTGGTGACTAGCGTGACTTGAAATGTATTGAGTTACAATTACACTGTAAAAAATAAAATCGTAAAAAAACGGTCAATGACTGTCAGCTGCGGCTGCCACACAAAAAACGCAAAAATAAAGTAAAATATCCTAATTTAAATAAGTGCAAAATACTTTTACAGAAATCTTCATAAATCTTTTTTAACAGAAACACGCAGTTATTTCACATTTATTTTCTGAAATTTTTTACTGAAAAACATGCAGTTAATTATATGCATGATTTGTTGTGACTATACATCACTGCATCAGCAACTACACAGTTACTGTCTGTTAAATAAAGCAACATGCAGCATTTCATCAGTGTTTCTGTGCTCATCCTGGACTGAAGCTCAGGCTCTACTCTTCAACACAATGGTGACACACAAAACACACCATACAGAAACACTTTAAACCCCAACAGAACATTAAACACTAACAGATCTCTCAGGATCTCAGCATCTTCACCTATTACAATCCAGACTTTATTTCTTTCATACTAACATTCTTATTGAGAATTAACAGAGGTTTAGAAGTTGAAGCTTTATTGAAAAGAATAAAGTTTGATGTCACCATGATGGAGATCAGTGTTTGCTTTAGTTGGGCTCTTGACCTTTTAGTGTTTAACTTTAATGTTTTTCTGGCTGTTTTAACTATGTATTTGATACACATTTATTTTAGCAATAAATGCAGGAGAAACCATCAGATGATCTTGGTCATATATTGATGGTGTTACAATCATCATATGAGGATCTGATTCACTGATGTGTCAGTCAAATCTCTGAACATATTAGCTTAGATTACATAATATGTAGATGGAGTTTAGTTTTATACAAAATCAACAATAATGTCATAATTTTTCACACAACCCTTGACATATTGTTGCATCAGTATTATAACATTCTGAAAAAAAAAAAAAAATATATATATATATATGTGTATTGTACAGAAAAAGTTTTGAGCTGGTTCATTTTTTTAGTAGTATAGAGACCTCAAGAATCAACATATGAATCTCAACAATGGTGACAACCAACAAAGCCTTTTTGTGACTTTATAGTAGGTCAGATTTTTTTTTTCATTGTCACCATTGTTGCGATTCATACGCTGATTCTTGATGTCTGAGTGAGTCTATATGATCCTGTCAAAACATCTTCTGTAATGACTTCATAAAATCAGAGTATCACAGCACTGCAGGCTCTTCTATAGCAGTTTTATAATGCAGAATGAACAACTAATATTTAATTACTTAATCAGATATTTCACTTCAGGTGGTATTAATAAAGCAGGACACTACATGATGACTATTATCACTAAAAAGTGATCAACATCATCTGATCTGAGCTTTTCTTGGATTCCTACAATAGCAACTATGCATCAAAGACACACAGTTAAAGCAGCCAGAGAAACATTAAAGTTAAACACTAAAAGGTCAAGAGCCCAACTAAAGCAAACACTGATCTCCATCATGGTGACATCAAACTTTATTATTTTCAATAAAACTTCAACTTCTAAACCACTGTTAATTCTCAATAAGAATGTTAGTATGAAAGAAATAAAGTCTGGATTGTAATAAGTGAAGATGCTGAGATCCTGAGAGATCTGGTAGTGTTTAATGTTCTGTTGGGGTTTAAAGTGTTTCTGTATGGTGTGTGTTGTGTGTCACCATTGTGTTGAAGAGTAGAGCCTGAGCTCCAGTCCAGGATGAGCAGCGAAACACTGATGAAATGCTGCATGTTGCTTTATTTAACAGACTGTAACTGTGTAGTTGCTGATGCAGTGATGTATAGTCACAGCAAATCATGCATATAATTAACTGCATGTTTTTCAGTAAAAAAAATCAGAAAATAAATGTGAAATAACTGTGTTTTAACTGTGTGTTTCTGTTAAAAAAGATTTATGAAGATTTCTGTAAAAGTATTTTGCACTTATTTAAATTAGGATAATTTACTTTATTTTTACGGTTTTTGTTTGACAGCCGCATCTGACAGTCATTGACCGTTTTTTTACGATTTTATTTTTTACAGTGTAATTGTAACTCAATACATTTCAAGTCACGATAGTCACCACCCAGCCAGCAATGACATGTGGGGCCCAAATGGGTCTGACATGTCCCACTTTTAGTACGTCTGGGCTTCCACGGCTTGCCCCAATGTGGATCCCGGGTGCAAGCCCATAATGGGGCCCATATTTGCCGCCCATGAAGCCCTCATCTGGGCCCCACATGTCATTGCTGGCTGGGTACAGAATATAGACAATAAAAAATAATAAGTTAAATAGTTACTATGAATAGTACAATAATTTAACAGCATAACTATAATATATTGATAATCGCAAGTGGTATAATTTTATAATAACAATAATAAATAATGTAAATTTATATATTTAAAAATATTCTTACATAGGCTATATAAAATAAAATGACGCAACCATGTCTCTTTTTGTTAAATTTCAGTCTTTAAAAGGTATAAGAAGCTATACAAGCCAAGAAATACAGTAAACGAGTATTCAGTCAAACACACAGCAGGCTACAACGTTAAAGTTAAATAGCCTAAATATAGCCTATAAAGTTATGAAACTTCACTTTGCCCTCAGCCAAAACGATTTGCCAAGGAACAAATTATAGATTAATGAGACTAAAGATCGCCCGTTAGATATACACAAGACAAATTATTCTCATGTTTAACCACTAGACTAAAGACATCAGATCCAGCGGCGCCGAGGTAAGGCCGTTCTCGGCGGGGTACATGAGCGCTGAGCGCCCGGTGATCGCTGGATCTCACAACTCCGAAACCGTCAGATAACATTTTTAAATAGGTGCTATCTTTATAAATAAACCACAGATTTGAGCTTTAAACAACTACATTGTCGACTGAAAAACTCTTAAAACTACATTTCGTGACACAATAACAGTAGTATTTTTTAATTTTGCGGCCTTTCTCATCTGAAAATAAAAATAGTAAATGAAATACAACCAAAAAACAAATTTGCTGTTTTCAATTGTGTGGCGATTTGTAAAGCCCCAAGCAACACACGAAATAGGCATTTTTCTCAATTCTCGTTATGAGAGGTATGGGAAAGTTGCCCTCCGCAGTATGGCGGCGCCGTTGACGTACGATCCAGCGGCCAATAGGGCGTCTATGTATTTATTATGTCTATCTATGGAGCGGAATATCCTTATACGGGTCATAAGGGCACTTCTCCCAGAAGGGCGCGCGCGCACCCGTAGACCAGAGCGAGAGAGCGAAAGCAGTACGCCCGTCAAAGCGCTGTGCTCGTCAGGGAAGTCATCGGCTGCGCTGCAGTCACAGGACTTAAAGAAATAAACAATGTCACCAAAGAAGTGCGTTCTTGTTCCCTGCATTTCGACGATGATTGTTTTATAAACAAAGCCCAGTTCGACGCCGGATTTGCAGATCGTCTAATGCTTAAGGATGAAGCAGTCCCAACGATAAAGGTTCATGGTCGTGCGTTGGAACCACAGGCGGTGAGTAAAACTGCTTCAAATGTCTGTGTGTTGTTAGCTATCGGCGCGTAAGCACAAGAAGTAAACAACATGATCACGTATAGTTAATGTATCTATGTAGCATGCGATGTATGGTGTGTGTGTGAGTGTGTGTGTTCTTTAGCTCCGCCCACACGGCACGCCTCCAGCCGCTCGGTTTTATCAGTAAAGACTCGGTACAGCCTATCTTTCTTTTACAAATATAATAAAACTAAAGACTTTTTGGAGATATGAAGGATGCAATACTACTCTATAGGTACTCAAGATTAACATGAGATTGACTGAAATTGAGTGTTTTGTGAGCAGGAAAGGAAAAAGGAGAGAATTATTATTTTTTTTTTATGAGGTTAAGTGCTCACGGAAGAGATGGGTATTTATTTTAATGCTTAATTATTTTAAGCATTATGGATGTTGCAAAAGCTTCCAAAGCACAGACAAAAACACAATAATAGTGAATATGTAAAGAACCAAGAAGGTCCCATCTATGATTCCCCACATGGAAAGAACCTATATGTGGATATATGTGTGGCGGGGCGGTGTAATTTTTGAAACACCAGAGCAAGTTTTTATTCCCTAATAAAGAAAGTCCGACTACGCCACCCTAGGGATTAGCCCCAGGGAAAATACTCAAACAATGAGCAAAGCACACAGGTTCGGTTCCCTCATAGAATTAGGCAAGAGACGTGAGTAATACAAAAATACAAATGTTTATTAATAGAAAGATACTTTTAAAATATTGGACACTGAAACCCACTTTAAACTAAACAATAAGAAAAATATACAGAAACAAAAACTAAATACCGGCAGGCCTGAGGCTCCCAACGGCAGGAAGCAACGTGGAATTTGATTTTACAGAGCACACTTCCACACACACACACACACCTGTGTCACTTAATCACACAATCACACACTCAACAGTGTACACTGCACACGATAAAGGACCACCACCAGGAGGAGGAAGAGCAATCCACCCGTGGGACCCCAGCGCCTGCAAAATAAAAATAAGAAACTATAACAATGTTCATAAAAATTACCAGATGGACATCAAGAAAGCAAATCCTCACAACCATAAATGTCAATGACAAAAATAAAGAGAAAAACCATTCAAGCGCAGAGAAGTCAATTAGTTGGTCACCTGATTAATACAAGACAATTTTAGCTCAGTAGAGGTTCACACACACACAAATAGAATTGTACTTATAGATAGTTGATCACATGAACCGAGCAATTAACTGGCCTGATTAAATATTACACGCAGTTAAATGGCTTTACAATAATAAAGATGAAGTGAAAAGGAAATAAAAATCAAGTTAACTAAACAAACTATACTTCCAAAAGAGAAGCAAGTTAACAGGAAACAAACAAAAAGAGGTTTCAAATCACAAAGACACAGAGGGCAGCTAGCTCCCCTACACGTGGAAGGAACCAACTAGTCCCCCACACAATCCAGGAATATGAAACGGGTCAAAGATAACGCCACGATAAGAACCAAACGAGCAGTCCCCTTCTCTTTAGTGATGATCGCGTCAGCGCGGCCGTATTAACCGCATCACTTTAATAGTGAGAAGACAGTAGCAACAATCACAGCATAGAACGAGAGGGAGAATCCTATAACAAACAAACGGAGATGTTACCAATCATAATACTATCCCCACTCACAGTCATAGTAACGTATAAACACTTACCATCAGGAGATCACGCTAGATAGCACGCTTAATAGACACGGATTGGTCAGTCATGCCCACCGGTTACACAATGGGATACAGGGAATCACGCCTATTTGATATCCGAAAAGAATGTTAAACCCACACAGCCATTTCAGCGCCATATCACGAGCTCTTAACAATAAACATTACCTGTGAGGTGAACAGTCATCAGACCCACTAAGCAGCACAAAGGCCACCGCACCAAAGCTGCACTAATTGATAAAAATGATTTAAAAAAAGTGATGCATAGGAAAACTCCAAAAATGATCACCCATTAAAACACAGCTCGCTTACCTACAACCACCGTCGACACCAGCAAACCAAAGGGGAAATCGGACGTGACGCCTCCCAGGTAACAGCCAATCAGACTTAAATGCAAGGTACTACTTGCTGATAGGATGACACGGCTGTCAATCACCTGATACCGTCACATTCGCACATATATGAAACCTATATGCAGCATATATTCACATATATTCTGCATATATGCACATATATGATAATATATATGCTGCATATATGCGTATATATGCCACATATAGGCAAAACTGAGGTGCATATATGTGCATATACAGGCCATATAGGTCTCCTGTATTGCTTCTTTATATCCACATATAAGCCCTATATGTACATACAAGATATGCCTCCTAGCTCATGGCAGGATGGTCATTTTGTAGCTCATATCTCACTTTGGCAACTGTCATACATGATGCCTAGCTCTGATAGGCACATCTATCTATTCGAAGCTCACAGAGCTGAGAAGATCAAAAAGATATATTTTTTTCTGGTCAGTTTTTTGTCTTATTTTTGTTCTTGTACTATTTGATTGTTGTTAAGTAAATAAATGATGTACATTTCTACATTTTGGGCTTTTATTTATGTTGCCTACACTGTAAAAAAAAGTGTAATTTTACAGGTAATGGTCTTTTTTTTTTTTTTTTTACAGGATTTTACCATTTTGTCATTATAGTGAATGCCTGTTATTTTACAGATATTTACTGTAATTTAAGGTCCACTATTAAATTTACAGGTAATTTCTTGTATTTTGGTTTTACATCAATTTTACGTTTTTTAAAAGGAACTTGTCTGTATTTTTTCTGTGAAATTAGAAAACAAGGAAAAGAAGGTATAACTGCAGAAATCTGCATCTATTCAATATGTTGTCCTTACAGATTATTAAGCATGTGGGGGTTAAAGTGAGTTTTTTAAGGTTAAATAATAGTATTTGTACATAGTAGCCTACCCTACATAGGCTACAGTAGGCCTGTATTGAATTATTTTTTATTGCATAGGCTATAGTCTTTTAATTTTTTAATTCTTGCAAATAGATAGTTCTTGCAAATAGATGCTCATTTTGATCATTATTTCATTGTCTTATTCTCCCATAATTTCATGTATATTTTATTAATATTTTTCCAAATCTCCGTTACTGCACATTCAGGGCTTTGTGTGTGTGTGTGTGTGCGTGCGTGCGCGCGCGATGACGCAGATTCAAATTCGCCGCCATTACGTTTACGCTGTTTAGTCCCGCCCACAACGGTTAGCTGTTCAGTCGAGTTTGGATCTGTAAGCGGGAGATTTGAATTCAGTCTACTCTTGTGAAGTGGATTGTGAGATTAACAGTGGTTCAAAGCAATCGTATTCGTCGAGAGCAGCTGTGAGCTGGAGCTCTTGTCAGTCAGTCCGTTTGGATCACTGATCTATATAATGTCATATAGATCAATGGTTTGGATTCTTCGGAAATAACGCCCTTTTCAGTGAGCCTGGTTCGTCACAGCGGACATCATGCCAACCGATCACCGGCTGAGGTAAGAGTCTACATGTGAACGATATTTTATATTACATTTGTGTTAAGTTTACGTTACAGTTTTCAAGCTAACTTTAGCATGTTAGCTAAATGATTCAGTTAACTGGCGAGAGCTGGAGGCAAAACACTGAAAATGTAGCATGCATCTTTACATTTCCCATCTGTTTTAAGAAAGATATCCCACACCTCAAAAAACCTAAAACAAGCTTTCGTAGACTTGTTATACAAGTCCGTTTAATTGTGTATAAAATCTTTGTTAATATGCGGTAGTATCAGTCAGTAACGTTAAATCAATCTCTTAAATGGCGGGACATTTTGAATCACTGTCTGGAAGCTGAAACCTCTTCTCTTAAAAAATAGTAACCACGGTTTTGGCGGATTTTTATTACCATTTTTAATAACCACAGTACTAAAAATAGACCTAATGTTACCAAGGTTTTTTTTTTTTTTTTGGTTAAACCATTTTCGTAAGGGTTAATGTGGCTGTCAAGACCGTTAAGAAAACGAATTCAGTAAATACTGTAAGTTACTTGTTGATGATACAGGAAAGCACATAAGACTAGAATATGAACACAACATGATAAATTGCATATTCTGGCTGCATGCTCGCCAACACGTAGCTATAGAATGCTTATGTGCATATATTAGGCTTATAAAGTCAGTTGAGGTTTTGCATTGTCCCAGTGGAACATATTCTGACATGTGTAAATGTAATACTGAGTTGTGTAAATTTTGTTTTTTGTTTTTGTGATTTCAGGTCAAGTGGAAAGCAGAATGATCATGGCAAACAAGGTATGGGAAGAAGTAATTTAAAATATTGTAATGGCCGAGTCTTCTGATTCCATATGATTGCACTAAAAGTGGCAGAAAATGTAATTTGTTTTATTTTATATTTTCCAATATGAATATTCATTTGATCCTTGTGAGGCCACTGGAGCTGCACAAGGTTTGGTTTTGCTACAGTAAGACCACGATTGTGTTAGATTTCACCCATCTAAATTTTTTTTTTTTTTGTATTGTAACTAGGTTCTGTCATTTAGAAACATGGCTTTTTCTATCACTTAATGACATATATCTCTACTTTTCATTCCAGCCAGAGGATCTGACGGTTGCTGCTCGCATCTCAGCCTACCTGATGGACAATTCTTGCTGGATGAATGACCTTCACCTTCAGCTCAACCTTGCCAAGACAGAACTGCTTATCCCAGCCAACACAGCCATGTGGGGCCCAAATGGGTTTGACCTGGGCTATCTAACTGGGACCCAGCCAGTTTTGTCCTCGGTTTCCATGTAGGCCCCACATGGGTTTGCCCAGATGAAATGAACACTGCTTAGTGTGTACAGTACAGGCTGTTTAATGTAACAATGAATCAGTGTTGGAGGTAATGAGATAATTAAGTGATTGAATAATGATTGTGCATTAATGATGAACACCTGCTGTTAACAAGCATAATCACTGAAGGAAAGAGAAACACAAGAACTACTTCCAGCCACTGCCTTGGATGAAATCAACTGAAGATAAAATACATTAAATCTCTCAAGATCTGATTAAACAACTCCACAAACAGCATTACCAGCTTCACTTATTACTAAGCAGACTGACTTTATTTATGTCAGACGTCTTCAGAAATTCTTATTGAGAATTAACAGAGGTTTAGATGTTGATTACTTATTTGAAAGTAATAGTTTGATTTGATGTTACCATTGTGGCGATCAGTGTGTGCTTTAGTCAGGCTCTTGACTTTTTAACATTAGTTTTTCTCTGGCAGCTGTGTCTGTTTGTTATGGTGAGAACAGCAAGAGAAAATTTAATCAGATGCTGTAAGCCGATTGATGATAAGAATATAGGCATTGTTATGTAGTGGTTTAACTCACTGATATTTTGTGTAAGGTTTGTACGGGTAGTATGTCATTCATTTTGTTTTATTGTTGTGATTCTACAGCAAGAGATCCAGCACAGTTTATTCAGAACATCATATTATTTTTAAAACCCCATTTACACATGTTGGACTACTGAAAGTTGTATTCGCAAACAGACATCAAGAATCAGCATATGAATCTCAACAATGGTGACATGCTTCATGGTGCAATGCATTCTGGGTGCATCATACGAAACTTATCCATAGCTCCCAGAATGCATTGCACCATGAAGCATGTCACCATTGTTGAGATTCATATGCTGATTCTTGATGTCTGTGTGTGAGCAAAATTAGGAGGAGCCTAAAATATGTAAGTGGTGTTAAAAATCATTTGACGTTCTGATTAAATTCTATTATTCTCTTGCTGTAGAATCACAACAATAAAACAAAATGAATATCATACTACCCGTATGAACCTCACACATAATCAATGAGCTAAGCCACTACATGATGATTATATTCTTATCATCAATCAGCATACAACATCTGATTACATTTTCTCTTGCTGTTCTTGCCATAACAAACAGACACAGCTGCCAGAGAAAAACTACTGTTAAAAAGTCAAGATCCTGACTAAAGCACTCACTGATCGCCACAATGGTAACATCAAATCAAACTATTACTTTCAAATAAGTAATCAACATCTAAACCTCTGTTAATTCTCAATAAGAATTTCTGAAGACGTCTGACATAAATAAAGTCAGTCTGCTTAGTAATAAGTGAAGCTGGTAATGCTGTTTGTGGAGTTGTTTAATGAGATCTTGAGAGATTTAATGTATTTTATCTTCAGTTGATTTCATCCAAGGCAGTGGCTGGAAGTAGTTCTTGTGTTTCTCTTTCCTTCAGTGATTATGCTTGTTAACAGCAGGTGTTCATCATTAATGCACTATCATTATTCAATCACTTAATTATCTCATTACCTCCAACACTGATTCAGTGTTACATTTAACAGCCTGTACTGTGCACACTAAGCAGTGTTCATTTCATCTGGGCAAACCCATGTGGGGCCTACATGGAAACCGAGGACAAAACTGGCTGGGTCCCAGTTAGATAGCCCAGGTCAAACCCATTTGGGCCCCACATGGCTGTGTTGGCTGGGATGGTTTCAGCCAAACCATGCGATCCTGCTGATTTGCCTTATACAACACCAGAAAGATCCGGCCCTTCCTATCGGAGCCACACAACTCCTTGTCTAAGCTCTTGTTCTATCCAGACTGGACTATTGTAATGCTCTCCTGGCAGGCCTTCCAGCATCAGTCAAACCTCTGCAACTGATCCAGATGCTGCAGCAAGACCTAAACTCACTGCTTCAGATCTGTGTGTCTCCAGAAGCTTGTGTTCTGCAAGTGAACGGCGCCTTGTGGTGCCATCATCCCAAAGAGACACCAAATCACTTTCACTGACCTTTCCCTGGACTGTTCCCTGCTGGTGGGATGACCTGCCCAACTCAACACATTTTCAAGAAACCTCTAAAGATCCATCTTTTCATAAACACTTGACCCAATAATACTAAATCTTTGTAAAAAAATAAAATAAAATGCTATGTGTACTGTGCTAGACTAACTGGGACTTGTCACTGCACTTGTTGCTTCTATTGTTCTCTTAATTTTTAAGTCACTGGATAAAATGTAATTATAAATGTGTAAAATAAGTTATATTAGAGTATAAAGGCATACAGCAATTGCCTTTTAATGTGGATATTTTTACATGTTCTAAATTATATACTAAAATTGTATTTCCTATCATTCACATATCTTGATGTGCAGTGTTTGTTTAATGAGTAATACTGTAAATGTGCAGGTATTCTGTACTTATGTTTAGTTAATTTAACAGACATTGACTGTACATTTGCTAGTAAATAATATACAAACTTTGTATTTGAATTTATGTACTTAATGCATTTTTATACATAACTTCATAGTAGGTGAACATATAGGTGCATATATGCACACATGTATAGGTGCATATATAGGTGAACATATAGGTGCATATATGCACACATATATAGGTGCATATATATGTGAACATATATTAGGGCTGGGCGATATATCGCACGATATTGTTATGTGCATCTCATCAGTAAAGCCGGTTCCTTGATTAGTAGTAAATCGCCATCACCTGCTTTCAGATGGAGCGGCATTTACTACACAACAAAAACTTCAGTGTTAAATTAACACTCAACAGTGTTAAAGTTAATGAGATAATTAAGTGATTAATTAAGTGACTATTGAGCATTATTGAAGACACCTGATGTTAACAAGCAGAATCACTGAAGGAGAAAATCACAAATTGTAAGTTACCATTGTGGTGATGGGTGTTTGCTTTAGTTGGGCTCTTGACCCTTATATATTTACTTAAATTGTTACTGTAGTTTGTCTGCTGTTATTGATTTATAATAATAAAATGAACAAAGTAAAATGTGATCAGATAGTGTTGATTATGTTTTAACATAATCATGCTGTGATCTGAAAAAGGAAACTTATGAGATAGTTTGGTTTAACTTGTTAGCAGCAGCTTTGTGATTCTTCAGCCTATGATTATAATATAGCACTTATATTCAAAGTTTTAATAAACATTGTTCTGATCAAAAAACGTTTAGATAAATTCATTTAAAACACAGATATCAATAATCAACCTGTAAATCTCAACAATGGTGACAATAATAAAGCATGTTGCAGTGGCTGCCACCAATCACAACTCATTAATGGCTCCCATCATGCATTGCGGTATGAATAAATTATGATCTGAATTGTCTATGTAATTTACTTTTCCTAATTGAATATTCTGCTCCTCACCATTGTTGAGATGCATAGACTGAATCTTGACCTCTGTGTGTGCCTAAACAAATGATTTTTTTTTTTAAACAACTTTTAAGAAATCCTTTATATTAAATAAAAAATTCTGGGCATTTATGCAGATTCACAGTTATACTGTAAACAACAACATAAATCAAAGTCAGAAAGAAGGATCTTAATGAGTTCAGTGATCAAGTTCAAATGATGAATGTCATAATATTACCAACACCATCAGATCACTTTTTTTTTTTTGTTCAACTGGCAGTTATAATTCAGATACAACAGCCAAACAAAATCTAAAGTAATAATATAAGGGTCAAGAGCCCAACTAAAGCAAACACCCATCACCTTAATGGTAACTTACAATTTGAGATTTTCTCCTTCAGTGATTCTGCTTGTTAACATCAGGTGTCTTCAATAATGTTCAATCATTACTAAATTAATCACTTAATTATATCATTACCTTCAACACGTGGACTCATATACACTCCTTTTTTTGCTGTGTACAAAGAGCCGTAGTTAACTGACCCCACATGGAAAGAACCTATATGTGGATATATGCACATATATGAAACCTATATGCAGAATATATGTGCATATATGCTGTATATATGCAGAATATATGTGCATATATGCTGTATATATGCAGCATATATGCACATATATTCTGCATATATACAGCATATATGCACATATATTCTGCATATATACAGCATATATGCACATATATGATAATATATATGCTGCATATATGCGTATATATGCCACATATAGGCAAAACTGAGGTGCATATATGTGCATATACAGGCCATATAGGTCTCCTGTATTGCTTCTTTATATCCACATATAAGCCCTATATGTACATACAAGATATGCCTCCTATATAGCTCATGGCAGGATGGTCATTTTGTAGCTCATATCTCACTTTGGCAACTGTCATACATGATGCCTAGCTCTGATAGGCACATCTATCTATTCGAAGCTCACAGAGCTGAGAAGATCAAAAAGATATATTTTTTTCTGTTCAGTTTTTCGTCTTATTTTTGTTCTTGTACTATTTGATTGTTGTTAAGTAAATAAATAATGTACATTTCTACATTTTTGGCTTTTATTTATGTTGCCTATAGTCAGAAAATCTAAACCCCAGGTTCGTTCTTTCCAGAGAGGACTGAGACAGTTCTGCCAATTAAAACAATTTTTATTTTATTAAAATATAATGCACATGACAGTCACTAATAAGTACCTTCAATACATTTACCTTTTACATTACCGACACATACAAGAAAAAGGTACTTAAAATAAAGAAAAGAAAAATAAAGATTTAAACACTACGGGCAGCACTTGGGTCGTCAAGAGACACTAACAGGGAAAGAGAATCCTGCCCCACCTCAAACAGTAATCGCTCACTACAACCAACCACTCACACTGGTGTTGCACACTAGAAAGGGAATGAGAAACTCACACTCAAGTGTTAAACACTATACCTCCAAAAAGAGAGGTGGGCAAAGTACCCTTTTTACCATTGGCCACAGGAGACCCGAGCGCTTACATTACTTACAAATTATATAAACAAAGAAAGAAAATCAAATCACACAGATTATAACAATTACTAATAAAAGAAAATACCACAAAACAAAGGACATTAATGAAAATAAAACATTCAAAATAGAAACAAAACAGCAGCGTAATCCGGGGCCGTGCGTCTTGCCATTAAAGATAAGCTTACACCGCTCAGAGCTGGAAGCAAGCCTGTTATGCACGTTCCTTCCGACTGCGTTCACAATGATTCTAACACGACTGTACAGGTTCTCGCTGCACTCGAATTGTGTAGTGACTGCAGGACACAAGCTTTAAGTTACACACTAATATTATAAAATCACACTCCATATTCCACTCATTAACATACCTGATCAAACAATGAGCAGAATAAATGCCCCGAACCACACGAGTCCACTAGGAACAGGCAACCAGGATGCAAAAAGTAACATCCCCAGCCATTTGAATGCTGCATTTTTATTTAGAGCGCAATCATGGTGATTAGTCACCAGACGGTTACCTGACACCACTAACTCTACTAGGCAAATAATTCAGTTCTCCACCAGGGGGAGGAACGAAGGGAAATACCCAATCTGCTACACATATTTAAGACATACTTGGCGCCGTTCTTCATGGTAAGGGGTACGGGCTGCTCTCAGAACGCTCCCAACGCGGCATTCCCCTGCACATACCCCAACTGAGGACAGGTAGCCTGTCATCATTTTACGACCATATGTTGATCCAGTCTGTTAAAACACACACATACACAGGCACACAATTGTTTGTCTACCATCAAATAGCCTAGGTCTAGTACAGTGGTGTAGTCTAGTTTTTTGTAGTGAGTATACTGTGATTTTTCCCTCCCAGCTTCATACACCCCGTCCCAGAACGACGTCCCATAAGCACCACTACACTCACTGCATACAGTATGCATGCATGTACATGTAATATAGAGCATTCTGAAGGACTGCTTAGGCTGTGTGTTGTCAACACGGCATAGCCTACACTTCTACTACTGTGCACACACACACACACACTCACAGGCCATGGAAGCCGAAAACGTCATTTCAGTGCTTCACAACCCAGACGGGGTGAATTTATGAATGAACGCGTTAAAGTTCTGTCACAAAACAATGTGGTTACGTATCATCTCCCTATTTTAAGTGGGTAACGTTAACGTTATACGGAAATCTCTGACCGTTCCTAGTGGGTAACAGTTATAACTTACAGCGTAACGTTATACAGGCTACCTGCGTAACACGTAGACTACACCACTGGTCTAGTATGCTACATGTTTAACTTTTTTATATCACGTAACGTTACCTCATTTATTGCTCGGGACACAGCAATGTCAAGCTCTGAATCAGAAGTGTGTCCTTTTCTACGCATATTATGCTTGGCAAGTAGTCTCCGAATACTGATCTCAGAGCTTCCACGCTGGACAACCATTTCTCGCATCTTTACTGAGATCTCATGATATGGCATTCCATTAATAAACATGTCCTCAATAAAAGACATGTATGGTTCGAGTGCTATTTGAACTGGAAAATTTGACCAACTAGGACCGGACCCTCATCTGCTTTTGGCGCTCAGCGACCTACTCCTTTGAAACTATCCACTGCGCATGCGCAAAGCAAGCAGGACGGCACCGTGGGAAATAGTTAGACCTACTACAACAAATAAAGAAAAATGGAGACAACGTAAATTTGATCCATTATTTCGTTTTGGTTTACTTGTTTATTATATTTCCCGTTTCGAGCTGAAAGCAGTGAAACAAACGTCAGTTTTTCATATTAGGTTCATACAGAAAAACAGAAAAACAAAATATTTGATTCGTTATTTCGTTTTTGGTTTGCCAGATTAAATGGAATAATTGAATGATCGGATGATACACCACCCCATATGGATCTCAACAATGGTGACAATCAAAAGTTTCATGTTTCAGTGTATGCTGGGTGCCAGCATAGCACAAAACTCCCAGCATGCACTGCAGCATGAATAACTTATGCAGTCTTTTTTTTATTGCCACCATTGCTGAGATTAAATTTGTATACCTGTGTCTAAATTATGCTGTAGCTCTGTTTTAATTATTATTATTATTATTATTTTTGTACGATGTGTTTAAAAAAGGTGCAGAAAAATTCTCTGGAGTCTGACTAGCAATAATTATCAAAAAGAAAGTTGAAATTCTGATTCATGGTCATTAAGGGATGCAAAAATGTTTGAAGTGGGAGGAGACTCTTTTACCAAACCGGCTATAAATCAAAAAGAAAATGAGAGATTTTCACCAAACGTGGCACACATGTGTAAGAGCTCCACTTTAAGTACGGTAAAAAAGAATGTGTCAGTTGACCACTTGTTGGCGCTATAAAATAGAAAAGACATGAAAATGGTCATACCGGTGTAACCGTTAGTCCGATTGACTGGCAAAATTGTCATGCTATGTCTTTGTCCGAACCACCGCGACTGGCTATGCATACATTGACGTATTTCAAAAAACACGTCCGCCTCAAATAACTAGCTTACGGCAGAAACGACTTACGCCAAAAGAGTAATACTTGACAATGTATGATGTGTGATGTAGGAGTAGTCTGAGCTTTGACGCCTCTTGCAGTTCAAACAAACAGGGCTGGGCAACTGCATTCGTCATTACGCTGTGCGTCAAGTTCAAGCTTGGAAGAGACAGGATATTATTAAATATAACTTTAATTGTATTCGTCTGAAAGAATAATGTCATATACACCTAGGATGGCTTCAGGGTGAGTAAATGATGGGCTAATTTTCATTTTTGGGTGAACTATCCCTTTAACCAATGACATTGTGGTGAATTTTTCTTCTATTTCGAACCTGACCTGAGTCTACCTGGGACTACCTCTACAATCGACATCCCCGAATGTCTACAGTCAAAGTTTAGTCTATCTGGGTCTCATCTACAATCAACATTCTCTAACATCTACAGTCAACGTTTAGTCTATCTGGGTCTCATCTACAATCGACGTCCTCCAACGTCTACAGTCAAAGTTTAGTCTATCTGGGTCTCATCTACAATCAACATTCTCTAACATCTACAGTCAATGTTTAGTCTATCTGGGTCTCATCTACAATCGACGTCCTCCAACGTCTACAGTCAAAGTTTAGTCTATCTGGGTCTCATCTACAATCGACGTCCTCCAACGTCTACAGTCGATGTTTAGTCTATCTGGGTCTCATCTACAATCGACGTCCTCCAACGTCTACAGTCAAAGTTTAGTCTATCTGGGTCTCATCTACAATCGACGTCCTCCAACGTCTACAGTCGATGTTTAGTCTATCTGGGTCTCATCTACAATCGACGTCCTCCAACGTCTACAGTCAAAGTTTAGTCTATCTGGGTCTCATCTACAATCAATGTCCTCTAACATCTACAGTCAACGTTTAGTCTATCTGGGTCTCATCTACAATCAATGTCCTCTAACATCTACAGTCAACGTTTAGTCTATCTGGGTCTCATCTACAATCAATGTCCTCTAACGTCTACAGTCAACGTTTAGTCTATCTGGGTATCGTCTACAATCAATGTCCTCTAACATCTACAGTCAACGTTTAGTCTATCTGGGTCTCATCTACAATCAATGTCCTCTAACGTCTACAGTCAACGTTTAGTCTATCTGGGTCTCATCTACAATCGACGTCCTCCAACGTCTACAGTCGATGTTTAGTCTATCTGGGTCTCATCTACAATCAATGTCCTCTAACGTCTACAGTCAACGTTTAGTCTATCTGGGTATCGTCTACAATCAATGTCCTCTAACATCTACAGTCAACGTTTAGTCTATCTGGGTCTCATCTACAATCAATGTCCTCTAACATCTACAGTCAACGTTTAGTCTATCTGGGTCTCATCTACAATCGACGTCCTCCAACGTCTACAGTCGATGTTTAGTCTATCTGGGTCTCATCTACAATCGACGTCCTCCAACGTCTACAGTCAAAGTTTAGTCTATCTGGGTCTCATCTACAATCAATGTCCTCTAACATCTACAGTCAACGTTTAGTCTATCTGGGTATCGTCTACAATCAATGTCCTCTAACGTCTACAGTCAACGTTTAGTCTATCTGGGTCTCATCTACAATCAATGTCCTCTAACATCTACAGTCAACGTTTAGTCTATCTGGGTCTCATCTACAATCAATGTCCTCTAACATCTACAGTCAACGTTTAGTCTATCTGGGTCTCATCTACAATCAACGTCCTCTAACGTCTACAGTCAACGTTTAGTCTATCTGGGTATCGTCTACAATCAACGTCCTCTAATGTCTACAGTCAATATTTAGTCTATCTGGGTCTCATTTACAATCAACGTCCTCTAACGTCTACAGTCAACGTTTAGTCTATCTGGGTCTCATCTACAATCGATGTCCTCTAACGTCTACAATAAACGTTTAGTCTATCTGGGTATCGTCTACAATCAACGTCCTCTAATGTCTACAGTCAATATTTAATCTATCTGGGTCTCATTTACAATCAACGTCCTCTAACGTCTACAGTCAACGTTTAGTCTATCTGGGTCTCATTTACCATCGATGTCCTCTAATGTCTACAGTCGATGTTTAGTCTATCTGGGTCTCATCTACAATCAACATCCTCTAACGTCTACAGTCGATGTTTAGTCTATCTGGGTCTCATCTACAATCAACGTCCTCTAACGTCTACAGTCAACGTTTAGTCTATCTGGGTCTCATCTACAATCGACATCCTCTAACGTCTACAATAAACGTTTAGTCTATCTGGGTATCGTCTACAATCAACGTCCTCTAATGTCTACAGTCAATATTTAGTCTATCTGGGTCTCATTTACAATCAACGTCCTCTAACGTCTACAGTCAACGTTTAGTCTATCTGGGTCTCATCTACAATCAATGTCCTCTAACATCTACAGTCAACGTTTAGTCTATCTGGGTCTCATCTACAATCAACGTCCTCTAACATCTACAGTCAACGTTTAGTCTATCTGGGTCTCATCTACAATCAACGTCCTCTAACGTCTACAGTCAACGTTTAGTCTATCTGGGTATCGTCTACAATCAACGTCCTCTAACGTCTACAGTCAACGTTTAGTCTATCTGGGTCTCATCTACAATCAACGTCCTCTAACGTCTACAGTCAACGTTTAGTCTATCTGGGTATCGTCTACAATCAACGTCCTCTAATGTCTACAGTCAATATTTAGTCTATCTGGGTCTCATTTACAATCAACGTCCTCTAATGTCTACAGTCGATGTTTAGTCTATCTGGGTATCGTCTACAATCAACGTCCTCTAATGTCTACAGTCAATATTTAGTCTATCTGGGTCTCATTTACAATCAACGTCCTCTAACGTCTACAGTCAACGTTTAGTCTATCTGGGTCTCATCTACAATCGATGTCCTCTAACGTCTACAATAAACGTTTAGTCTATCTGGGTATCGTCTACAATCAACGTCCTCTAATGTCTACAGTCAATATTTAGTCTATCTGGGTCTCATTTACAATCAACGTCCTCTAACGTCTACAGTCAACGTTTAGTCTATCTGGGTCTCATTTACCATCGATGTCCTCTAATGTCTACAGTCGATGTTTAGTCTATCTGGGTCTCATCTACAATCAACATCCTCTAACGTCTACAGTCGATGTTTAGTCTATCTGGGTCTCATCTACAATCAACGTCCTCTAACGTCTACAGTCAACGTTTAGTCTATCTGGGTCTCATCTACAATCGACATCCTCTAACGTCTACAATAAACGTTTAGTCTATCTGGGTATCGTCTACAATCAACGTCCTCTAATGTCTACAGTCAATATTTAGTCTATCTGGGTCTCATTTACAATCAACGTCCTCTAATGTCTACAGTCGATGTTTAGTCTATCTGGGTCTCATTTACCATCGATGTCCTCTAATGTCTACAGTCGATGTTTAGTCTATCTGGGTCTCATTTACAATCAACATCATCTAACGTCTACAGTCGATGTTTAGTCTATCTGGGTCTCATTTACCATCGATGTCCTCTAATGTCTACAGTTGATGTTTAGTCTATCTGGGTCTCATTTACCATCGATGTCCTCTAATGTCTACAGTCGATGTTTAGTCTATCTGGGTCTCATTTACAATCGACATCCTCTAACGTCTACAGTCGATGTTTAGTCTATCTGGGTCTCATCTACAATCGACATCCTCTAACGTCTACAATAAACGTTTAGTCTATCTGGGTATCGTCTACAATCAACGTCCTCTAATGTCTACAGTCAATATTTAGTCTATCTGGGTCTCATTTACAATCAACGTCCTCTAACGTCTACAGTCAACGTTTAGTCTATCTGGGTCTCATCTACAATCAATGTCCTCTAACATCTACAGTCAACGTTTAGTCTATCTGGGTCTCATCTACAATCAATGTCCTCTAACATCTACAGTCAACGTTTAGTCTATCTGGGTCTCATCTACAATCAACGTCCTCTAACGTCTACAGTCAACGTTTAGTCTATCTGGGTATCGTCTACAATCAACGTCCTCTAATGTCTACAGTCAATATTTAGTCTATCTGGGTCTCATTTACAATCAACGTCCTCTAACGTCTACAGTCAACGTTTAGTCTATCTGGGTCTCATCTACAATCGATGTCCTCTAACGTCTACAATAAACGTTTAGTCTATCTGGGTATCGTCTACAATCAACGTCCTCTAATGTCTACAGTCAATATTTAGTCTATCTGGGTCTCATTTACAATCAACGTCCTCTAACGTCTACAGTCAACGTTTAGTCTATCTGGGTCTCATTTACCATCGATGTCCTCTAATGTCTACAGTCGATGTTTAGTCTATCTGGGTCTCATCTACAATCAACATCCTCTAACGTCTACAGTCGATGTTTAGTCTATCTGGGTCTCATCTACAATCAACGTCCTCTAACGTCTACAGTCAACGTTTAGTCTATCTGGGTCTCATCTACAATCGACATCCTCTAACGTCTACAATAAACGTTTAGTCTATCTGGGTATCGTCTACAATCAACGTCCTCTAATGTCTACAGTCAATATTTAGTCTATCTGGGTCTCATTTACAATCAACGTCCTCTAATGTCTACAGTCGATGTTTAGTCTATCTGGGTCTCATTTACCATCGATGTCCTCTAATGTCTACAGTCGATGTTTAGTCTATCTGGGTCTCATTTACAATCAACATCATCTAACGTCTACAGTCGATGTTTAGTCTATCTGGGTCTCATTTACCATCGATGTCCTCTAATGTCTACAGTTGATGTTTAGTCTATCTGGGTCTCATTTACCATCGATGTCCTCTAATGTCTACAGTCGATGTTTAGTCTATCTGGGTCTCATTTACAATCGACATCCTCTAACGTCTACAGTCGATGTTTAGTCTATCTGGGTCTCATTTACCATCGATGTCCTCTAATGTCTACAGTCGATGTTTAGTCTATCTGGGTCTCATTTACAATCTACGTCATCTAACGTCTACAGTCAACGTTTAGTCTATCTGGGTCTCATCTACAATCGACATCCTCTAATATTTACAGTCAACGTTTAGTCTATCCGGGTATCATCTACAATCGACGTCCTCTAACGTCTACAGTCAACGTTTAGTCTATCTGGGTCTCATCTACAATCGACGTCCTCTAACGTCTACAGTCAACGTTTAGTCTATCTGGGTCTCGTCTACAATCGACGTCCTCTAACGTCTACAATAAACGTTTAGTCTATCTGGGTCTCGTCTACAATCAACGTCCCCGAACGTCTACAGTCAACGTTTAGTCTATCTGGGTCTCATTTACCATCGATGTCTTCTAATGTCTACAGTCGACATTTAGTCTATCTGGGTCTCATCTACAATCAACGTCCTCTAACGTCTACAGTCGACATTTAGTCTATCTGGGTCTCATCTACAATCGATGTCCTCTAACGTCTACAGTCGACGTTTAGTCTATCTGGGTCTCATCTACAATCAACGTCAAATTAACTCAATTATTAGCAATGCCACATGTCAGCCAAGAGCTAAATGTGGGCTGGATCTGGGCCGAAACAATATTGCTATGTGGGATAATGCCAGTGAATGGGTATATTCTTCTGGAAGTCCTTCAAAGTGCATCCATACATGATTAAAGTGCTCCACACAGCTCTGGTGGGTTAAATGAAGGGCTTCTGAAGTGAAGCGATGTGTTTGTGTAAGAAAAATATCCATATTTAAAACTTTAGCAAACTAAAATAACTAGCTTCCGGCAGATGGCCGTACGCAAGTCGACTTATGCCAAAAGAGTCAATTTTTCGAGCGATTTTATCATGGATGGATGCACTTTGATGGACTTCCAAAAAAATATACCCAATCACTCCCATTATAAAGCTAAGAAGAGCCAGGGCATTTTTTTTTATATAACTCTGATTGTATTCGTCTGAAATAAGAATGTCATATACACCTAGGATGGTTTCAGGGTGAGTAAATCATGGGCTAATTTTCATTTTTGGGTGAACTATCCCTTTAACCAATGACATGTTTCTCAAACTGACTGCTTAACAGAAAAATCAGTAACAATGTTGAATATTCTTTATATAAATATTTTCAATAAAGTTGAACATATATTTCCCCTTTAGACATGTTTTTTTGTACTTGGTGTGTGCCAAATTTGGTGTTATTATCAGTGTATGTTTTTAAGGTTTGGTTGCAAAATGATTATGTTTTGGAACTGTTAGATTTTGGTGTATTTGGTCGATGGTTTGGGTGGCTCGCCAATGTATTAGATTTCTCAAATACATAAAATAAGTGAGCTTGACCAGAGTTCTTGTGGGGAGAAGAATTTATTGAAGGTTTGTAGTGTAGCAGTCCTTCAGCAGCGATGTTAGCATGTCACCCTTCAGCAATCTTAACCCAAAGTTCTGTCTGTGTGACTGAACTTTATACATGAAGACAAAAGGGCTACAAACAAAGGAAAACTGTTAGGACCTCCCACAGGAGATCGATCTACACTGCAATCTACCCTGAGCAATGTTGTTTCACACCCATCAGTTTCTATGGGCCATATGTCTGTATGGGCCATTTGGTTCACATCTTTTCAGACACTGTTTTCAGTTGATTAAATCTAAGTCACAATGTAGATGAATCTGATGACTGAAAATACTAAATCTTTCAGAACCTTCAGGAAACTTCAACTAGATCTTTCTGAAATTTACTTTGCTGACTTCAGACAGGTGCAGATCAATAATTTTTTTCAGTTTGAATAGGATTTTATTTTTTAATGGAGATGGTGAAAATAACAAGAACTCATTAACATAGGTTACATATACTTGTTCTCAAACCAAGCTCATGCTCCACTCTTAACCATAATGGTAACCAAAATTCCAACATAACAGAAATTATATTAAATTAGCAAAACATTAAACATTTCCCACTTAACATTAATCTTGCATAAAACATTATATATTACTTATAACACATTATATAATCCCAGCACCGTTTTAGTTAAATTTAAGTTTGTCTAAATTAAATGAAACAATTCAAATTACTTAAAATGTGTCAGTTCTGTGAACTAAAGTTCTAAAAAGAAAGTTCTAAATACTCATAAAAGTTCATTTGATTGAGCTAATTTTTTAACTTTAGTTTACCCTATTCAGACAAGTTAATTATTTTAAGCATTATATGGATGATACCAAAGCTTCCAAAGCATATACATAACCACAATAATAGTGATTATGTAAAGAACCAAGAAGGTCACATCTATGATTCTTGCCAGTCTGGTCCAGCACAGAGATGTCTTCTGTCGACACTCAGTGAGGATCTTGACGGGAGTACAAAACTGCTCTTCATTCTGATCTCTAACTGAGTCTGGAGGATTCTGCTGGTCTATTACACCAACTGTGAGAGGAAAAAAGCATAGCTCTGTATAAATGTTTTGTCTGCATAATCTCACATACGATTTTTCTAAGGGGAATCTTTGCTGATACTCTAAAACTAATGAATTTCACATGTGGTTTTGGGGTGGCTTGTTTAATATGTAATAATGCATGGTTTTAAATTTGCTAAGTTCAGACTTCAAATGCTATTTTCATCCATACATTCATTCATCTAAACTGTGTGTCCTGTTTTAGAGACACAAGCATGCTGGAACATGTATATATTTTCTTTTTGTCATGGAGTCTAATTTACTCAAAGATAATTTTTATTAGCTTTTATTTGTATGTATACCAAATAGGGCTGTCACAATATGATATCGCGATTATCGCGTCCAAAATAAAAGTTTGTATTTACATAATAAATGTGTGTGTGTACTGTGTATAATTATTTTATATATATAAATACACACACATGCTTGTATATATTTAAGAAATATTTGCATGTATATACTGTTTATAGATTTAATTTATATTATATAAATATAAATATTGTATATCTAAATAACATTTTTTTTTGTATATATACATGCACGTATGTGTATTTACATATACAAAATAATTATACACAGTACACACACATTTATTATGAAAATACAAACTTTTATTTTGGATGCGATAATCGCGATATCATATCGTGACAGCCCTAATACCAAAGCTACAAAGTAAACAAATCGTAAACTTAATTTCACTAAAAAACCTTATTTTGTGAAGTAAAAGTATAATATACATGAAAAAGTTCCTCATAATCTGATGTTGTGTCGACTCTTACCATCTTGTCCACTAACAGCAGCTGTAGTTTCCACTGATCTCTTCTCAGCTCCTTTAGCCTTCACATAATTCACTAGCATGGTCTCCAAAATGCTGATGCCAATTAGAAGGAAGATCGCACTGCAGAAAACCCCTGTGAAAAAAACAAGAAACAGCCCAGCTAACAGAGTTTTGTTACAAGAACGGTCTCTAAATATTCAGTGTTGGTTCTGGGAACGTAACAAATGTCCAGATTTCTTGACTTTACACTGTTAGACCTTACCAGGGTTTTTTTTTTTTTTTTTTTTTTTTACAGTAAATTACTGGCAACACTGTTTCAGCCATTACTGGCCATTTCAAAACACTGCTTCATGAAGCTCCGAAACCTTTACAAACCTTTTGTTGTAAATCAATGTTTCGGAGCGTGTATCAAACTCAGAGAATCACGTGATTTCAGTAAACGAGGCTTCATTACGTCATAACTGTTTTGAAACACTTTGAAATGTCAATGGTTCACCGCTGGGGCGATGATCTCTGTCAACCCATGAATCATGAGTCACTGAGAACCAATGAACAAGTGTCTGTGAGTTTTACTTGATCTCTGATCAGTTTTATGCCTTTGTAGTAGGGGTGCAAGATATATCGACTCAATATCATTGTCGCAATATCACGTTGCTCGATATTTTATCTAAAGTTTCGCAATAATTATGTGATATTTTGTTTATGATGCGTCCCGTGACCGTCCGACATGCACCTCTTGAAAAATACACGTCGCTTGGTAGCGTTGTATTTCCCCCGACTCATTTCCTGGTTCTCCTTATCCATAAACAACATGAAATCAAGGAGAGGGTTAACTCTTCATGCTACAGATTTCCCACAGTGATCAGAAAGAACAGGGGAGACACTTTGTTTCTCTCAATATGACTCTAGAGTCGCTACTCACTCCAAAGCTAATCGCCATCACTCTCTCACTTCTCCCTCACTCTACCACACAGTCCCCACACACACACACTTGCCGGCTCAACGCAAACACCAGCGCACAAGTATAAACATCAGGCCACTTACATACGGTGAAAGCTCTGCGTGGAGCCTCCGCAGGAACATAAATCAGTGAAGAAATAGACAGAGACAACAAAACGAAGCAAAAGAAAAGAAAGGACCTAAAGAGAGAGTGAAGGGAGCCAGTGTAGCAAAAGAAAGAACACAAAAGTAAGAAAATGAGTGTTGCTCAGGGAGAAGACGAAATAACAGAGATTGAAGAGGAAACTTTAGTGGCCAAAAGTAATGCCTCCTCGGTAGCTTGGAAATACTTTGGCTTTAAGCCAACAGATGTTCCACAGGCTAATGCACTATGCAAAACATGTTGAATGGTGGTACGCTGCACAAAAGGCAATACAACAAACCCATAATCGCATCTTAAGAGCCACCACAAGCCACTTTACAATGAGTGCATGATACTACCCCCAAAAAAACCTGTTGCCATTAATACGCCAGAGCTAGCCAAACAAGCCTCGCTAGCGAGTGCTTTTGCTAGTGGCACAAAGTATGACAAGAACTCAAAGAGACATACCGAAATCACCAATGTTATAACGTACTTGGCCAAAGATATCATGCGCATCTACACAGTGGAAAAGAAAGGCTTCAAGAAGTTTCTGAATGTACTAGACCAATGGTTCTCAACCGGTGGGGCCCCCCATGTTGAAATGCAAGTGGTTGGACAAACAAATCATCCTCCTGGTGACTTTTTTTGTCAAAAGCGACTAGCGACAAATTTAGTGACTTTTACTGGTGTTATTGGAGAGTTTTGTGGTGTTTGGACATGGGCGTCAGTTTGGTTTGTGCTGGGGACAGAGATGCATTCGGAAGTGCATTTTCAGAAGTGCTGGGTACAATGACGCATTCATTTTAAGAAGATGTCCTGTAGCTTACTAATGTAAATAAATAAAAAAATTTAATAAAAAAGAGTTTCTAACACAATGCTAAATCATAAATCAGATGTATGTACAATAACATTACGATGTCCAGCAATCGATTTAAATAGTACATTGGGTTTAATTTGTCATTTAATGTGGTCTGATATATTTTGATGTTAGTGGGGAGAATTTTCACGTGAATAAATACATAGATCCGACTATTTTAAGCGTGTATTTAAATGGTCCAGTGGCAGAACTTTTGCCAAGCGTGTCAGAGGTTCTGTGGACCTGTGGTCCAGACGCACTATGGAACCGCACATAAGTCTCACTGTGCACTAGATTACACAGTAAATTCCCCGGTGTTAAATTAACACTGCTCGGTCTTCATATGGGAACCACCAGCAGGGTTTTAAAAGTAACACTGAAGCAGTGTTAGAGTTAATAAGATAATTAAGTGATTCATTGAGTGATGATTGTTTGACATCTGATGATAATAAGCAGAATCACTGAAGAGAAACAGAAAAACTACAACTGACTTCCAGACACAGCCTTGAAAAGACATGAAATCTGTCTTATTAAAACCAGTTTGACCTTATTTAATCGACAGAAGTTCTTTTTGAGAATTAACAGTTTTAGATGTTGTTTAATTTATTTTTTTAAGTGTCACCAATATGGTGATCAGTATTTCCTTTAGTTGGTCAGTTTGACTATTTTCTTTTTATATTAGAATAGAATGAATTGTCTTTGTAACAGTGTTTACCAAAACACATAATTTGTTGCAAAGGAAACCATAAGCAAAGATGATCACGTAATATATAATCCATCATCATAAAGAAACACATTTGACAAATGTTGTTACTGACCAAAAGAGGTTACTTGTTATTAATAGATTTTAACCATCAATGCTTGTTTTGCCGAAGATCAAACATTCTGATTTTTTTTTCCTAAAAATATTGTGAAAAAAAAAAAGTTATGAGACACACACACTAACATAAAGAATCAGCTTATAAATCTCAACAATGGTGACATGCTGCAATGCATGCTGGGAGCCATTAGTTTTATGGTGGCTCCCAGCATGCATTGTTGCATGAAGCATGTCCCCATTGTTGAGATTCATATGCTCAATCTTGATGTCTGTGTGTGTATTAAAAAAAAAAATCACCTCAAAGTATTTTAAAAATCATAATTCAGAATATCTGATCTGTGGCAAGACAGTATTGTTGGTGAAATAAATCTATAAATAGCCATTTTTTTTGTCAGGAATGAAATTAGTGAATCATTCTACTTGATAACTGTTCAAACTATATCACCTGATCATCTTTGTTTAAAACTTATTTTGTAACAAATTATGTATTTTGATAAACACTGTTACAAAGACCACAATCTTGCATTAAAAAGCCAAGTCAAACTGCCCAAATAAGGGAAACCATGATCACCATAATGGTGATTTCTGAGTTGATTTCATCTCCGGAAGTCCGTTGTAGTTCTTCGGTTCTATTGTATTCAATGCTCAATCATCACTCAATTAATCACTTAATTATATCATTAACTCTAACACTGCATCAGTGTTACTTTTAACACCCTGCTGGTGGTTCCCATATAAACACTAAGCGGTGTTAAATTTAACACCAGGGATTTTACTGTGTACGCCCTACTTCCCCGAGGACCACACGCAACAAAACATCTCCATTGGCCTAAGGGATGCCCTGGATTCATGGGGGTCCAGAGCATCAGGTGGCTATAACGACTGACAACGGGAGCAATATAAAGAGTGCTGCGCAACTCCACAAATGGCAGAGGCTACGATGCTTTGGACACCTGTTGCACAATGCTGTTGGTAATTATTATATAATTTGTGGAATGGTGGAATGTAACTAAGTTCACTTACTCAAGTACTGTTCTTACAAATGTTGAGGTACTTGTACTTTACTTGAGTCTTTTCTTTTCATGCCATTTTCTACTTCGCTACATTTCAGAGAGAAATATTGTACTTTTTACTCCACTACATTCATCTGACAGCTTTAGTTACTTGTTATTTTTCAAATTTAGATTTTTGCACACAAAACAGTTTATAAAATACAATGTTTTATTATAAATTTAACTACAGAGCCAAATAACGGCCTATAAGTCCAGCTGAAATGATTAGACCATTACACTCACAACTTTACACTTTCTAAAACGAGACGATTTTTCAGCATTGAGTACTTTTACTTTTAATACTTTATATACATTTTCCTGATGATACTTACATACTTTTGCAGGACTTTTACTTGTAGCAGAGTATTTCTAAAGTGTGGTATTAGTACTTTTACTTAAGTAAAGGATCTGAATACTTCTTCCATCACTGGTGATGACTTGGTGTTTATTTAGGAAAAAGTAATATGTTAACGTTTTGATTTTGTCTTTACTTCATTTTATCTTTAGAAAACTCAATTAAAGATGATGCTCGCATTGATAAGGCTACAAGTTTTCCCCTTTTCTTACAGCTAGAAGAAGAGGAGAGCTTTGACAGAGGCACAGAATGAGCTCAACCTTCCAGAGCACGCACTGGTTACAGAATGCCAAACCAGATGGGGATCCAAGCAGCCCATGATTTAAAGGGTGCTGGATCAGCAGAAGGTGGTGGCTCTGGTTCTCTCAACTGACAAGAACCACAGGCACTTGGTACCGACATGACAGACCATTGACGTTCTTGAAGCCATTAACAAGGCCCTTTCTCCCCTGCAGAACTTCACAGATGCACTGTCAGGGGAGAGCTACGTCAGCGTATCTTCTGAACAAGCTCTGATTCGAGATGAAGAGGACACTGAGCTTACAGTCCATCAAATCAAAGGTCCTCCAGTACCTGAATGCCAAGTGGGATCAGGCCACAGAAGATCTGTTGGACATGGCATCCTTTGTGGATCCAAGTTTTAAAACCAGTCAGTGTGGAGATCCCAATTCTCACGACCAGGGTATCAGAGATGAAAGAAGTCACAAGAAAGGTAAATGTTTTTGAAAGTAAATTATGAGCAGTTTGGATACAAAAATTCCATATAATTTCAAATTTACTGGGCCAAATGCATTATTAGTTTTTATTCAAAACGCTTTCAAAACAGCGCCACTGAGCCCCGGGATCAGACAGTCCCAGTCCCAGCCCCAGCCCCACCCCCAGCAACGTTCATCAGGCAGTATTACGGTACGTTCAGTTCACGTTCGCCCAAAATATGAAATATCGTTCAATGAACGTGTTCAGGCACAACAGTGTTCTTGCCCCTGTTGGGGGGATGGGACCACAAATCCCAGAGTGAGTTTTCCATATTATTTGCTATCCTGCGGCAATACATGAGAGCAGTTGCGTTTTAGACCAAACATATGGTGACTGCGTGCGACCTGGACCGCATCAGTGAATGGTGAGATATTTTACTAAATAAAATGATCCTGTCAGAAGAATTGCGCGATAATTTTTCCATCTGAATCATATATCAGTGATCTTTTGTGGGGTTTTACGCATGCGCAGTAAGGTGAATTTAGCGTTTTTCAAAAGTTTCTCATCCACACTGAAATGTCCGAAAACACCTGAAGACGCTAGTGAGGACGGAGAGCATTTATAAACAAAAACGCTGTGTGTGTATCCGGATTAATGTAGACGTAGCCTTAACCTCCTTTCTGAAACAGGCCTCTGGACATAATGGTTTTGTTTTGATATATTGGTTTTATCATCATTTAGTAGTCTTATTCTTTAGTCTCATCCAGCATTATTAATTTGTGTGTGTACAGACAGTAGCTTTTGTGCACAATGTTTTTTTTTTAATTGTTTATATAGTTGGATCTCAAGCTGTAAAATGATACCGGCAATTTCACCAGTACTGAAGTGACACATCAAGCATATAATCAGAGACTTAGACTCTGAATGAATTCAGTGCTATTACAAGATGATGCCATTATCAAAATAAAAACATTATTAACAGATCATGTTTTCTCTTGCCATAACAAATATGCCACAGCAAAACTAGTATACAATAATTAAGAGTCAAGAGCTCAACTAAATCAAACACTAGTCACCATAATGGTGACTTCAAATAAAACAATAAAGCATCAACATCTAAAGCTCTGCTAATTCTCAATAATAACTTTTGTAGATGTATGAGATAAATAAAGGCAAACTCAGTAATAAGTGCAATAATGTGTAAGGGCTGGAAGTCAGTTGTAGTTGTTGTGTCTTTTTTTCTGTTCTTGTTGTTTCCCTTTCCTTCAGTGATTCTGCTCTTTATCATCAGGTGTCTTCAATAATGGTCAATCATCTCTTAAAGGAACACTCCACCGTTTTTTGAAATAGGGCTTATTCATATTCTTTCATACATTTAGATAGGTGGGTAAATGCATTTTTGTCTCAGTGCATGCATTGTTTTAGTTTGACAGGGTCGGCGCTAGCTTAGCTTAGCACAATGAATGGAATCCTTTGTTGCCAGCTAGCATGTCCTGAGTAAAAGTGCTAAAAAAAGTTTTAAAAAACCCACGTAATTACTTCTTGTGGCCTGCGTATTCACAACGAGTACAAATAGCGATGCTGATTAACACTAGGTGATTTCTTAGGCAGATATTGACTTGGGACTATATTATGGGGAAGCACAGGCGAAGCACGGCTACTTAGGCGAAGCACTGCTACTTGGGCGCAGAGATATCACGCAACACATGAAATCCCACGACTTCCGTCAACATACCGGTGTGCAACGAGTCAAAACACAGAAGAACAACACGCGTGACCTGCACCGAGTGTCTTCGCTTTTGGATTGTTTATTTTGAGAAGTTACAGCTACAGTTACAGCAAACATGGTAATTATCTGCGTAGCAAAAGGTTGTGAGAACAAGCAAAGGACATACACGAATGTAATGTTTCACAGAATTCCATCGAATGTGGAACTGAGAAATAAATGGCTAGCTGCTCTGGAGATCTGTACTTCAACGGCTCTCTACAAAATCAAACAGTATCGTGTTTGCAAAGAGCATTTTGCACCGGAGGACTAAGTTACTTTGAAAAAATTGAATATGGGCCCAGAAAGACGGTACTACGTCTGAAACATACGGCTGTCCCATCCCATCTATTTTCAAAGCACAGGCAGAACAAAGTGCACATGTAAGTTGTCTTTTATTACTCTTCCTTATGTTAATCTGTGTCTTTATTCGGTTATAAGATAGATGCTGAGAAGCTGTATATAGACTACGGTTCAAATAACGTTAGCCTCCTCTAGTATAACCTCATGTTGAATTCAACCTGTTTAGCATGAACAACCAAACTAAAATAAAAATCGCTGTTTTCGTTACCTGTAAAATGAAATGACTGAGGGCTAAGTGAGCTATATTTCTCTCACCGAGTTAGCCTGGTTCTTTTGACTCAGGAGTTTTAGTATAACTACTAGAGAGGAGAAGGCTACAAGCAGTTTACTATACATGTGTCATGTTTAAAATAATCACTTACTCTGTGGACAGCTGTCCATTTGGTCTATTCGGCGTGGGGCGTTTTTTCCAGTTCATTTTATCACACCGGAAAAAAAAATCGAGTACTGCCGGATGAATCAACGCCGTGAAATCCGCGGAAGCTGTGACACAACTTTGGGGACGCTCATCTTGATCTGACACGTTGAGCCTGGTTATCGATGGCAGAAACTTGTCCCACTCGCCACAGCACAGACACCCTATTTCAGTCGGCATATTCCCCCACATTCACACCACCAGTTCGTGTTGGCTCTCATCCTCACGTCCTCGGGCTGTTGAGCGATCGCAACCTCCTCCTGTCGTTCTATTTCCACTCATTTTCTGTAAACTCTTGTATATTGGTATGGTTCTGGCTCACACAAAATCAGCCATGTTCATCGCCATTCATGTACTGTTGGGAAAATAGCCAGGCAGCTACTATTCACACCGGTATGTTGACGGAAGTCATGGGATTTCATGTGTTGCGTGATATCTCTGCGCCCAAGTAGCAGTGCTTCGCCTAAGTAGCCGTGCTTCGCCTGTGCTTCCCCATAATATAGTCCCAAGTCAATATCTGCCTAAGAAATCACCTAGTGTTAATCTGCATCGCTATTTGTACTCATTGTGAATACGCAGGCCACAAGAAGTAATTACGTGTTTTTTTTTTTTTTTTTTGATAACTTTTACCAAAGTCCTTTTAGGCAAGTCGTGCCACTCGGCCGCCATCTTGGCAACGCCTCCGGGCAGCTATTTCGGACTAACAAGACCAGGCTCCTATCTAAATGAATGGGCAGAGAGTCAGAACTGCACTTTCACTGGTCACCGGGACATAAAAACTGCATGTATATAAACAGCAGTAAAATATGATAAAAATCGCTGAAAAAGTTTGATGACTTTGCCCCAAAATAAGGTTTAAAATGCCTTTTCCCCCACAGGTTATACCTTTACTACGCATGCGCAAGGGTTCACGTTCACGACACCAAACTTCATTCACGTCTCTATCCAGAATGCCGGTGTTGTGCCAAGCACTTAAACAATTATATGTATTTAAATGTCTGAAACCTAAAATAAACATTATGTGGTTAAAACACTGAACAGTTGTGATATAGCCTGACAAGCGCTGAGCGCGTCCGTCTTTGGCTCAGCGCCAGCCACAGCGCGAAAGCACAGGTTGAATATGGCAGTTATGTCACGTCACTGTACATTCGCTCCTTAGTGGTCAGCTGCTGACTGTTAAAAGCAGATGATTGGCTTTCCAGCGGGAGGGGCGGGACATGTGCATACAACCGCCATCTTTGCCGTTACGGGTTTTCCTTATATAGTTGTATTGAGGATTGAGGAAGTGGCATGTCTCATATAAATTGTCTCTGCTTTTACTCAGGACATCCTAGCTGGCAACAAAGGATTCCATTCATTGTGCTAAGCTAAGCTAGCGCCGACCTTGTCAAACTAAAACAATGCATGCACTGAGACAAAAATGCATTTACCCACCTATCTAAATGTATGAAAGCATGTGAATAAGACCTATTTCAAAAAACGGTGGAGTGTTCCTTTAATCAATCACTTAATTATCTCAGTAATTTCAACACTGCTTCAGAGTAACTTTAACACTCTGTAGTGTGGACACTGCTATTGCTGTGTAATATTTATGTAATATTTACACCCTATATTAATATTTATAATATTTATAACTGCAACAAAGAGCTGCGCAAGTGACAGGATTTCGGGTGTACGAGCACCGCCGCTACTCGAACTGATTTGCCGCTTTCCGTGTGTTTCTCTTTGAAAATGAACTGGAGACTTGTGATTTCCGCATCCGGTGTGAAACTGTCTTCATGTCCAACTCACTGAACTAATTATTAAATAAAGAACTGAAAGTCTGGAGGTTTATCTAGTGCTCTGTTTCGCTCTGTTTGACAGGAGGCGTCAACTTTAAATTGATTTGAGGCCTTACATCCTTAAATTCTGAACTATACTTCCTTTTAAGGGAATACTGTAGTTTTAAATCATTTTTGTTTGATTGTTGTGACTTCATTTGAGGTTCAATTACTGAATTGTATTCTTAAAAAATAAGTAATATTCAATAATCAGGTCAATTTTAGACTCACCAATCAGAGGGATTTTATCAGCTGTAGAGGGCAGTGTGTCATTAAGAATCAGCAGCATCACAGAAATAGACAGAAGTAAAGTCACTTTAAAGCTCAGCTTGTCTGATGCATCTGAGTCAATGAAGAAGGAGATCAAATCCAGCACGAGGAAGAAAAATACAGGTATAATAATGTTGAAGACATACAGTAGAGGTCTCCTTTTTATGGTGATCTGCAATAGAGAGAGAGAGAGAGAGAGAGAGAGAGAGAGAGAGAGAGAGAGAGATTGGCATCATGATGGACTTAAACACTAAGAGAATTATAAATTAAATACATAAATTAAATAGGGGTGTGACATGTACCAGTTTAAAAGAAAAAAACAGTTGGTCTTACAAGTAATAATTTAATAAGAGAGATTTCTAATCCTAATTGTTACTAAGAGCTATATATAATGTGATATATTGTGAAATAAAACGGATTCGGTATGTATTTGGTCATAATGCCTATCCCTATAGTAATTTCCTTTAAATTTTAATGCAGATAAAGATCTGTGTTTGGTTAGAACTAAATTTTTCATTTTATGTTAAAACTACAGTAAGTTTTCATTTGTTAACATTAATTATTGTATAAACTAACATGAACTAACAATGAGCAATACACTTATTACTGTATTTATTTATTTATTTATTCATGTTAGTTAATCATGTCAAATACAGCTGTTCGTTGTTAGTTCATGTTAGATCACAGTGCATTAAATATCTTAACAAATACAACCTTTGATTTTAATAATGTATTAGTAAATGTTAAAATTAACATTATCCAACATTAATAAATGCTGTAGAAGTATTGTTCATTTTTTGCTCATGTTAACTAAATGTGTTAACTAATGAAACCTTATTGTGAAGTGATACCCATTTTATCTTTTATTTTACATTGTCAAACTTAACATGTAAATCTCTTGTTAATCTGTGGGTGGTGATGAAGGAGAATACTTGTTTTCCACCCTGTGGAGGTTAACTTTGCACAGTTTTTAGTTACAGAGAAAAGATCATAGTGTCAACCGTTATCACAAAAACAGTGAGTATTGTACACAGTGAGAATTGTAAACTTAAACTCAGGATATTTTTTGTCATGTTTGTCTTGTTTTTTAAGCACATGTTAATGGATTAACAAAAGCAACATTCCTTTTCTAGTGGTGTTTCATTACTGAATGAATCCGCGTGTTTGAATGTATCGTGTGAGTCAATGATTCAGTGACCCATTTATAAAGAGTGAGGCTGTGCCCTATACCCTCATTCCCACATTACTCCTCTAATATAGTCCAATTGAGGAAGTGAATGAAAACGAGTGAGTTCATTCGTAAACTGAGTTCGCCAGAAGGGCTGCCGTTTTTGCATAGTTTTGTTGTTTAATAATCATTTAAAACTTAGCAAACTGGCAGCTCCATGAAAATATTTATTTTGAACTCTATCATGGAAACTATCATGTTTAAACCTTAATTAGACAATTTAATAATCAATAAAAATTAAAATGATATTTATGGTTTTATGATATTACGCTGTAGCCAAATTGAACATGTTTGGAAAATGAATGGATGGATGATTCAACTGTGAGCACCATTTTCAGGTAAGATAAGGGAATTAATTTAGTGGATGACTCTCACATTGAATTATGGGTATTCACTAGTGTTGAGCATACATCAGTTGTACACTCGTTATTGTGGAGCATTGTGGGATTGAATGAAAGCACTCTGTAACGTCCACTATGGTTTCGGACACCACTACAAATGACTGTCTCCCCCAGAAATGTCCTATTTAAGGGTATGGGGTGATTTTAGACACTTGCTTTGTTTCTGAATGAATCAGCTGTTTGAACTGAATGACTGAATGGCTCATTAAGACAGTGACTTGTCGCCGCCTGCTGTCAGTTTTAGTTAAGTGTAAGATGATTATATAAAGACAGGAATATATATAGGGCACTTTTTTAGGTATCTAAACTCATGGTCTAAAGTGCACGGCGCAAGTGCACTTAGGGCGTGTCTGAATCCTCTTTTGCTAGTTTAACGACGGAACAAATGGACGGCGCACCCAGTGCATGGTCTAAAAGGGTTGTCACTATTCTTTTAATGAGTAATGGGTGTGTTTTGGGCCTAACATGAAATAAACCAACCAGAGTCTCTTCTCACATTCCCTTTAAAAGACGGTTGAGCTCGCGCCATGGAAGATTTGCTATTTACATGACAGAATTTGACGGTGGAAAAACTGAACACTTTTTTAGTGAGGAAACGGATCTTTTCGCGCGTGCGCCTGAACACACCTCGCTTTCTGACTCATGGGCGCAAATGCATTTGCTATTTAAACAACGTGGCACAGGACGTGAAAATAATAACTGCGTCGGGCTGAAACTAGCAAAAGACACTTGTTCTGTGCCTGGCACTGCATTGCGCCGGGTGTATGTTTTCATTGTTGTGATTTGTTTTGCACTTCTCTGCCACTGTGAAACGTTAATATCTTTAGAATATACAGGTGCTGGTCATATAATTAGAATATTATGAAAAAGTTGATTTATTTCAGTAATTCCATTCAAAAAGTGAAACTTGTATATTATATTCATTCATTACACACAGACAGATATATTTCAAATGTTTATTTCTTTTCATTTTGATGATTATAACTGCCAACTAATGAAAATCCCAAATTCAGAATCTCAGAAAATTAGAATATTACTTAAGACCAATACAAAAAAAAATGATTTTTAGAAATGCTGGCCAACTGAAAAGTATGAACATGAAAAGTATGAGCATGTACAGCACTCAATACTTAGTTGGGGCTCCTTTCGCCTGAATTACTGCAGCAATGCGGCGTGGCATAAAGTCGATCAGATCAGTCTGTGGCACTGCTCAGGTGTTATGAGAGCCCAGGTTGCTCTGATAGTGGCCTTCAGGTCTTCTGCATTGTTGGGTCTGGCGTATCACATCTTCCTCTTCACAATACCCCATAGATTTTGACTATTAGTGCCAATAATACAGTTCCACAAAGTGGGCGGCTATAAATGCCAAAGCGTCTGACAACATTAGATGCTTGTTTTGTGATAATTTTGTCATTATCAACAAGGAGCTGATGACAGCTAATCTAAATTTTTTCTTGGCTATCTCTGCCACAAAAATGGTGTTTTACAAACACACAGATAAAGCAGTCAAAGAAAAAGCTAACACTAGGAGAACGGGGACCAAGAGCCAACTAAAGCAAACACTGCTCACCACAATGGTGACACTTCAAATGAAACAAATATCAACATCTAAACCTCTGTTAACTTCCACTAAGATCTTATAGATGTCTGACAGAAATAGTCAAAGTATCTGTATTTTATGTCTGTGATTAAGGGCAGCACAAGTGTCTGAGCCATAAAGTATTTCCTTCAGATCTGGTTTCTCTCATGATCCAAAGATGTTGAAAATATGTTCACAATGGCCACATTTGAACTAGTTTTTAACCTTGTACTAAAGTTCTATGAATGTCTATATCGGACGTGCAGAACACGTCAAAAAAAGACGTCATAAAAACTTGCATTCTGGCTCCTCAGTGGACGTCTTTTCAACGTACGACAGGCGCTACTGTTTTAAAGGACTTTTTCATAACTCTGATTATATTTGCTGAGTAATGAATGATGAGCCTTTATGTGCGACTAACAATTCTTGTCTCGACTCCGACCTGCTGCTTTAATAAAATACAATTGACGGCCACTTTTACCCTAAAAGGTACAGTTTTGTACCTTTTTTTCTGAGTGTATATATTTTTTTTATCAATATGAATGCTTTATTCCAGACAAATTTAACTGAATGCTGAAAAATCATCATTGTCTTTTAGTAAATAATTTCATTCTGATATATATATATATACACACATCTCCCTTCACATTCACAGCTTCCATGCAACATCTGTTCAAACTCTGGTGTGAGAACCATGTTATTAAAGAATATACTCTCGTGAGCAACACCTACATAGAATGTATATGTTGACTTTGAACATTAAATTACAGATAAAATAATGTATACTATAATATATTATAGTATGATTTCACACTTTGGTGTATAATTGAAAACAAAGAACAAATAATAAAATGGTTAATTTAGAAGATAATGATATCCCTGCCTTTTAAGGTTTAAAAATATAATAATTAAAATATTTAAAATAATAAAATAATTTAAGGGTTAAGAGCCCAACTAAAACACACACTGATCTCCATAATGGCGACTTTAATTATGGTTTTCTCCTTCAGTGATTCTGCTTGTTAACATCAGGTGTCTTCAATGTTGGCAATAAAAGATATTTTGTAAATTTTACTCATTTTACATGGTTAACTTTTAAGGAATTAATTGGATTAATTATTACTCAATTCTAATTTGTTAAATTTAATTAATAATACTGCTTGTAATCTGTTGCCTCAATTTTATTGATTAGATATCAATAAAATCTATGTATTCATTTTTACAGTGTACATATATTTTTCACAAACTGTTTTTGTGAAGATTTTGTTTTTGTTTTGTATAATATTTGTATTTATATATTCAATATTGATTTACATTCTATATCCAGTGTGCTGTACCTCATAGATCAGCTGATACATTTTACGCCTTCCAAGATCATCATCAGTGATAAGATTACTGCTAGTTATATTGATGAGATCCCACTCTCCCTGGCTCTGAAAGATCTCCTTTGACTTCATTAAAATAGAATTGTCACCATCAATTTCATCATTCGACCGGGTTTCGATTTTAATCTCCTGATCTGTGGGAACAGACATGAATATTATTTTATATTTTAATATAAGTCAAATAGTTTAGAAGAATAAACCATGTTATATTGTGGTTGTTCGTCAAAACTGATTAATGTGTTTCAGATGTACCTGAATATGCTGTAGCCTGAAGTGTTATAGTGCAGATTTGGGTGTCGAAGGGAAACCTGTAGAGATCCATCTTACAGGCCGTAGTCAGAGATAAAATGTCAATTGAGGCTGTAAAGCCGGAACTGAGCAACATCACATATGAAGATTCTTTTGTTCCAAACTCTGTCTTGATGCTGAATAGATAAAATATAAATTAGCACTGATTATTAAAGGATTACTTCACTTTCAAATAAAAATGTACTCACCCCCATGTCATCCAAGATGTTCATGTCTTTCTTTCTTCCGTTGAAAAGAAATTAAGGTTTTTGACGAAAACATTCCAGGATTTAAAAAAAATAATAATAATAAATTAAAACAAAGATGTCGGACGATTTTGAAGTTGAAAGAGAAAATGAGATGACATTTTTTACCCTTCCCTACCTTTTTGAACCGGAGTACACAGACAAATAACTTACTTAGATGACGTGACGCGTGACCTTTCCAAACTGATGACGTAATGCGTCGCACATCTCAGAGATGGTACATGACGGGACGTTTCTTTTTTTTTTTTTTTGCAAATGACCGATCGTTTCGCTGGATAAGACCCTTATTTCTCAACTGGTATCGTGTAGAGACTTTGAAGCTGCATTGAGACGGACATTTGAACCTTCTTTGAACATTGGAATAGTTGGTTGCCATTGAAGTCCATTATATGGAGAAAAATCCTGGAATGTGTTCCTCAAAAACCTTAATTTCTTTTCGACTGAAGAAATAAAGACGTGGACATCTTGGATGACATGGGGGTGAGTAAATTATCAGGACTTTTTTTTTTTTTTTTTTTTAAGTGAACTAATCCTTTAAAGGCATGATTGAAGACAGCAGGTGTTCAAATCAAAAGTAACTTGCAGACTACTGGTTATCATGTTATGTCAGGGGTGTCTAATCCTGCTCCTGGAGCACCACTGTCCTGCAGAGTTTAACCAGAGAACGTCTAATGAGGGGAGAAGTGCCACTCAATAAACTTCCGGTTGCAGTTCCACTCTTGTTCCATATGAGGGCGCTCACATGACGAGTGCAGAATGAATGGAGGTCTATGGAGCTATACCGCTCAAAATCCACTTTTCTTAGGATATCATTTTTTGTCTAGTAATTTGAATGTTGTTGTCGAAAGGGGATGCAAAGAAATTACACATTGCTTGGTGTTAGATTTTTTAGAGTCACTTATTTGCTTTAAAAAGTCTTTCAAAATGTCAATGACGTCAGAATGCTGACGTCATTAGCAGAATGCTAGCGTGTTATGGGCAACAACAACTCAACCTGTAAGAAATCGAAAATAAATAAGTACTCGTTCATTCAACTTTCGATCTATAACCCATGTTGAACTTGCAAAACCTACAATCAAATCTGAGATTTCTCAACGGCAATCGGGTGAGGGAGACAAATTTAGCCGTCTAGCCCCATAGACTCCCATTCATTTTGCACTCATGGCGAGCGCCCCCAGTGGAACTCTGATTGGAACTACAACCAATAGGACTTAATAGGGCGTTGGAGTGAACAGGCTTTCCGTAGACGGGCTTTGGTTTAACTACAGCCCTGATTAAACACACCTGAACCAGCTGATCAAGAGTTGTATCTCATTTCAAAAGCACACTCCAGAGGCCACATTTGTCAACCAGATAATATTAATATTTTAATATTTTAAATATTTAAACAGTTTGCAACAATTATTAGTTATCACTAAGTTGTCAACATAATAACAATAATAATAATAAAATAAATTCACTAGCTTTCTCTTACACTTCTGAATTTTGCAAAGGACTTTTGCGGCCTTTTCCCAAATCACGGAAGTGACCTCGACGTCCGGGTTAGTGGTGGCATAAGCCGCCAAGCAAGTGTTATTTAAATAAACTCCTGATGTACTTACAAACTTTGAGTACAGAACCTATTTGTACTACGGTAGAAGTTTGTTACCATTCTGGGCATTATTAGTACACAGCAAAATCCCCAGAGTTAAATTAACTCTGTTCAGAGAACATTTGGTCCCTCTCTACAGAGAGTTAAAATAACTCTGAATCAGAGTTAAAGTTAATGAGATACTTAAGTGATTAATTAAGTGATGATTGGGCATTGATGATGAACACCTGCAGTCAACAAGTTCTCAGCAGAGGAGGATTAAACAACTCCATAAACAGCATTACCAGCTTCACTTATTACTAACCAGACTGGCTTTATTTCTGTCTGACGTCTACAGAAGGTCTTATTGAGAATTAACAGAGGTTTAGATGTCGACGATTTATTGAAAATGTATGATCACCATTATGGTGATGAGTGTTTCCTTTAGTTGGGCAGTTTGACTCTTCTTGTGAGTTTGTGGTTTTTGTAACAGTGTTTACCAAAACACGTAATTTGTTACAAAGAAAGCCAGAAACAAAGATGATCAGGTGATATAGTTTTTAACAGCAGATAGTAAAAAAAAAATGCTCTTATCTCATGACTGTCTGAAAGTGATTATTTGATGTTAATATATTATATTCACTAACAATACTCTCTAGCCACAGATCGGACATTCTGAATTTAGATTTTTAAAATACATTATAGGGATTTTTTTTTTTTTAAACAAAGACATCAAGAATCAGCATATGAATCTCAACAATGGTGACATGCTTCATGCTGCAATGCATGCTGGGAGCCACAATAGTATAAAACTCATGGCTCCCAGGATGCATTGCGGCATGAAACATGTCACCATTGTTGAGATTCATATGCTGATTCTTGATGTCTGTGTCTTAGGAAAAAAGAAATTCCCCCATTATGTTTTTAAAAAATTCAAAATGTCCAATCTGTGGCAAGACAGTATTGTTAGTGAATATAATCTATTAACATCAAATGACCACTTTTGGACAGTGATGATATAAGCACATCATTCTACTTTTTATTGTTGAAAACTAGATCACCTGCACATCTTTGCTTCTGGTATTCTTTGCAACAAATTACGTGTTTTGGTAAAAGCTGTTACAAAAACCACAAACACACAAAAAAATAAGCTAAGAGTCAAACTGCCCATTTAGCATTGAAAGGTTGCCTGGTTCACATTTCAACATGTTTCTGTCTATATAGATAGCCTACATATACATGTACGACATAGGCTTCATGTTTTTACTCCAATCTCATTTCATAACATACATTTTAGTCTGGCACCAGTTTAACTAGTAGCTTCAATTTAATTATTTTCTTTGTTTTGAGGTAATGAAGGCCTTTTTATAGGCCATGTGGACTATTTGCATGTCAATAGCTTGTGCGCGCGTGGGCGTGGTCACATTAGAGTTAATTAGCTCAGACTGGAGAAACTGTACATACAGATTACTTAAACAGAGAACATTTGTTTTTGATATGATTTACATCATTTAAAAATGGAGACTTCAAGCTTTGTAAAGACATATGTTTCATGTCACAGTGACAAGCATTCGCTGAGTTACAGATCATTTTCTGTCGCGTTTCAAAATTATCTTCACATTGAGAGAGACGGGAGAATGCGCATCATGTTTATTTTCTTTACGAAAAACACAACATTTTGTTTTTATTATTAGTGTACACAAATAAAAGAAGACATTTAACGCTTTTGAATGATGTATAACACTTGCCTAGTTATTTGAGTCTCTTTTACACTTATAAGAAAAAAAGCTAGACTATCGCCGCGCCATAGCTGACCCTAGGGGGTTAAGTGGCACCAAAATGAGGCACCGAAATCTGCATTGATTCGGTCCGGTTACATACCGGTTACTTATAGGTACCGGTTCCATATCGGTGCCTGGTTTTGGTACGCAACCCTACTGAAGAGAAAATAAAACATTAAATCTGTGAAGATCTCAGCAGAGGAGGATTAAACAACTCCACAAACAGCATTACCAGCTTCACTTATTACTAACCAGACTGACTTTATTTCTGTCAGACGTCTACAGAAGTTTTTATTGAGAATTAACAGAGGTTTACCTCTAATGTGTTTCATGTGACATCACCATAACAGTGATCAGTGTTTCCATTATTTGGGCTCTTAACTCTTATTATACATTTTGACCTTTTTTGGCTGTTTTAACGGTGTGTTTGTTAAACACATACAGCAGCAAAAAAAGAAAAAGTGAAATGAGATCAAGTGATAATGGTTATCTGTTGATGGTTTTATAATCATCATGAAGTAGCCTGAATCACTGATGTTTTCATAGTCTAACAATTGTTTTCCATTAATATTTTCACATCACAAACCCTGTGTTATTGCAGTGTGAGATCCAGCAATACTATAAGAATCAGTTAAAAGATTATAACAAACATGAGCACTAAATGTTAATCTTTGATGACAAACACAGGTATCATAATCAGCGTATGAATCTCAACAATGGTGACAATCAAAAGTACCTTGCTGCAATGCATGCTGGGCACCAGCATAGTATAAAACGTACTCGGTTACTAACGTAACCTCGGTTCTCTCTAGAAGAGAGCCCAGCCCGCCGCCGTACAAATATCTTGCAAGGCAATCCCACTCGACCAGGCCCACGAAGAGGCCATGCCTCTCGTGGAGTGCGCTCTGACACCCAACGGGCACTGCATGCCCTTGGAGGCGTATGCTAGCGCTATAGCATCAACTATCCATCTGGATAGGCTCTGTTTCGACGCGGCTAGTCCCTTAGAACGCCCGCTGAACGAAACAAAGAGCTGCTCTATCTGTCTGAAAACAGACGAGCGAGACACATAAGCTCGTAATGCCCTGACTGGGCAAAGGAGGCCCGCGTCTCTTTCCTCATCAGGGACCGGTAGGGCTGACAGGGAGATGACCTGCGCCCTAAACGGTGTGTTGAGGGATTTTGGAACATAACCGTGCTTAGGTTTGAGTATAACTTTTGAGTCATTAGGCCCAAATTCCATGCACGTCGCGCTCACAGAGAGCGCGTGTAAGTCCCCTATGCGCTTCACTGAAGCGAGAGCCAGCAGAAACACAGTCTTGAAAGACAGATGTTTCAGATCAATTGTCTGTACAGGCTCGAATGGTCCACCTTTCATGGCTTCCAGTACCGTTGAAAGGTCCCATACGGGGACTGAGGGAGGTCTGGGAGGATTCAGTCTCTTAGCCCCTCTAAGGAAGCGGATGACTAAATCGTTCCTTCCTATTGACTGACCAAGCGTTGTTCTTGAGAACGCTGCTATAGCCGCCACATAAACTTTGAGCGTGGAAGGGGTCCTGCCCTTATCCAACAGCTCTTGTAGGAAGGAAAGCACCTCCGTCACTCCACAGTCTGTGGGTGACACGCCACGGGCTGTGCACCAGCCCGAAAACACTGACCATTTCGAGGAATAGAGTCGTCTCGTAGACGGAGCTCTAGCCTGCGTGATCGTGTTTAATACTCCCTTAGGGAGTTCAACATGTACCCGTTGATGGCCCAGACATGAACAAGCAGTACTGAGCATCCTTCTTCCCTGATCCGCTCTATCACCTGAGGCAGGAGAGAGACGGGGGGAAAAGCATAGAGCGGGCGGCGGGGCCATACATGAGCCAGCGCGTCCCTGCTCTTGGAGAAAAATTCCGGACAGTGAGCGTTTTCTTGAGACGCGAACAGGTTTACTTCCGCTCTGCCGAATTTCTTCCACAGCAGTTGGACTGTCTGTGGGTGTAGAGACCATTCGCCTGCCGGAACATTGTTCCTGGACAGTCTGTCTGGTCCTATGTTTAGGAGCCCTGGCACGTGCGCTGCTCTCAGTGAGCGCAGGTTGCGCTGAGCCCATACCAGGAGGCGTTCTGCTAGCCTGTACAGGTTCCTGGACCTGAGGCCGCCCTGGCGATTTATGTAGGACACCACAGACATGTTGTCCGAGCGGAGCAGGACGTGGCCTTTTATTTGGGGACAAAAACGCGTCAGCGCGTTGTCTACTGCCAGCATTTCGAGGCAGTTTATGTGCAGGAGCTTCTCCCGTTCTGACCACTGGCCGAAGAACGGTCTGCCCTCGAGCAGTCAGATCACATTGTCTCTTTGTTCATCTGACGGTTATAAATCAATAACAGCAGACAAGAAAAATTTTAAGTACACATATAAGGGTCAAGAGCCCAACTAAAGCAGACACCGATCACCATAATGGTGACTTACAATTTGAGATTTTCTCCATCAGTGATTCTGCTTGTTAACATCAGGTGTCTTCAATAATGCTCAATCATCACTCAATTAATCACTTAATTATCTCATTAACTTTAACACTCTTGAGTGTTAATTTAACACTCATATTTTAACACTTTAAACTCTTGAGTGTGGACTCATATACACTCCCAGGAGTGTTAATTTAACACTGGAGTTTTTGCTGTGTACATGACATGTACGTGTGGGCAGGGCACGTCGCTCGCTTCTCTCACAGGCCAGCTAAATATGTCAGGGAGGGGTGTTTTGTATTTAGCACAAACCTTAAAAAGAAGTACCAAAAACACTTAGTGATGCAGAAATTATTAATATAATTTTAATATCGATATTTTTGTAGAGGTATCGATACCAAGTAAGTATCTTGTGGGTATCGATACATCGATACTGCAGCATCGATCTGCCCATCCCGTGTGTAAAGTCCAGGTTCAGAAAGTAAAAGTCCTCCTCAGTATTTTGTTCCAATCACCTGGATTTGCTAATTCAGACAGGAGACAGAACTAATAGTCAGGTCCGAATCTTCAAGATTGTGTAACCCTGTAGGCATTTTTGAGGAAAAGTTGTTATACCACATTTTTAGAAAGTTCAATGTCTCCTGAATAAGGATCCACCGTATAACATTGAAATAAGGGTCCCATTTTCTTGTAATTGTTATTGAAACAATAGGTGCATTATTCACAGCCGAAACACTACAGGTGGATAGGGTAAACATTTTAAGTTATAGATATCACCATAAAACCTTTCCAGTTTTTCACTTACATAGAGACAGACATTTTTTGTATTACAAGTTTTCTGAAATGTCATGTTTACATATGCAAATGAGGCATACCAGTATATATATATATATATATATATATATATATATATATATATATATAATTTGAGGGGCAGGCATACCAGTACGCGGTTCTCCCTTTCGGGCTAGCCCTGTCTCCTCGCGTCTTCACGAAGGTTGTCGAGGCAGCCCTTGTTCCTCTCGACGACTGGCTGATCCTAGCTCACTCTCGAGACAAGGTTTGCGAACACAGGGACCTAGTGCTCCGGCACCTAGCTTGTCTGGGCCTTCGGGTCAACTGGGAGAAGAGCAAACTCTGCTCCGTGCAGATCTCTTTTCTCGGTATGGAAATCGACTCGGTCGCCATGTGCGCGCAGCTTACGAGCGAGCGCGCGCAGTCACTGCTAACTTGCCTTCGTCAGTTCGAGGGCAAGAGTGCGGTTCCACTGAAACTATTTCAGAGGCTCCTGGGGCATATGGCATCCGCAGCCGCAGTAACATCGCTCGGTTTGCTTCATATGAGACCGCTTCGCGATCAAGTCCCGAGGTGGGCATGGCAACACGGCACGCTCCGAGTCCCAGTGACTTCGACCTGCCGTCAGACCTTCACCCTGTGGACGAACCTCAGTTTTCTATGGGCTGGAGTACCTGGCATGTTGTTATATCAACAGATGCCTCCACAATGGGCTGGGGCGCCATGTGCAATGGACATGCTGCCGCGGGCTCCTGGACAAGACCCCAGCGCCTTTGGCATGTCAATTGCCTCGAGTTGCAGGCTGTACGTCTCGCCCTGCACCGCTTCTGTGCGTTGCTCAGGGGTCAGCACGTATTAGTCCAATCAGACAATACCGCCACAGTAGCGTACATCAACCGACAAGGTGGTCTGCGCTCCCGTCGTATGTCGCAACTCGCCCGCCACCTCCTCATATGGAGTCAGAAGCATCTGAGGTCGCTTCGAGCCATTTATATCCCGGGAGACCTGAACCGTGCAGCCGATCTGTCTCGGTTTCGGCCTCTCGCTGGAGAATGGAGACTCCATCCCCAGTCGGTTCAGCTGATTTGGGATCAGTTCGGGGACGCACAGGTAGATCTGTTTGCCTCCCACGTCTCGTCCCACTGCGACCTGTTTTATTCTCTGACCGAGGGCACGCTCGGCACGGATGCACTGGCGCACAGCTGGCCACGGGGCCTCTGCAAGTATGCGTTTCCCCCAGTGAGCCTTCTTGCGCAGACTTTGCGCAAGATCAGGGAGGACGAGGAGCAGGTAATTTTGGTTGCCTCGTATTGGCACAACCGCACATGGTTCCAAGAACTAGTACTCCTCGCGACAGCACCTCCCTGGCCAATTCCTCTGAGAAAGAACCTGCTTTCTCAGGGACGGGGCACCCTATGGCACCCTCGTCCCGATCTTTGAAATCTTCATGTGTGGTTCCTGGACGGGACGAGGCAGGTTTGAGTACCCTACCACCAGCGGTGGTGGCTACCATCACTTCCGCTAGAGCATCGTCCACGAGACATGCCTATGCGTTGAAGTGGAACCTCTTCGTCAACTGGTGTTCTTCTAAACTTCAAGAACCCACGAAAGGCCCGATCAGTGTCGTGCATTCCTTCGTGCAAGAAGGGTTGGAGTGAAGGCTGTCTCCCTCCACCCTGAAAGTGTATGGTGCCGCCATTGCCACACATCATGATGCAGTTGATGGTAAGTCCATTGGAAAGCACGACCTGATCATCAGTTTCCTGAGAGGAGCGAGGAGACTGAATCCTCCTCGCCCTCCTCTCGTTCCCTCTTGGGACCTCTCAGTGGTTTTAACTGCTCTGCAGAGTGCTCCCTTTGAGCCTCTGCAATCAGTGGAGCTTAAGTTTCTGTCAATGAAGACAGTGCTCCTGGTTGCATTGGCCTCCATCAAGAGGGTAGGGGACCTGCAGGCATTTTCGGTTGACGAAGCGTGCCTGGAATTTGGACTGGCTAACTCTTACGTGATCCTGAGACCCCGGCCTGGATATGTGCCCAAGGTTCCCACCACACCCTTTCGAGACCAGGTGGTGAACCTGTAAGCGCTGCCCTCGGAGCAGCCTTGGCACTGCTCTGTCCAGTACGCACCCTCCATGCTTATGTAGACAGAACGCAGTGTTTCAGGACTTCAGACCAGCTCTTTGTCTGTCATGGTGGGAAGCTGAAGGGAAAGGCTCTCTCCAAGCAAAGGTTGTCTCACTGGATAGTGGACGCCATTGCTTTGGCTTACCAGCAGCAAGGTCGACCATGCCCCCTTGGTGTGACGGCCCACTCCACCCGGAGTGTGGCATCCTCTTGGGCTCTAGCGCATGGCGCCTCGCTAACAGACATCTGTAGAGCTGCAGGCTGGGCGACACCTAACACGGCCTCTGGGCGACCCCCACGTGTGTAGTCCACTGTAAGCCTCTCTGAGCATGTGTCTTTCCCTCAGCAAGCCACCTTGCCACCGCTGGGATTGAAATATTCCACCTGCGGCTGGACACCCCAGTGATTCTCAATATGCAGCCCCCTTGGGTCATGTGTATTCCAAGTTCCCCCCTTCGGGCTGGGCATAATTGCATATTTCCACTGATATATGCTTCCCAGTGTACCTTGGTACCTTGGCATAATTCCAGCAGCCATTAAAAACTGTCCCTTTCATGTTAGTTGTTTTTTCATTGTTTACATGTTTAAATATTCTGAGAATGCATAGTTTAGTTATAATGTTTAATGTTTAAACTGCAATAAATGCATTAAAATGTTTTTTTTTTTTTTTTTGGCAGCCATTTTGTTTTTATTGTTTATGCCAAAACAGTGATGTTTACAACTTGTTATATGGCAGAAATGGATTCAGCACCTAAAAATCATATAGAAACAACACTTGAAGTACTTTTCCTCAAAAATGCCTACTGCATCTTATCCAGGGCTATTTATCTATTTTGGGACTCGACTATAATTAGTAAAATCAGATGACTGAGTTCATGGGTGGAATAAACATATGGCAGGACTTCTACTTTCTGACTCCTGGACTATACACCTCTGCCTAAAACCCAGGGTTGGCAGAAACTAAACTGAAACTGGTATAGGCCCCAGGTCTATTTTTGTTGGATTTGTTTCTGCCACAACAAACGCGTCTAAAAAACACACAGTTACAGCAGCCAAAGAAAAACTAATGTTAAAGTCAAGGGTCAAGAGCCCAAAAACGTCCGTTGCCATGGTTTTTGGAATGATTTTACTTATCGCGAGAGGAAAAAAATAAGTTTTAGTCGCATAACATCGGTTAATGGAAAATGCGTCATTTCGCAATCGTTTTTTTGTCGACATTTAGAAAAAAAACGCTAAAGTTTTGCGCAAATCCGTAATGGAAACGTGCCTATTGTGTAGTTGCTGATGCAGTGACAATCTCCTTGCTACTTTAACACAGTGTTTCCCAACCCTGCTCCTGGAGCAGTATATCACATTATATTTGACCTTTTTTTTTTTTACAGCAAGGGTTAACAGTGAATAAACAAAGCCTTTAAATCCTTAATTTTTTTTATACCTTTCCACTATATCAAAGTCTGGAGTCCAAAACATATTTTTGGGGGCTGCAAATGTTTTAATTTGACAAAAATCGCTTGAGTTCCACTTCATCTTCAAATTTGGCCACGTCTGGAAAGTTAAATGAAGTTCAGAATGATTATAAGACAGATAATGCATGCTTGAAAATTAAATAAAACCTCTGATCATGTTACAATATTCTGTAAATTGAGTAAAACTTTGTGAAAAGAATGAAATAGGTTTTTAAAACACTTACAGTTATCATTTTGACCTGTGTTGAGAGACTCTGGGCTTTTTCATCCTGTAGATAAAAAGATGTGTTGAGAGATGATACTACAACTACTTGACATCCTATGATGACTTGAATGAGAAGATAAATCATGCTGGACTCATACCACATTGGTGATGGAGGACACATATATGCCCACATAAGTGTTTGCAGGCTTGTTGCCATAGTAGGAGTTATATTTGTAGTTGTTCATCAGGGGCCACATTCTTTCATTCTGAGTGGTATTGTCTTCAAAGCCGAGATATTTCCAAAGTTTAATTTTGGCATCACCATTTTGTGTTGAACTACAGACTTCAGCATTTGACACCCGCCCTGTGTGTATGAGACATTCAGAAACACAGAGAATATATTCTCCAAGCAAGAGAATTTCATGTTTGAACATTTATCCTTCTTTATTTCATACACAGCAAAAAGTCCAGTGTTAAATTAACTCTCCTGGGAGTTTATATGGCTCCAGAGTCAGTGTTAAAATATGAGTGTTAAATTGACACTCAAGAGTGTTAAAGTTAATGAGCTCATTAAGTGATTAATTGAGTGATGATTGAGCATTATTGAAGACACCTGATGTTAACAAGCAGAATCACCAAAGGAGAAAATCTCATTTTTTAAGACACCGTTATGGAGATCAGTGTTTGCTTTAGTTGGGCTCTTGAACCATAAACTGTAAACATTAGATTTTCTTTCGCTGTTGTATCTGAGTTATAACTGCCAGATGAACAAAGAGAAAGTTGATCAGATTTTGTTGGTTATGTTTTGACATAATCATAATTTCACCTGAATCACTGATCTCATTTAGAGTCTAATCTATGACTTAAATATATATTGTTGATTACAGCATCACTGTGATACTACAGCATTAGAACTTTTTTTTCTAACTAGTGTAAAGGATTTCTTAAAAGTTGTTCTGATAAAACAAAATCTTTCTTTTAGGCACACACAGACATCAAGAATCAGTGTATGAATCTCAACTATGGTGACAAACAGAATATTCAATTAGGAAAAGGAAATTAGTAAGACAATTCAGATAATAATTTATTCATACCACAATGCATGATGGGAGCCATGAATGAGTTTTGATTGGTGGCACCCAGAATGCACTGCAACATGCTTTATTATTGTCACCATTGTTGAGATTCACAGGCTGATTATTGATGTCAGTGTGTCTAAATAAAGTAATTTTCTAAGTATTTTTATCAGAACAATTTTTAAGAAATATTTTGGATTATATTGATAATGATAAAAATCATTTGCTGTAGAATCACAGGCTGCTGTAATCAACAAGGTAAATCTGACTCTCTAAATGAGAGTTGATATTCAGGTCAAATTATGACTATCAAATCACAACCAACACCACCTGATCACCTTTTCTCTTTGTTCATCTGAGAGTTATTACTCAGATACAACAGCCAAACAAAATTTAAAGTTAATGCTTTATGGGTCAAGAGCCCAACTAAAGCAAGCACTGATCTCCATAACGGTGTCTTAAAAAATGAGATTTTCTCCTTTGGTGATTCTGCTTGCTAACATCAGGTGTCTTCAATATTGGTCAATTATCACTCAATGAATCACTTAATGAGCTCATTACCTTTAACACTCTTCAGTGTTAATTTAACACTCATATTTTAACACTGACTCTGGAGCCATATAAACTCCCAGGAGAGTTAATTTAACACTGGACTTTTTGCTGTGTACTCTTGTCAGACATACACAAACACATAGAAAATGTAAACGCTGACTATTGCTCTATGGGAGTCATCGAAATGTTCTTGATATTTACACAAATAAGAAGTGACTGTACACAGCAAAAACCCCAGAGTTAAATGAACCCTCCTCAGAGCACTGGCGTAGCCAGAAAAGAGTTTTTGGGTGTGCATAAGAAAAACATTTATTGTCAGATTAATTTGTACAAAAAACCAGACTCTGCGTATCACTAACTTTACAGAATAGACTGGGCTGATGTGTAAAACTATACTCAGGCTCGCGCTCGCCACATACCCATAATACTAGCCTATATAAAATATAACTCAGGGCTCGACATTAAGCCTTTTCATGTGCTTTTTTTTGTGTGTGTTGTAAATATAATTTATTCTGAAGCAATATACTCATCAGTCAGCTTTGACATATTTAAACCTGCATATTTATGATATTTTAACCTTTACAGAGAGCAGTTTCCCTAATCATTTTAAAAATGTGCTTCATTTTCCATTTTAAATTCTTAAATTTGATCAATAAATTAAATTATTATAATAAGACACTATATGGCTGTTACCAATCAAATAAAAATTATCAAATATCAAATTACAGTGAAAAATTACAACTGCATTAAATAATGTTATGAGAATGATACTTTTAAACACAAAACTAAACCACCAATAGGTGGCGGCAGGTGACCGTTTTAATGAGTGAGTCACTGAGCCATTTATTCTATGCCATCTACAGCAGTTCTTAGGATAATTAAAAGAGCTTTAGATGTTGATGATTTATTGTTTCATTTGGTGTCACCATTATGGTGATCGGTGTCTGCTTTAGCTGGGCTCTTGGCCCTTGACTTTTATATAGTACTGATTCACTAAAACATTCAATAGATATCTTTATTATAAGCACTTAACTCAAAAATAACTATTAAATGAAGCAACTAGAAGACGTGTTTACTAAAAACAACTTGAAAATGTTATTTCATGAAACAAAGGTGAATCCATTTCTCTACAATTTAAAGATACACTGTTATTTTATCAGTTAATAATGAAAGTATGGTGGTTGAAAGCTTCTGGCAACATTAAATCGAGGAGAGAAGACAATTCTTGTAAAATAAAGGAAAAAAAAACAAACAAACAGGATGCGCTTCTTGCCATCTATGCCTTCTTTCTGGACCACATCACTCAAATGAAATACATTCACAGAATTACTAGAGCAGCATACAGTTAAATATATTACAATAAGAGAACTGTAAAATTAACAATCATAAATCATCAACATCTAAAGCTCTTTTAATTATCTTAAGAACTGCTGTAGATGTATAACATAAATAAAGTAAAGGTTTTATTTAAAGGTTTTTATGTTAAACTACTGGCAACAGTATGGCCAGTATATTATTGCTTTTCTACAGTTTTGTAGTATACTGCAACCACTAAGTGTCATTTTTGTATTACAAGTGTTGTGTTCTTACCTGTAAAGGAAGCCGGGGACGATTTCTCAAACGGGAGGAATGGGGTGTTTATATCTGATGCTGTAAATGCTGCAAACAGAAAAAAAAAATTAGATGGGGGCGGTGTTGGGGTAACTCGTTACAAGTAGCTTGAGTTACGTAATCAGATTACTTTTCAAGTAACTAGTCAAGTAACGCATTACTTTTAAAATTCACAACAACATATCTGAGTTACTTTTTCAAATAATAATTTTCCCATTTATTGCCTGACAGCTCTTTTGTCACAATGTCGAGACAAATCGAAGTGCAGAGGCGTTGTGTGTAAACATGATGGTTACTGTAGTTCTACACAGCAAAATCCCCAGAGTTAAAGGGCACCAATTATGCTCCTTTTCACAAGATGTAAAAAAAAGTCTCTGATTTCCATTAATTCTATTCTATTAATTCTCAACTATTTGGTAATAAGTGAAGCTGATAATGTTGTTTGTGGAGTTGTTTAACCCTACTCTGCTGAGATCTTGAGAGATTTAATGTTGTCTTTTATCTTCAGTTGATTTCATCTCTGGAAGCCAGTTGTAGTTCTTGTGTTTCTCTTTTCTTCAGTGATTCTGCTTGTTATCATCAGGTGTCTTCAATGCTCAATCATCACTCAATTAATAACTTAATTATCTCATTAACTCTAACACTGCTTCAGTGTTACTTTTAACACCCTGCTGGTGGTTCCCATGCAAACATAGAGTGGTGTTAAATTTAACACCAGTTATTTTACTGTGTGTAGATAGAACAGGCATTGTTTAGTTTAATTAGGGTTATAACGTATTTGTCATCTGCTTTGTAACGACATTAGCTCAAATAAAGGGAATATTAATAATTAATCAGGGATATGATTAACGTATCGCATACAGATTAAATCCCGAAAAGGGAATACTTTTGCCAATGTATCTGTATAGAGCGATAATTAAATACAACGGATTATAATCAATTATCAATACAGGCAGGCAAAAATAGATCTATTGTATATATCAATAATTAATCATAACGAATTATAATTAACCGTTAATACCAATAGTCTAGAATAGATCAATTCTCAGGATAACCCTTAATGGAATTAATTTGTTATCGAATAATAACTCTCAAGAACAGTTATCCTTTTATAGACTCTCACGAAAGGCTATTTTTCTGGCCATGGAAACATAACTTTCCTGTTCTATAAAAATACTAAAGTATCAACAATAGAGGAGTCGGTGGGAGGGCGGTCGAACAGCGGTCTTTCGAATCGGCTCAGTTGTAGTTCTTGTGTTTCTCTTTCCTTCAGTGCATGATTCTGCTCATTATCATCAGGTGTCTTTAATAATCTAACAATTATCACTTAACTAATCACTTAAAGCTGCAGTCTGTAACTTTTTTGGGTTAAAAATTATCCCAAATAAATTTTTGAGCAGGAACATAACCAGCTAGTGTGAACTCCGTCTTTTGAAGGTGTTCAAAACGAACGCAGAGACGGCTTTTGTTCTGCTGGACAAGTAAGACCGATCGTTAGATTTAATCAGCGCGATTTACTAAGTTCTGCTTAGTTGGTCAGAACAAAAGTTCAGAACTTTAAGTATCTAATTAACACTGCTTCAGTGTTTCTTTTAACACCCTGCTGGTGGTTACCATATGAACACTGAGCTGTCTTAAAGTTAACACAAGGGAATTTACTGTGTTGGAAGAGCCAGAGTATTTTTTATTATAACTCAGATTGTATTCGTCTGAAAGAAGAATGTCATATACACCTAGGATGGCTAAATCATGGGCTAATTTTAATTTTTGGGTGAACTATCCATTAAAAAAAAAACTAACTACCATGAGACTTTATGAAGGTGTGAGGTGCTTTATCTAAATTAAACGCATACACCTCTCTTGCTTTTGTTGCACACACTGCCAAGTCTGAAAATGATTTTTTTGTACTCAATAAACTCTCACACACACACACACCCACACCCACACACCCACACACACACTTCTAAAGTTAAACACAATTCTATCATAAAACCAATATTTAAAAGTATTTACTTACTGATTGAGGCCAGAAAAAACAATAGTAGATACATGGTCACTAAAGAAAACTTGTACTGAGGATTCACTCCTGAACAGATGTCTGTCGTTTGCTCATATGCACTCTGTGTAAGAAACGTGCATCTCGCCAAATATAACTAGTTTTTTTTTATTGATTTATGGTAATTCAGTGAGGTTGGCAAATAACTCCTGGGGACACACATGCTAGGAAAGGGATTATAGTGCTTTAAAAACATAAATAGTCAAATATTTTGTGTAAACATAAAACAAAAGTTAGAACAATCCTCTTCCAATCTAACTGTAATATGAGATGATATTGCTCAGGGACACAATGTAAATTTCAATTTGTTAAATATACTTTTTTTTTTGTTAATCTGCCAAACAGTTTACTCCCAGAGTGCAATGAATGAATTAAGCAATTGCTTAGTTTTGCCTCTTTTTTTTTTGCCTTTTTTTATTTATTTTTTTATGTGTGTGTGTGTTTCATTTAACCCCCTGTGATGTGCACACTGAGCAGTGTTCATTTAATATGGGCAAACCCATATGGGGCCTACATGGAAACTGGCTGCACAGCAAAAACTCCAGTGTTAAAATAACTCTCCTAGTAGTTTATGTGACTCCACACTCAAGAGTGTTAAATTAACTCTGAAGCAGTGTTAAAGTGAATGAGATAATTAAGTGATCAATTAAGTGATGATTGAACATTACTGAAGACACCTGATGATAACAAGCAGAATCACTGAAGGAGAAACTCTCTATTTTAACTCTTCTATTTATAGTGTTTGCTTTAGTTGGGCTCTTGACCCTTAAAGTTTTAACTTAGATTTTTTTGGCTGCTGTACCTGAGTTATAACAGTCAGATGAACAAAAAATGATCAGGTGCTTTTGTTTGGACATAATCATTATTTGACCTGAATCACTAAACTCATTGTAGGGGTCAAACAAATCAATTTGGGTCAGACAGGTCAATTTAGCTCAAAGGGAATTGTTAATTGATTTATAGGGAATTCAATAGAATCACTTATTATGGCCGAGTAAATGACTCGTCCAGCATTCATTTGAACGGGCCGTAACTAAGCGGATATAAATAGGCTATTCAAAGTAACTTAGATCAGCAGTTTAAGAAATTAAATTCGTAAGCACATAACACAAGTAACACTTCTCTTTAAAATACAAACAAGACTTTATTGATTAGTATTCTAACACATAAAACTATCTAACACAAACACACGCACACACAGTCATACGAGTTGCAGAAAGAAAGAGAGTGAGGAGAGAATGAGTTTTAAGTGTGAGATGACGAAATCCCAAGTTTTCTTCTTCTTCTTCTTCTTCTTATTAAGTGTGCTTGCTGAAAGCAGCACACTTATAGTTCTTCTTAAGTTTTCTTCTTCTTCTTCTTCTTCTTCTTCTTCTTCTTCTTCTTCTTATTATTATTATTATTATTCCCGGGAGAAAAATTTTGGCCAGCTCCTGCGCCTAGGCCCTTTGAGACAGAGACACTGTTCCAACTTTAAAATGTACGGTCAGTACCGGTTTAAGTTGCTCGCGAAGATGACATCACGAGTCCATGTCGTTTGTCCGCCACACTGGATTGAACAGAAAGCGAAACTAAATTTTCACAGGTCACAAATTTGGTCCGAACTTCACGAAACTGGACGTCCATGATCCTTGGACCAAGCCTCACAAAAGTTACTAGAAGGATTTTTGATTTTCGGAAGCGTTTGCCCGTCACAGCCAAATGAAATCAGCGGCGTAGTCGCCAAACAGGAAGTCGTCCATATCTCAGGAACTCTGTCACGTATCGGAACCAAACTTTATACATGAACTCGGGACTCCAATGTGAGGAAGCACAAGATCTGATTTTTTTTTAATTTTTTTTTTATTTCAGGCTAATAGACAAACCCATTTACCTATGTCTATGCAAGAGTTTCACCTCACACTTTTAATGTTAATGCATTTAGACAGTAGGTGGCACTGTTGTATTACATTTCACAGAGCTGCCAAGTCAGTGTATATACTGCATTCGTTTTTACTAGGTTTGTCTTAATAAATGCAGGCATGAATTTCGTTTTTTGCATTGGTCTAATTTAATCATCATCTGTATATTAATATATACAGATTTGTATGCATGAATTGTGCATTTCCAGTTCGCAAAGCAGTTAATAACAACAACAAAAAAAACCGTTATACAAAATACATCATGCTCTTCTTCGCTAACCGAACAAACAATTAATTGTCTGTGGCTGTGTTTGTGCGCACGGGAAATATGCTGCGCATAACAATAGAAAACAAGGAGAAACGCGCAGTCACATGCTCAAACAATCAACAGGTGCGTTCCATTTGACCATAAGTGGACTGCGAAGTGGACTTCACAGGGTTTTCCCATAGACTGTAAAAAAATATGGACGTAGTGTCCGTGACGTCACCCGTAGGTTTCTGAAGAGCATTTTTGAAGCCTAAAGTGGGCGGAGCCGGCCGTCGCCATCTTGGCCTGGCGTCACTCCCGGATAACAGAAAATAGACAAACAGGCGGGGCGTGAGTGGAGCTGAGGAGCCTGGCCTGGCTATCTGAAATCACCTAGCTCGACGTGATCGAGTTAGCTGATGATGTAAAGCCAATTAAACGTTCCTATTTTTGCCCTTCGAAATATTATAATAGTTAAAAGGCATGGCTACAAGTGAGACTGTGTATTACTTCGAGAGTGTTTGTGTGTGACAGTGATTTATGTGCATACATGTCCGTCACTCTTTCATGGTCCGTCAGCGCGGCATTGCTCAAGTTCGTAGAGAGCTTATTCAGTCCATTTTAAATTCTGATTTTGGCCGTCTCTCAAATCGGTTAAACCATAGATATATTGCCTTTGAAGTGCAAGTAAATGCGCTAGAAAATCCGCGCTCATTCATGTGCATTTATTGCATGGAAGGAGAAAGCGCCGACGCCTGCATGATTTCATCTGACGGTAACTTACATAAGCATATTATTATCCATCTGTTCCGTGAGAGCAGAACGAACGAGTATTTATTGACGTTTTAAATTTGAAAACCCCAAAAAGCAACGAAATTGTCAGACATCCATTAATGCAGGTTCACGGAGGAAACCAACTGAAATACAGCGCTGGTTGTTCTCTCGAACGATAACGACGGAATCCAAAGACGTGGGCTTTGTACCCAAGTATTAAATTGTATGAAATAATCCCGAAAAAAAGCACAAACACTGCAGAGATGGCAAGTTCAGCAGCAACATTTGCTGAGGTGAAGTGACGGCTAGTAACAGCAGACAAACGGCTAGCACCGACAGCGGCAATCCATCTGTCACTCAAGTGGCCACTGGCCACACCCTTAAATTTAAATATTAATCAACTAAACGGACGAGTTATAAAATAATTCACCCCCCTCACAGTTGTTATGAAGGGCAAAATTAGCTGTATAGACCAAAGCCACATAGAGATCCAGGCTGTAAACATATTTTTTTCTGCTGTAAAGTTGGTAATTTTAACATGGGGGAGATACAGATTTGACTCACTTCTGCAGCCAGGCCAAGCGGCCAGTCAACGAATTGCAGTTTAACTCACTTCCGTGTTGGTTTCAAGAGAGAGACGAGGAGGTTGCCGCTTGGGTTTTCCGCCATCTTAAGTTAGATTCTAATCCGAAGGGAGCGAACATGTTTAGTTCGAAGGACACTGCACACGGCATAGGGAATAAGGGAACATCGATACATCACTTTACAGGAAGTGGAGAGCGATGATCACCCAACTGTCATTTCGCGCACCACGTCATCACCAGTCAGAACGGTCATAACTAACGATGGAGGAGTTTACGTATGTGTGTAAGTATTCATACATTTCGCCATTGTTATACAAATGACAGTATTTTTAACGGTTATTGTTGTGAATATTACATGTACTATTTTTGATGATTATAATTTACCTCAGTGAATGCAGCCAGCTTAGCTAGTTTGTGAAGTAAAGTGATTTTATTTTAGGTAGTTGTAAAATAGTGCAATATAATTGTAAATATATAATATAATAATAAAAAATAAAATATGAATGTAGTCCTATATATATTTATGTTATATCATAATCTGCGCGACTCCGTCGTTGACTTTCTTTGATGACATTTGCAGGCGTTTCAAATGAGCGGGTATTGTCAGTGAAGTCCACTTCAACTGATATACCGTGCTCAGGGAGTAGGGGAGCAGTGAACATTGCGTATGGACCCTGTCGAATGGAACGCACATTAGATGTGTAAAAACCATAAAACAAGTGGAAAGCGCGAGCGCGCCGCTGTCTCCTTTCCACAAGCGCTTGTTCTCCTGTGGCGTCTGTCGTTGCTATGCAACCGTGAACTGCGCTCTCCATGATGACAAGAGCTGTGTCTGAAATCGCTCCCTATCCACTATATAGTGCACTATTTAGGCTATTTTGTAGTGGTGTCCGAATTCTGAGTGAACGACATCATTCCCTACATTCTTCACTACTTTTACCCACAATCCTCTCTGAATTCGAGTGTACATACGATGTACACTTGCTGAGACACTATTTCCCACAATCCAACACAATAAGGCGATAGAGCGCGAATGAAAAATAAACAAAAATGTCACCATGGCAACGGTGCACGCGAGTTAGAAAACACAGCTAAGGAAGTATCAGCAAAAGATTAATAGATTTCTAGCCCTTGCATTAGTTTTACTACTAGATATATTTATGGAGATGGAAAATAATAAGGCGCCCTGCACAGCTATGATCAGCTGTTCGGCCGAGCATTCAATGTTGTTACGCTGCAAGCTGATGGTTTGTTGCTGCCGCGCTCTATCACTCGCACACCATAAAGAGCAAATTGTTTTTTAATGTTTCAAATTCGTGATTAAAATGACATAATTTGGAAGCGGATAATTTCTTCACAAACAGCTCATTATGACTCAATGTTAGAATGCTGCACCTACACTCGATAGTGTGAATAAGATAAGCGCAACGCAGACCACTGCATTGACAGGGTAAAACATATGATCTGTCTACGGCCAGGGCTCAGCGGAAGACAGAAAATGCCGGTCCAGCGCTGATTGAGGAATTAAATTCAAAAATAAAAGACAGTTTTACATCTTTTTTCTCGCATTCTCGCATTTCGCATCTATCCACTACCTGCTAACTTTAGTGCACTGCACCCGAGCAAGCACACTTTGCAGTTCCTCCGGAAATGCATTTTTCTAGTTAATTTAACCCTTCTATAGTTTCTTAGGCGGTTTATTAAATTTTTTATCAATGCACCAGTTCAGCTTAAGAGTCTGGAGGTTACTTGCTTGTCTTTGCGTTCCTTTTGGGGATTCCCTTTGTCGGTGAAAAAGGGGATTTCCTGGGTTGGTTGACAGCCGTCTCCTCATGCCTGGATAGATGTCTGGGGCGGCCAATCACGTGGTGTGCTGGCGGATGGATATAAAGTCTCTGAAGTTGGAAGCAGGCTTTGCAGTCGAATCGTTTAACCGAAACTTTGCAGCAAAACAACTTAGAAACGTGACTCTCAACGGAAAAGAAAAGAAAACTAAGTAAGAGAAAGAAAATTGAGACAAGAGTAGTTAGATGGCTTGAATGAAGCTGTTTAACCCATGTTCTTCTGATCTTGATTTGGGTTCTTTCGTCTGCTCGTCTACATGGTTACCCGTCTGTCTGGTTACTCCGTCATGGCTTCTCCATGATCGTTTTTGAATCTACTCTTTTCAAACTTTGTTTGGGTCCTAAGATTTTAAACTCAAATGTTTGTCCAGCCTCCTGGATGAGTTCTGACCAATTAGGCACTGTCTTTATTTGAGAGGTGGCATATTATTCACCTCTCATCATAAATGATGCGTTATCTGTGATCTCTTTACTCTCCAGCTTTAGAAGAGAGTACAGAGGGTACAGTTAAACATGATTCCTATTATAATAAAACAAAACATTTTAAGGAGATTTCACTCAAGCCATCTTCATAATTGTGAACATACGATCGCACTGATAGGAAATAAGACATACTTTCATTCAAACATCTAATAGTTATAACAATTACATGACTTATATGTGACCTAAGCATATATAGGTTGTAGACACAATATATAATTATGTAGTTGAACGATGTTTGATTATAAGTCCGTCACGAATTGTTTTGGGATGGTTTTATGTATTTATGTATTTTTATATGTAAATCATTTTATATTTAAATTATTTTATGCAAATTGTATGTATGTTTATGTATTTTTATATAAAAAATTCTGAAAAATAAATTCTATAGAATCATGCTGTAATCATCAAGGTAAACCTAATGCTCTAAATGAGTTCAGGGATTCATTGTCATCTTTTCTCTGTGTTCATCTGACAGTTATAACTCAGTTATAACATCAAAACAAAATCTAAAATTATTCGTTTAAAGGTCGAGAGCCTAACGAATGCAAACACTGACCACCATAGTGGTGACTTAAATTTGTGATTTTATTCTTCAGTGATTATGTTTGTTAACACCAGATGTCTTCAATAATGGTCAATCATCACTCAATTAATCACTTAATTATCTTATTAACTTTAACACTGCTTCAGTGTTCATTTAACACTCATATTTGATCATTTTAACACTCTTGAGTGTGGAGCCAAATAAACTCAGAGAAGAGTTAATTTAACACTGGAGTTTTTGGGACCCAGGTCATACCCATGCCAAGCTATGGTGGCTGGGTCGTGATCGTATGTGACATATTTAATGTCAAATATACTGTATAATCACACTGTAAAAAAAATATTTAAATAATAATTTGATGGTCCCTTTTGAACATTCTGTTGACTAAGTAACTTTGGAACTACATGTCAACTTACTCTCATTAGAGTATTAGTAAACTGTCTGCTTACTATCTTCTAACATTTTACATGTTTACTGTCAAAAATAGTCAATCTCCTGATGCAAGGTAACAGGGAGGAGAGAGTGAAGCTGGAAAGCTGCTAAAGCAGTGGTTCTCAACCTCTCCTGCAGGGACCCTCTGACAGGTCATGTTTCTGTTTTAATCCTGAAATGGCACAGCTGATTCAATTAATTAAAGGATTAATGAGTAGTTGACCAATTGATTAATTGACTAATTCCTACTCTTCCTACTCTAATAACTACTCATTAATTGAATCAGCTGTGCCATTTCAGGGTTAAAACAGAAACATGGCCTGTCAGGGGGTCCCTGCAGGAGAGGTTGAGAACCACTATCCTAAAGCTTAGTTCCATATAAATCCACGGATAATTTGTTGTTTTGTCGTTAGTGAAAATCAATATTGACCTTATATTTGAAAAAGGATCCTCACTAAGAATCAGAGGTGGGTAATCCAGGGGTCAAAGAGTAAAATTCCTGCCATATGTTTATTCCACCCATGAACTCAGTCAGCTGATTTCACTAATTAGTTCTGTCTCCTGGCTGAATTAGCAAACCCTGGTGATTGGAACAAAATACTGAGGAGGACTTTACTTTCTGAACCTGGACTTTACACCTCTGGCCACATGCCAGCCAAGAGCAAAATAAATAAACCAGAACTGGACCTTATCGTAGCCAAAATATGTGTTTATTAAATATGGAGTAATTTCAGACACAGTCTCAGATGAAATCAACTGAAGAGAAAAGAAGACATTAAATCTGTGAAGATCTCAGCAAAGGAGGATTAAACAACTCCACAAACAGCATTACCAGCTTCACTTATTACTAACCAGACTGACTTTATTTCTGTCTGACGTCTACAAAAGTTTTTTATTGAGAATTAACAGAGGGTTTAACTCTATTGTATTTCATATGAAGTCACCATAACAGTGATCAGTGTTTCCATTAGTTGGCCTCTTAACTCTTATTATATCTTTTGTCTTCTTTGACTGCTATGACAGTGTTTTTGTCAAACACATGTACAGCAGCAAAGAAAGCTAAAGTGAAATGAGATCAGGTGATGATGGTTTCCTGTTGATGATATTATAATCATGAAACAGACTGATTTACCGAGGTGTTTTAATCTAACAATTATGTTTTTCCACGAATATACTCACATCACAAACCCTGTATTACTGCAGCATGAGATGCAGCAATATAACAATCAGATTCAATCTTTTAACAAACATTAAATACAAAAATTGGCCTATGCTGACACACACAGATATAAACAATCAGCGTATGAATCTCAACAATGGTGACAATCACAAATATTTAGAATCAAACAAAATTATAGGACAATTCAGCTGCATAATTTATTCATGTTGCAATGCATGCTGGGAGTTTTGGACTATGCTGGTACCCAGCAAGCATTGCAGCAAGGTACTTTTGATCGTCACCATTGTTGAGATTCATACGCTGATTGTTGATGTCTGTGGGTGTCATGATAAAATGACATTTTTGTTCATGTTTGTTAAAGTCTTCTAACTTGTTATAATATTGCTGTATCTCATACTGCAGTAACACAGTGTTTGTGTTGTGAAAAAAACATTAATGTGACAACATAATTGTTAGATTTAAACATCTCTGATAAGAAGCAATACTAAAAGTCAGAGTCAGTTCATTCGCATTCGGAGTTCGTCTATCTTTGACTGACAAAATGCTGGCGGACACAGTGAGTTGTTCAAAATCTTTCATATTTGTGAACTCTGTGAACACAAACAATGTCCTCAATGCTCGAGTTCATGTGTAGAGCCCCTGGTGATACTTTGAGCAAAGTTTCATGTTGTGTCGAGCCTTCTTAGTGTTTTAAAATTAGTGATTTTTGATGCTATCATAGAAGTGCCCCATTCACTCCCATTCAAAAGGCAATTTGACCGAAAACAAAAATACGGTCAAACTTAAAGGTGGCGTTTCCCTTCTAATTATGCTTTTAAACAAAGGTTTGCCTCAGGTAGATTAACAAAAAGACCCTAGGTTGCATTTTGGCAACAGTTATCCTTTAACACTCTTTAGTGAGGAGCCAAAAAAACCCCGCAGGCACAGTACGTCAATGTGACGCCAGGAAGACGTTGGACTCCTACTAATCCAACGTCAGTCAGACGTCATATTTTGGTTGAAAATGAAAGTCAGGTTGACGTCTAAACCCAACGTTTGTTTGACGTCAAAGCTCCAACCTCAGACAGATGTTGAATTTTGATTGGAATAAGCACCGCAAAAAAATGTGACATGCATGGCAGCACAATAAATCTGTGAAGATCTCAGCAGAGGAGGAGTAAACAACTCCACAAACAGCATTACCAGCTTCACTTATTACTAACCAGACTGATTTTATTTCATTTCCGTTTTAATGAAATCAATAGGTGTATTTTAAAGTCACCATGATGGTGGTTAGCGTTTGCTTTAGTTGGACTCTTGACCCTTGAATTTTTATTATCAAAACTCACCCTTATCTCCCAGCATGCGTTGCGGAATTAATAAATTATAAAAACAATATTAAAACCACAAGTCCTATATAATCAAAGCATTAGACACTTAATAAGATCAGGGATTCAGAAAAATACATGATGACAGCGTCATCATCAATAATCAGCCAACATCACCTGATCTCATTTTCTCATGGCTTTTTTAGCAAAAAAAATGTATAAACACACAATTATAGCATCCAGAGAAATTTTTATATTAAAGAGTCAAGGGTCAAGAGCACAACTAAAGCAAACGCTGACCACCATCATGGTGACTTTAAAATACAAAATATGATTTCATTAAAATGGAAATTAAATAAAGTAAATCTGGTTAGTTTTAAGTGAAGCTGGTAATAAGTGTACGGCCATGCATTTCACCTTTTTGTCTGGTTTATTCCAACCAAAATTCAACGACTGCCCAATGTTGGAGCTTGACGTCAAACAAACATTGGATTTAGACATCAACCCGACTTTCATTTTCAACCAAAATCCAACGTCTGACCGACGTTGTAGTCTATATCCTGTGCCTGCTGGGAACTCCCAGAGTTTTTGCTTTGTAAAGTTACTGAAAGAATGTTTGTGCATTAGAGTGAACTTGCCAGAATGTTGGTCAAAGTTACACTTTTGAGTCAAAACGTTCAAAACAAAGTTTTAGACAATCTGTCTCTCTGGTATATTTTTCCCTCAGAATGTCCGCATCTGACCGATGTTTGGATATTTTTCTGTTTACCTGCCAGGCACGGTGCCAGAGTTTCACTAAAGCTGCCATGGAAGTCTCTGCATTTGTGTTTGAACACAGACACAATACCTTGAAATTTGAGAGTATCAGTTGAATTCAATTTAATTCCTCACATTGTCTGTTTTTTTCCTCCGAACTTGCTGTGAACAACAAACCTTTGTCATTTACCTTGGTAGGAATATATATTTATTTCTTTAGAATATTTACCCGACCAGGGCTAGTGGAATATGTTTGTATAACTTTAACACAATGCCAATATCGTGACAGCATCGTGCATTTATTATAATGGTGATCTCCCTGAAGCAATGCAGATCCTCTTTATCTTCCCTGAACCTGAATGACCAAACCACTACATTACTAATACACATTAGATAGATAGATAGATAGATAGATAGATAGATAGATAGATAGATAGATAGATAGATAGATAGATAGATAGATAGATAGATAGATAGATAGATAGATAGATCAACCTTTATTTGTCTCACAAGTGAGAAATTTCAGCATTTACAGCAGAAAGTAGATAGCATGGAATAAAGTAAAATAATAAGTGACATTAACATAATACTAACAATATCAAAATTCTAAATAAATTATACAGTACTAAAATAAAAAAATATATATATATTTACACCTATAAAACAAACTACCAAATATAAAAACAGTGCAAGTGAATATATGCAAAGATGGCGTGATTTTCCTATTATTAAACTGACTTAAAAAAATGAGCTGAATATTGAATAACTTATAAAAAAAAGTTTAAAATTGCTTAACTTATTTTGATGAGTTAAAGCAATGTAAAAACATAATGTTGTCATAACTTATTGTTCATATAATTTTCTACCCCACTGCGCAATGTGACGTCGTAGTGACGTAATTTTCATGTAATTTTTGGACGTCCAAATTTGGTCCATTGAAGGGGTTGTTTTGTAACGCCAGGCGACGTCTTTTTTCGACGTCTTCCGCACGTCATTTTTCGACGTCTTCCGCACGTCATTTTTCGACGTCCATCCACAAAAGTTTGTTTACAATAAATCGCGCTCAGTGCTCTCAAACAAAACAGCGGCTTTTTACACACACACACACACACACACACACACACACACACACACACACACACACACACACACACACACACACACACACACACACACACACACACACACACACACACACACACACACACACCTTGCTTTACCTGGGACTCGAACTCGTGATCATCTGCTCCACGTGCCAACGGTCTACTGTTTGAGCTACAGAGAGAGTGATATAATTTATGATTATCGCGTTTAGGTTAAAAATAGGTTCGGCGCTTTGGATCACGAGCATCTTGCAGTACATTTAAAATATTTTAAATATAATATTTTAAATATTTTAAAAATATATTACATTTTAAATATAGCGATTTGGAAACGTGGATGGAGCAGTGAATAGGTTCATTACACAGCAAAATGACACGACAAACTCGCGTTTTGGAAAAGAGCTCTTCATTTGTAAATTAAAAAAATTATAATAATCATGTAAATTTCCTGCACCTGTCATAGACGTCCAAAAAATTACCCAGTTCAGGTCCAATGTTGAACGTAAATATGACGTCCAAGTTGGGTCATGGTTGGACGTCCAAATAGTGGACCTAGTTTGGACGTCGAAAAAAATCACCCAGTTCAAAGGTCCAATGTTGAACGTCAATATGACGTCCAAGTTGGGTCATGGTTGGACGTCCAAATAGTGGACCTAGTTTGGACGTCGAAAAAAATTACCCAGTTCAAAGGTCCAATGTTGAACGTCAATATGACGTCCAAGTTGGGTCATGGTTGGACGTCCAAATAGTGGACCTAGTTTGGACGTCAAAAAAAATTACCCAGTTCAAAGGTCCAATGTTGAACGTCTATATGACGTCCAAGTTGGGTCATGGTTGGACGTCCAAATAGTGGACCTAGTTTGGACGTCGAAAAAAATTACCCAGTTCAAAGGTCCAATGTTGAACGTCTATATGACGTCCAAGTTGGGTCATGGTTGGACGTCCAAATAGTGGACCTAGTTTGGACGTCGAAAAAAATTACCCAGTTCAAAGGTCCAATGTTGAACGTCTATATGACGTCCAAGTTGGGTCATGGTTGGACGTCCAAATAGTGGACCTAGTTTGGACGTCGAATAGATGTCCAGAATTGGTCATGGACCGACGGACCCAATATAGACATGATCTGCACGTCTATCCGACGTCCAATGTTTAGTGGGACAGTGTTCATCCTAAAGAGATGCTGGGGAACCAGGTGCAAAAGCACTTCCACAAAACATCTACTGTATGTGCTGAAAACTGAGACATTTCTTGGAGTCCTTTTGCACTGTACCCAGTCAACACTTTGATCTCACAGTGATCTCTCCATATGATCACAATGTGAGGTCACAGTGAGCTAGAAACGTTATTGGACGTGGACTCCAACATCACTCAAACGTCAAATTTTGGTTAAAAATGAAAATTGGGTTGACGTCTAAACATGTGTTTGACGTCAGGATCCCATCTCAGCGGAAAATAAGGGAATAATGCTAATTTCTAATGATACAAAGCTTAATGCAAATGGGTGAAGTGTCCCTTTAAACAACTCCACAAACAGCATTACCAGCTTCACTACAAACCAGATTTACTTCTGTCATGTGTGAATAAAAGTCCTTATTGAGATTAACAGATTTATTGCAGGTGTTGATGATTTATTGAAAATGATAGTTTGGTTTACTTTCTAACCTTAGTTTTTCTTTGACTGCTTTAACTGTGTTTATAAAAAAAAAAAAAAAAAACATTCGTTATGGCATGAAAATCAGAGTGAAAATGTGATTAGTTGTTGTTGGCTATTTATTGATGATAACATAATCTTCATGAAGTGGCCTGATTCACTGATCTCATGAAGAGTCTTAACACCTGAAGTAGTTCAAAGTAGTTCATCATGAAGTAGTTCAAACCTTTGTGCACAATTTTTTAAAAAAATCTTCAGATTTTCAAAATACTGATGGATCACATGCTGTAAAATCATAAGACTAATCAATAGTGCAAAAATAATTAACCACAAAATCATAGATAAGACTCCATGTTATATCAGTGAATCAGACCACTACATGGTGAATGTCATCATCAATACATAATCAACGTCATTTAATTCATTTTTGTGCTAATCTTTTGAGAAAATTTTTAGTTAGCTAACTCGGAACAAACATAGTGTTACTGAAAGAACATTTGTTCATAACAGAGAACTTGTCAGAATGTTGGCTAAAGTTACACTTTTGAGTCAAAAAGTTAAAAACAAAGTTTTAGATGATTCAACTCTCTCTGTCTCTCTGGTATATTTTTCCCTCAGAATGTCTTCATCTGTCCGATGTTTGATTATTTTTTTCTGTTTACCTGCCTGGCACAGTGCCAGAGTTACACTAAAGTGGGTCGCACACCGGACGCGCAGCTCAGCGCCGCGCAGCACAACGTCTTTTAAATTCGAACAAATTATTCTCTATGAGAGTACACACACCGGCGGCGCCTTTCGGCGTCTGTCCGCGGCGCCCAGCAACGTCTCAGGACCGTGTTCAAAATCCTGCCGCGCCACAGAGCGCCTTTTACATAGTTTTATATTAAATTTACATTTATGTGTCTCAAATCGTAGTTAATGTATATACGGACTTAACCCTGTGCTGCAATATACATTTAGTTTTATATTTATTTACAGAAATCAGAAAATTGCTGATGTTATCGGATTTTCAGGTGAGAGTTGTCCTAGATGTGGCGCGGCGTGGCGCTGAGCTGCGTGTCTGGTGTGCGGCCCCCTTAAAGCTGCAGTCTTATCAGATGAATTCAATTTAATTCCTCACATTGTCTGTTTTTGTTCCCCGAACTTGCTGTGAACAACAAACCTTTTGTCATTTACCTTGGTAGGAATATATATTTATTTCTTTAGAATATTTACCTGACCAGGGCTAGTGGAATATGTTTGTATAACTTTAACACAATGCCAACACCGTGACAGCATCGTGTATTTATTATAATGGTGATCTCCCTGAAGCAATGCAGATCCTCTTTATCTTCCCTGAACCTGAATGACCAAACCACTGCATTAGATTAAACTGAATTTAAAAAAGATGAGTTGAATATTTAATAACCTGAGTTGAAAATTACTTAACTTATATTTATTAATTAAAACAATGTAAAACATACATCTTCATAACTTACTGATCATATATTTTTTACAGTGTTGATCCTAAAGAGACACTTCCACAAAACATCTACTGTATGTGCTGAAAACTGACATTTCTTGAGTCATTTTGCACTGCAAAAACTGAACAGTGCAGCTGTTGCTTTAATTCTAATTTTGTTATTTTAACTTATTTCAATCAGATACATTGAAACATAAAACATGGGAATGCTGTTTTAACTTAATTGAGTTACATTGACCCAACATACAATTTCCATTAAAGCTCAGGATGGACACAATCGACACACAAGCTCTTGCTCCTCGCTGATCGTGAATTTTGCTTAAAGCGATAGTTCACTTTGAAATTAATTTTTGATATGTTTTAGCTTACCTCAAGGGCATCCAAGATGTAGGTGTCTTTGTTTCCGCAGTAGTTTCAATTTTGATATTTTTAGGTCAAACCGTTCTTGTCTGTCAGTCATATAATGCAGTATGCAGTCCAAATTAAAACAATTCCCCATCGTCCAAATGAAACAATTCCCCATCATAAGTACACATTGATGGCCTAAGACACGAAACGAGCGGTTTGTGTGAGAAAACGAACAGTATTTATATCGTTGTTATCTCTTGAAAACAGCACACGTCCAAATGATCTGACGGCGCGGGCGGGTATAGATATATAGATGTCGCCTTGGCTACTGCAGTTCATTGGAACGAAACCGTAGCCAAGGCGACATCTATGTATATATCTATACCCGCCCGCGCCGTCAGATCATTTGGACGTGCATGTGCTGTTTTCAAGAGATATGTGAGACCTAGTCAGTTCACTAATGGGAAATGAGTACATACCCAGCCAGCACATGACCGACTTTCAACGTTGAAATATGGTTGAAATAATGTCAGTTTGTTGTTGAAAAAGATTAACAAAACCCCTTCTAAATCAACGTTGACATTTTTACAAGATCCCCAGCCAACACATGTGGGGCCCAAATGGGCTGCAAATGGGCTGATATCAGGGGCTCACCTGGGCTACCCAACTGGGAACCCAGTTTATTTTGGCCGCGGTTTCCGTGGTGGCCCCACGTGTGTTAGCCCAGATGGGTTGATGATGGGCTCTTGATGGGCTCCATATCGGGCCCATATGGGTAACCTAGGTAGCACCCATTTAGGGCCTACAGGAGTCTGCCCACATGGGTTGATGATGGACTCTTGATGGGCTCCATATCGGGCCCATATGGGTAACCTAGGTAGCACCCATTTAGGGCCTACAGGAGTCTGCCCACATGGGTTGATGATGGGCTCTTGATGGGCTCCATATCGGGCCCATATGGGTAACCTAGGTAGCACCCATTTAGGGCCTACAGGAGTCTGCCCACATGGGTTGATGATGGGACCCAGATAGGTCTTATCTAGGGCTCTTATGGGCCACAACGGGTATATATATGGGCTACCATATTTGTCTGTTTGGGTTACCTTATTTTACAGTAAACCCCTAAATACAACCATTACATGTAATCCACTAAACTATACTAAAATGTTAAAGGTATTCAATGAACAGAAAGCAGTAGTTCACTTTTAAAGTTACTTTATTAAGCAAGTACAAGTAGGCCTATCACAAAACAAAAAAAGTAAAAGATTTAAATTAAAACACTTAAAACACTTCTAAATCAACTTTGACATTTTTTACAAGATCTGTACGTTGAAACAACATACAACAGAAATATCTGCCTTTTAACATTATTGTGACAATTAATTAGAATTTCATAATTTTTTTTGATATAACAGCTCTTCAGTGTATATGTTAAAATATAATTAGCATTATTAACAATACTAGTTTCAAACCTTTTGCCTTATGTGATTTTGTGTGAATTTACAATTTTGTCTGCTTGCCTAACCGTTTGCATTGCATTATTACATTTGTATTCATACACTGTCATGTCATTTGACTAATTAATTAAATAATAATACAGACTGCAAATAAAACTCAATACACCGATATGTTAACTCGCGCAAACTATTGTTATTGGTTGTTTCGCCGTTTTACTTTGAGCATGATTGGTTAATCTGTCTGTCTTCCAGGAAACTGTCCAATGAGAATGTGCGCGGCTCTGCGCGCCTATTTTAAATTTGAAAATACGTCCGTTCTCGGTCGGTGAGCACTGAGCAGCTGAGCTGCTGCTTGCATTGATTACTCGGTCAGACCTGGATTATTTTATAGCAGCTATGCCTGTTGAATTCTTAAATTTTGAGCGAATTTAAGTTGATATCAATGAAGAACAAAAGCTGGAATGTGAACAGAGGAAGGGGTCGTACGTGGTCTGTAAAAATACTGGCGATATCAGGTAAGAAAACATTTTTCAGTCCTTACCCAGCCAGCACAGCCATGTGGGGCCCAAATGGGTTTGACCTGGGCTATCTAACTGGGACCCAGCCAGTTTTGTCCTCGGTTTCCATGTAGGCCCCACGTGGGTTTGCCCAGATGAAATGAACACTGCTTAGTGTGCAAAGTACAGGCTGTTTAATGTAACACTGAATCAGTGTTGGAGGTAATGAGATAATTAAGTGATTGAATAATGATAGTGCATTATTGATTAACACCTGCTGTTAACAAGCATAATCACTGAAGGAAAGAGAAACACAAGAACTACTTCCAGCCACAACCTTGGATGAAATCAACTGAATATAAAATACATCAAATCTCTCAAGATCTCATTAAACAACTCCACAAACAGCATTACCAGCTTCACTTATTAGTAACCAGACTGACTTTATTTCTGTCAGACGTCTTCAGAAATTCTTATTAAGAATTAAGAAGAGGCTTAGATGTTGATTACTTATTTGAAAGTAATAGTTTAGTTTGATGTTACCATTGTGGCGATCAGTGTGTGCTTTAGTCAGGCTCTTGACTTTTTAACATTAGTTTTTCTCTGGCAGCTGTATCTGTTTGTTATGGCGAGAACAGCAAGGGAAAATATAATCAGATGCTGTAAGCTGATTGATGATAAGAGTATAATCATCATGTAGTGTTAGCTCATTGATTATGTGTGAGCTTTACACGGGTAGTATGATATTCATTTTGTTTTATTGTTGTGATTCTACAGCAAGAGAATAATAGAACTTAATCAGAATGTCAAATGTTTTTTAACCCACCATTTACATATTTTGGGCTCCTGTGAGATTTACTCGATGGAGCGGCATTTACTACAAAGAGCCGTAGTTAACTGACAAGCTGAGCCATATCGCATCAATATCGCGGACGTATCGCCAGCGATAATTAATGCGATATGGCTCAGCTTGTCAGTTAACTACGGCTCTTTGTACACAGCAAAAACTCCAGTGTTAATTTAACACTCCTGGGAGTGTATATGAACACTCAAGAGTGTTGAAGTTAATGAGATAATTAAGTGATTAATTTAGTGATGATTGAACATTATTGAAGACACCTGATGTTAACAAGCAGAATCACTGAAGGAGAAAATCACAAATTGTAAGCCACCGTTATGGCGATCATTGTTTGCTTTAGTTGGGCTCTTGACCCTTATATGTTTACTTTAGATTTTGTTTGGCTGCTGTATCTGAGTTGTAACTGACAGATGAACAAAGAATAAAGTGATCTGATGGTGTTGGTTATATTATGACTATCATCATTTGAACTTGATCACTGAACTCATTAAGATCCTTCTTTCTGACTTCGATTTATGTTGTTGGTTACAGCATAACTGTGAATCTGCATAAATGCCCAGAATTTTTAATATAATATAAAGGATTTCTTTAAAGTTGTTTACATTTTTTTTTTTTTATCTTTATTTTAGGCACACACAGACATCAAGATTCAGTCTATGCATCTCAACAATGGTGACGAGCAGAATATTCAATTAGGAAAAGTAAATTACATAGACAATTCAGATCATAATTTATTCATACCGCAATGCATGATGGGAGCCATTAATGAGTTGTGATTGGTGGCAGTAACTGCAACATGCTTTATTATTGTCACCATTGTTGAGATTCACAGGCTGATTATTGATGTCTGTGTTTCTAAATGAATTTATTTGAGAGTGTTTTGATCAGAACAATGTTTATTAAATATATTGGATTATAAGTAAAGTACTGATAATCATATGCTGTAGAAACACAAAGCTGCTGCTAACAAGCTAAACTATCTCAATAAGTTTATTTTTTTAGATCACAGCATGATTATGTCAAAACATAACCAACACTATCAGATCACACTTTACTTTGTTCATTTAACTGTTATAAATCAATAACAGCAGACAAACAACAGTAAAATTTAAAGTAAACGTATAAGGGTCAAGAGCCCAACTAAAGCAAATACCCATAACCATAATGGTAACTTACAATTTGTGATTTTCTCCTTCAGTGATTCTGCTTGTTAACATCAGGTGTCTTCAATAATGCTCAATCATCACTAAATTAATCACTTAATTATCTCATTAACTTTAACACTCTTGAGTGTTAATTTAACACTCATATTTTAACACTTTACACTCTTGAGTGTGGACTCATATACACTCCCAGCCCCAGGAGTGTTAATTTAACACCGCTCCATCTGAAAGCAGGTGATGGTGATTTACTACTAATCAAGGAACCGGCTTTACTGACGAGATGCGCCTAACAATATTGTGCGATATATCGCCCAGCCCTACTCAGAATGCATTGCAGCATGAAGCATGTCACCATTGTTGAGATTCATATGCTGATTCTTGATGTCTGTGTGCAAGTAGAACTTTCAGTAGTCCAACATGTGTAAATGGGGTTTTAAAAAATCATTTGATGTTCTGAATAAACTGTGCTGGATCTCTTGCTGTAGAATCACAACAATAAAACAAAATTAATGACGTATTACCCGTACAAACCTTACACAAAATATCAGTGAGTTAAGCCACTACTTGATGATGCCTATATTCTTATCATCAATCAGCTTAGTGCATCTGATTATATTTTCTCTTGCTGTTCTCGCCATAACAAACAGACACAGCTGCCTGAGAAACACAAATGTTAAAAAGTCAAGAGCCCGACTAAAGCACACACTGATCGCCACAATGGTAACATCAAATCAAACTATTACTTTCAAATAAGTAATCAACATCTAAACCTCTGTTAATTTTCAATAAGAATTTCTGAAGACGTCTGACAGAAATAAAGTCAGTCTGGTTACTAATAAGTGAAGCTGGTAATGCTGTTTGTGGAGTTGTTTAATGAGATCTTGAGAGATGTAATGTATTTTATATTCAGTTGATTTCATCCAAGGTTGTGGCTGGAAGTAGTTCTTATGTTTCTCTTTCCTTCAGTGATTATGCTTGTTAACAGCAGGTGTTCATCAATAATGCACTATCATTATTCAATCACTTAATTATCTCATTACCTCCAACACTGATTCAGTGTTACATTAAACAGCCTGTAGTGTGCACACTAAGCAGTGTTCATTTCATCTGGGCAAACCCATGTGGGGCCGACATGGAACCCGAGGACAAAACTGGCTGGGTCCCAGTTAGATAGCCCAGGTCAAACCCATTTGGGCCCCACATGGCTGTGTTGGCTGGGTAGCAGTGAGTTAAATTAACGTTTATGGACATGAGTAACGGTCATAGGCTTAATGCAACCTTATACGTTAAATAAGTTATCTCTCTGTGTGTTTTTGTACTGCTGTAGCAATATAAGCACGTATTTCAATGTAATTTAGTACCATCTGATATTGCTGTGTTTTGTTGTTGGTAATGTTGTGTGTTTAATGTCAGCTAACGTTAGTTTAAAAACGCATTAGAGGTAAAAAAGCGTGGGAATGAGTAAAGTGATAAAACAGTCATTTATTCGTTAGAAGTATGTTTACATAACCTCTTCAAACACTGATAACAGTATTGAAAATATATTTGTTAATTTTTTTTTTTTTTTTAGATCAAGCATTGGAATATTTTTTTTCTGGGGAGAACACCCAACAGAAAGACCCATTCACCAACTAACTGTTACAGTAAGTGTATTTTACCCACTGTTCAAAAACCTACACTGGGTTTAATAGTATTAATATGATTTTCACCTTTAAAGTAAGACATTTAATGTTACTGATAGAAAGTCTGAGTAACTTTGTTGTCCTTTTGTCTTTCTTCTGCTGAAGTGGCGCACTGAAAGTGGATGCATGTCACCTTCATCAGTCCTTTCTTTAATCACTGGACACCATAAAGGGAAAGACCCTCAGACGTGTCATAATAGGATAAATGGCTGCAGGTAAAATTATTTGATGGTTTGATTTTGGTACCAATTGTTTTTTTTTTTTGTTTTTTTTTGTGTGTGTGTGTGTGTGTGTGTGTGTGTGTGCTTCCCTTGCTATGATACAGATTTCTGATGGGATTGCCATGCTTAAAGACTGTTGTAACAACTAACAGTCTCAAAGATGACATTACTAGGGCTGGATTTATTGGATGGGATGCGCGCTACAATGTTCCATTCATTCATCAACTGAAAACAGGATGAGGATGACTAATCGATTTTTGGGATTTAAGAACTGATATCGTTTCGTAAAAATGAGAATCAATTAAAATCGAGAAATCAATATTTTTTACCCAGCCCTTGACATCACTCAGTTCATGTAGTGTGAATGTTATAATGGCAAACGTTTTTACAATTTAAGATTGTTTAAAGGAATGATGCACTATCACTTCTGGTACAGATTCATTGGCCTTTTGTGTTATTTTTTATTTTACTTGATTTAATAAATTACTTTTAATTAGTAGCCTGCAATGTATGGTTAGGATTCTGAATTAAAACAGTGTAATGTTTCTCCACAAATATTATCAGAAATATACAGAGCCCCCAGGGGTCAGGCAAATTGTTGAAACAATATAAACCTGCATTGAAAGATCTAATTCAAAGAGCAACAGACCACAACCCTCTCAGCTCAACACCACAATTTGTTGATTTCTTCATCTGTTTTAAAGATGAAATCATGACCTTATCATTATAGTAATCGTAACTGACACATGGGAGTAATATTATTATTTTTTACAATTCCATGTTGGGGCTCTGAAGAATTGCTTGTGTGAATACATAAAATGTGTTTTAGAATGGATTGTGTTGTATACTTTGTTTTCTACCTGACTAATTGAACTGTAAAGTGAAAATCTTGTACATGACTTATTTTGTATTGAGTTTTCTTGCTTTTATTTATACAGGATAGTACAGACAGCAGGCAAGAAGTGAAGAGGAAGTGATGGCATCAGGAGCAGCACAACCAAAAGCTTGTGACCCCATGGAAGTTGTCCGAGTGCGTGGAAGAACAAGTGTAAGTGCAGAAGCCGATCTTAGGATGTAGTGGAGGGAGTGTATATGAAGAAGATATAAAGGAGCCAACTTGTTTAGTTTTTAAAATTGAACTAAGAGCCAGTGCAATTGTTGTAAAACAGGAGAAATATGTTCTGTAACATAACATTAGAGCGAGCAGACTTTGTAAAGTTGCTACTACTTACATGTCAAGTGATAAGCAATATTTGAGTTGGATGAATGATGGGCAAATGTTTGGTTTTCTAACTTGTCCTGGGAACCCTCAGTACTGCACACCCACTTCAGATCTTGCAGTTTCTATAAATGAGCTAATGTGATGAATCAGGTATATTAGATGAGGGAAACGTACAAAGTCTGCATCTGAAAACTTAGGCAGCTGACTCATTGCCTCGCTGCCCTATCAGGCAACGACTTAGCAGGCAGCGTTTACACACTAAGGTGCCTCACAAAACCGATTTAGTTTAGTTTATTTATTTATTTATTTGAGCAGTAACCATTCTGATTTCAAACAGACTTATGAGGCAGCATAACGGTTTAATGATCTACAACACTAATTTCTAGAAATTACTTCAAAAGTGGTAAAAGTTGGTCAAAATGTACATTTTGTGCCTCCAATATGTGCAGTGCAGGGGGTGTTCCAGGACAGGTTTGCAAACCCCTTATCTAGATATACTTAATTTGGGGCACCAAAAGGCTAACCTGACACATCTGATTGAACTGTGAAAAGGAATTTAAAAAAGTGGCATAATGGATGACTGATTTATTTTCTCTTTTCAAAGGGCCGTTGGGAGAGCGACAACAGAGGAGTGAGAAGCTGCACGGTTATTGTTTTGTTTGTGAAATGGTTAATTTTTCAGATATGCATATATAACATATATATATATATATATATACATCTCTCTTTTACTTTTTTCTCTTCTTGTTTTGTGATACTTGTACTTGCTTAATAAAGTAACTTTAAAAGTGAACTACTGGTTTCTGTTCATTGAATACCTTTAACATTTTAGTATAGTTTAGTGGATTACATGTAATGATTGTATTTAGGGGTTTACTGTAAAATAAGGTAACCCAAACAGACAAATATGGTAGCCCATATATATACCCGTTGTGGCCCATAAGAGCCCTAGATAAGACCTATCTGGGTCCCATCATCAACCCATGTGGGCAGACTCCTGTAGGCCCTAAATGGGTGCTACCTAGGTTACCCATATGGGCCCGATATGGAGCCCATCAAGAGCCCATCATCAACCCATGTGGGCAGACTCCTGTAGGCCCTAAATGGGTGCTACCTAGGTTACCCATATGGGCCCGATATGGAGCCCATCATCAACCCATCTGGGCTAACACATGTGGGGCCACCACGGAAACCGCGGCCAAAATTAGCTGGGTTCCCAGTTGGGTAGCCCAGGTGGGCCCCGGATATCAGCCCATTTGCAGCCCGTTTGGGCCCCACATGGATGTGTTGGCTGGGGTACCTTTAAATGGTAAAACACAGTTTGAAGTTATTAAATAGATTATGTTGCATCAAAGTAAAAATCTCAATTGACAGCACTACTCTTCAGCACATTAGAAACCACAACATTCAATAATTAACAAAATATTCAGATAAACCTCTGGGGCCGTATTCACAAAGAATTTTAAGGCTAAAAGTAGCTCCTAACTGGCGAATTTAGGAGCAACTCCTAAAAATAATGGGCGTGTCACTCGTAACTTTAGGACTCCTAATTTTTTTGACTAAGAGTAATTCACGAAGCATTTTAGCCCTAAAAGTAGCACCTAAGCCTGGGACAGCTTAAAAGAAGTCGAGAGGACTCCTAACTCACTAAGACCTATTCACAAACCGCTTTTTGTGGCATTTCACGTTGCGATGTTTTGAAATGCGTACGTGGCGGCTACAGGAGCTTCCAATCGCGAGGGAACAATTTTGCATTGTAGGCATAACTAGGGCTGCAATAACGCCACCAACAACAACCAAAACTAGGCTACTCATTGCATGTAAACTAATTGTAACTTTTCATTGTGAATCAAATTAAAATGTTCTTCTCTTTGCAAATGTAGGCAGAGGCATATAGTGACAGATTAATTCAATAATGTTGCAAAGATATTGCATCAATCCATATGTTTCATTAGGCTATAGGCTATTTGTTTTGCCTTACTCTTTATTCATTTAGGCTTTTTATTCAGTTATTCATCATCTTCCGTCCTTCGCACTACTTGTGTAGCGCACGCATTCTCAGACCTGTCACCTGTCAATCATCACCGTAGGGGAGGTGTTTGGAATCATTCCCGCGTTACAATCATCAGCCAATCAAGGTGGTCACTTCAGTCAAGCTCGTGCATGAGTAATGACGTCATCCATAGCAACAAAGACTCACTCTTAGTTTAGGAGTTGTCATTTTTCTTTACTAAGAGTAGGTCTGAAAGGCGTTGTGAATAACTTTTAAGAGAAAACTCCTAGCTAAAATCTTTTAGTGCGATTTAGGAGTACTCCTAGTGGTAAGATAAAATGCTTTGTGAATACGGCCCCTGAACATCACAAAACAAGCAAAGTCATAACAAAAACAGCAATCATAAAAGCAAATTGTAAGAATGAAAGAAAATATACAATTAACCTGTGTTATTTATTCATGCCGCAATGCATGCTGGGAGCCATGGATACATTTTGTGCTAGTACCCAGCATGCATTGCAGTTTTTTTTTTATGGTTCACCATTGTTGATTCATATGCTGATTCTTGATGTCTGTGTGGGTCTCAGTCATGCTGTAAAATAGTGATGAGTAAATACAGCTTTAGTGAAACACTGAATCACTTCGAATAATTGTTTTGAAAATGAGTTATTTATTCGAGGCTTCAGTAACAGCGCCCTCGCCTGGTGAAAAGCCAAGGCTGCATCTAAGTTAATAAGAAGTTAATAATGTAAGGGTCAAGAGCCCAACTAAAGCAAACACCAATCACCATAGTGGTGACTTACAATTTGTGATTTTCTCCTTCAGTAATTCTGCTTATTAACATCAGGTGTCTTCAATAATGGTCAATCATCACTCAATCAATCACTTAATTATCTCATTAACTTTAACACTCTTGAGTGTTAATTTAACACTCATATTTTAACACTTTACACTTTTGAGTCTGGACTCATATAAACTCCCAGGGCCCGTATTCATAAAGATTCTAAGAATCCTCTCAGAAAACTCTTAATTTAGCTTAAAAACTTTTATGTAGGAGTCTTAGCTTAAGAGCGATTCGGGACCGATCTGAGAGCAACTCTGAGTAAGGAAAATACAAAAACTTTTATCTTAGTGAGGAGGCGGGGTTGACCCCGTTGCTATGTATGACATAATCTTTTGAAGACTGTGATTGGTTGGTTGTCCAAGAAGAAAAAAAAAAGTGATTTTAAGTATAGGTTCTATTCTAAGCCTCCACTTTGAACTTACATGCGTAATTTTTCCTATTTGATCGTTCTCTCACACACACACACACACATTATATATGTGTATATAAATCCTTTTTTTATTTACCATGCTGTTGATTTCCTATAAGGTATTTGATTGCTTAGAATGATAAAAATTGTTCCACTCTTTCCAGTTACACTGATTGCTGGCATGTCTATTTAAGCAGTGGTTTGAATGTTGGTTTTAATGTATCAAACATGGAATTTTCCCAGTTGCCAAATATCGTAATGTAGTGATTACTTTCATTTCAGGCGCTATGGCATTTCTGCGCTGTGTCGGAGATATTAGCGTGTCTCTAAAAAGATCAGTCACAAACATGATCCCTGCACTATCTAATCTATAGCGTCTTATTAACTCACTGTCATCCATTGTCTGCAACACATTTCTTCTCCCTCTTCGTCTTTCTGCCATTTTCTCCTCTGCTAAAGAAACTCTTAAGCTTCTTAAAAGTCCTCGTCCGTGCTCCTAACAATTTTGACCTTAAGACCTCTTTTAAGGGTTAAGATGCTTTCTGAATGACTTTTTTCTTTACTAGGAGTTTTTCTTTAATTTTAAGAGTAAACGCCCACATTTCTAAGAATTTTCTTAGAATTTTGTCACTAGGAGCTACTCTTTGCATTAAGATTCTTTATGAATACGGGCCCAGGAGTGTTAATTTAACACTGGAGTTTTTACTGTGAATAAAGAATGTCAGGTTAAATCAAGTATATACTATATAAAGTAGAAGGTGTCATAGTAAATAAAAAAAACTAAACAAATAAATATAATGCTGTTGTGTCTCTTCAAAAGACTTTGATTAAACCACTCCATTCATATGGATTTATTTTACAATCTTTTTATGAATGTTTTGAAGTGTCAAAGGTCCCACTTTAAATTAGGTGTCTTTAACTATTATTAACTAAAATTATCGTTTGACACAATGAACTTATTGTGTACGTACATGTTTTTGCATGGTTCTTATATTTTTACAATACCCGCCTGTACCCACATTTCTGTAATTACATCTATAACCACTGTTGACCCTTAAACCACCCTTAAACTTACCCATATAGCACTAAACCAGTCCCTAAACTTACCCGTATCCACCTCAACAGTGTCATGATTTCCTTTGTGTTTTGTGTTCTAGGACTTTTATTTTGAAGTGTATTTTCTGTCTCCATTGTTCACTGTAGTTTGTTCCAGTTTGCCTGTTTCTAAAGTTACCTTGTTTGTTTCCATGGTAATTCATTACACACACCTGTTCCTTGTTATCCAGTGTATAAATACCCATGTGTTTCAGTTGTCTATTTTCAGTTGTTGTCTTTTCGTTTATGTTTGTAAAGCTGTTTTGTTTTACTTTCCTGTTTGTATATATATATTTATACTTATATAATTAATAAATAAAAACACTATTTTACCATTTAAACCATAACTCTCCAAAAACATTTCTCACCACAAGAGCATTTCTCACACTCCACCTTGCATCAAAAAAATTCATATTATTTGTTAATTTACATTAGGCATATTCTACAGCAACCCGGTACTTTACTGATGATTTAAACATTCCAACCGAAATATCCATTCCAAAATATTTTATCCAACAGTTCAAACAAAGGAGTTAATCTAAAACAATCAGAAAAAAAAAGAAAAAAAAAAAAAGAAAAAAATAATATGAAAAGCAGTATAAAGAACATTACAAAATGTACATGCAGATGAAACTATTGCATTAAATTTTGACACAAAACTATTTGTTGCCACTGGACAATGGAGTATTCTCCATTGGAGATCTCCAGATCTCTTACACAGCAAAATCCCCAGTGTTAAATTAACACTCCTCAGTGTACCTATGTGTCCACACTACAGAGTGTTAAAATTAACACTGAAGCAGTGTTGAAGTTAATGAGATAATTAAGTGATTAATTAAGTGATGATTGGCCATTAGTGGTGACACCTGATGATAACAAGTAGACTCGCTGAAGGAAAGAGAAACAACAAGAACAGAAAAAAGAGAAACACAAGACCTACTGACTTTGAGCCATTACAGATTATTGCACTTATTATTTTACCAGTTTTACTTTATTTCTGTCATAGCCTACATCTACACACGACCTTATTTAGATTGAACAGAAGTTTAGATGGTAATGTTTTATGGAATGTTTCGTTTCGTGTCACCATTATGGTGACCAGTGTTTGCTTTAGTTGGGCTCTTGACCCTTTCCTTTTTAACCTTAGTTTTTCTCTGGTTGTTCTAACTCTGTATTTGTAAAGCACATTTGTTGTGTCAAGAGAAACTATGACTTGGGCAGTGTTTCCCAAAAGCATTGCAAGCCTAATTTGATCATATAGAGTATAGACCATTTGTTGCAGTTGGTCTGTGATCAAGTTAGGCTGGGAAATGCAGTCCTGGTAATGTTTTGATGAAGAAATTGCTAGTGGCCGATTCACTGATTCTCACCCAGCATTATAAGCTGATTATTCAAATGCTTTATTAATTTTCCACTACAGTAACTACTTCCAGCAATGTATTATTGATCTGAAGGTTGTAAACTCACACACAGACATCAAGAATCTACATATGAATCTCAACAATGGTGACAATCACAGAAATGCTTCATGTTGCAGTGCATGATGGGAGCCACCAATCAGAACGCATCAATGGCTCACATCATGCATTGCAGCATGGATAAATTATGCAGCTGATTTGTCCTGTAATTTTCATTGTTTTTTTCTGTTTGCTTTTACATTTACATTTATCCAAAGCGACTTACATTGCATTCAAGGTACACATTTTGCATTTTGTCAGTTCTTGCTTTCCCTGGGAATCGAACCCATGACCTTGGCGTTGCTGTTTGAGCTACAGAAAAGCCAGCCTTTATTTTGCTATTGTTTTGTTATGACTTTAGTAGCTTGTTTTGCTGATTTTATGCTGATTCTTGATGTCTGTGTGTTTAAACACAATAACTTCTTTGCACAAAGTATTTTTTAAAAATTTCATATATTTGAAATTTGACATTTATTTAAAGGATAACCCCTTGAGATGCATCATCTCGTTTTCGAGGGGGTCCTTAAAACAAGCACAAATACAGACAACAGATTACATTGTATAACACATAATACTTCACATTCATACCAACATTCAGCTCTCCATAACTATCTCCTCACATACCAGCCCTCTAAGTACATTGATACAATAAATATACAGTTATCACACATAACATGCAGGTTCAGTACAGTTCAATATAATGAAATTCACATGATAATTGAAAGTGGGTATAATCAAAAGCAAGAGCATGTGTTCTGCAAATGATCATGTAGTAATGACCTAAAAAGATTAAATGAGGTAATGGATCTAATTGCACTTGGTAAATTGTTCCAATCTGATGGAGCTTTAAATCTGAATGCCCGGCGACCTACTTCTTTATTCATTTTTGGAACGTAAAAAAATAATTGATCAGTGTGCCTTAAATTATATGAAGAGTGAAATGGAATTAAATATTGTTTTAGATACAGAGGATAATTAAAAAAATATAACATTTAACCCTCTAGGCTTCTTCGTAAAGTAGTCACACTTAGCTTCCTCCCGCCCGAAAACGGACGAAGCCTTAAAATTTTACTTTACTTTTTCCCAGGATAACCAATCAAATATATTTTTGTTCTATAATGTTTTCTGATTATTATTTAGAATTTTTTGAATTTTTTATGATACTTTGCATTAATTATATAATTTTTATGAGCTATTTTTTCCATTAGAATTTATATATATATATTTATTTTATTTATTTTATTTTCTTTTTCAATAAATGCAACATTTCACATCAAAATAGAGTGCAGGCCTAAAAAAAAAAAAAAAATTCAAGTGAGAAGAGCGCCATCTAGTGGCTTCAAAATGTATTAATTTGTGTCATGTCCTATAACCGCCTATAGGCGGCCTATAGCTTTTTTATTTATTTATTTGATTTATTCCCATTCGGAAAGAATTACATTTATTAACTCCTAACGAGTGCTGAGTAATCCCTCTAAAACCGAGTGTACCGCCAGCAGGCGCCACCTAGCTGCGAAAATATTCATTACCATATTTTTCAAAAATCTTGCCTTGATTAACACAAAGTTGATGTCATTTGAAAGCTTAGAGTCTGAACTTTACAGTGAATGTATCCACTTTGAAAAACTCTTAAGTATTGCTGAGTTATTTGCTGATAAATAGATTTTTTTTTTCATAATCTATAAAATAATGTACTGCAATGTGTCAAAAACATCATACAGCTCATGAAACATTCTCAGATAATTGAAAATGGCACTTCATTTTTTACAGCATATTATTACAATTAAAATGAGCCCAAAATTAACATAATCTATTGCTTTTATGACAAGATCTTCATGGAGAAAAAATTGCCCATGAGGGGGTGTCAAAGACTGTACAAAAAGGCTATCTCTTTTCAAAATGCTGTAACTTTTGATTCCTTTATCCAAATTTTTTTTTTTTTATCCAGATGCAGCTAACATGTAGGGGGACTTCACTAAAAAATAATTTTCCTCCTACCTTATTTCCTTCCTGAGTTATTCCATGACAAATAAGAAAGATATGCAAAATCATAATAAAAATTATATATATATATATTGTATTTTATCCGCTGTTTCTTGGCAGGACAATGTCCAAATGTAATGTAATTTATATTTTCAAAAAATTTAAAAAGAGTTCTTTCAAACGATACCTACCTTTTGACTCTCCTTGCTATAGTTTTGGAGTTATTATGATTATATAATTTTTATATAGTTTGGGGCAAAATTTGCTGTTTCAGTCTTATCAGTTCATTTCTCTCTGTGTGTGTGTGTGTGTGTGTTTGTGTGTGTGGGTGTGTGTGGGTGTGTGTGTGGGGGGGGGGGGGGGGTGTCTTATTTGCACTCTTGATGTTTTAGAGTGTCACCCCTTCATTGCTGAACACTTTTTTTCAGCACAGTGGCTGATCTGTAGCTTGTACCACCAAAAGTTTCTCTGAGTTTTCCTATTTTTTCGTATTTCCTATGTCGCCCGTTTTCGTGCGGAAGCTAAGTGTGACTTTTTTTTACGACCCTTTAACATATCAGAATCATCTCCTTGATTTTTTTGTGTGTTCATATAGGTAATAAAACAAAAGTCACCAAGTTTCACCCCCATCCGATGAAGCAAAAAAAATCAACAATTCGAAACGTTCAAGTTTTCGCCCGTTTTCGGGCGAAGAAGCCCAGAGGGTTAAAAATAAACTGAAGCCAGTGAAAATGCCTTCTTGAATTTAATGATAGCCAATTTAATAATTCATACATTTGACAGTGGTGCGTTTTGTACGGACACCTCAGTACAAATCTGCAAAGACTATTGTAAACAACATTGAGAGGACGAAGATTTGTATCAGAGGTGTTCTGGTAGATTATATCGGCATAGTCAAGGATTGGAAGTATTAACTGAGTTATAATTCTTTTTCTAACCTGAATGGTAAAACAACTAATAGAGGAATAAAGTATTCTAAGTCGATATGATATTTTCTTGCTAACTGAGTCAATATGTGATCTAAATGACAATTGAGAATCAAGCATAAGACCTAAATATTTAAACTCATCAACTTTTAACACTGAAGTTCCATCTATAAAATTAATTGAGTAGTCAGTTGGTAGTGATATTTGTTTTGTATTAAACAACATATAATAAGACTTCTTCTTGTTTAGCAGAAGTTTGTTATAAGTAAACCAGTTTTGAACTACGTCAAAATCAGACTGCAGTGATCGCTGAATGTAAGAAATATCAGGGCTAGAAAAATAAATAACAGTATCATCCGCATATAACTGAATTTGACAATTAGAACAAACCTGTGGAAGATTATTTATAAAAATAGAAAACAACAACGGTCCAAGAGATGAGCCCTGAGGTACTCCTCTATCAATAGTTTTAAAATCCGAGCAGCTTCCCAGATATAGAACACATTGTTGTCTATGATGTAAATAAGAATTAAACCAAAGTAAAGAAGATCTTGAAAGGCCAATACCATACAGTTTGTCTAAAAGAATATAATGGTCAACTAAATCAAAAGCTTTGGTTAAATCGATAAATATGGCACCAGTTAATTTATTAGAATCAAAAGAAGATGTAATATCATTTGTAATTTTTAGAAGAGCACTTGTTGTAGAAAAATTTGGTCGGAAGCCGGACTGAAAAGGAGATAGAATATTGGAATCATTAAGATATTTTGATAATTGATTGAAAATTATTTTTTCAAATATTTTCACCACGCTATTAATTATTGAAATTGGTCTATAATTATTAATGTCATGTTGATCACCGTTTTTATACAAAGGAGTAACTCTAGTGCGTTTCCAAGATAATGCACAGCAAAAACTCCAGTGTTAAATTAACACTCCTGGGAGTGTATATGAGTCCACACTCAAGAGTGTAAAGTGTTAAAATATGAGTGTTAAATTAACACTCAAGAGTGTTAAAGTTAATGAGATAATTAAGTGATTAATTGAGTGATGATTGATCATTATTGAAGACACCTGAAATTAACTAGCAGAATCACTGAAGGAGAAAATCTCAAATTGTAAGCCACCGTTATGGTGATCAGTGTTTGCTTTAGTTGGGCTCCTGACCCTTATATGTTTACTTTAGACTTTGTTTGGCTGTTGTATATGAATTATAACTGCCAGATGAGGAAAGAAAAAAAGTGATCTGATGATTTTTTTGCTGTGTTTTTGCTGTGTGTGGGTAGTGCATGTTTTTGCTGTGTGGGTTTTTTGCTGTGTGGGGTAGTGCATGTTGTCAATGATAAATTAAATAAATCAGACAAAGGGTAAGCCAAGACATGTGAGGCCATTTTAAGAAACTTGATTTCCAACCCATCTGGGCCTGGACTGAATCTGCACTGTCGATAACTTGCTGAACTTCTATAGGACTGATGAGTCTAAAGGAGAAGGAGTTTTCACAGATATGATTAGGAGTATTAAAATTAGTGTTGAAATCAGAAAAATCAGAGGATATATGACTACCTTTGGTAAAGTATTGATTAAATGCATCAGCAATTTCATATGAATCACCAGCAATTTCATTATTTATTTGTATAAAATTAGTTTGTTTTTTGGATGAAAAATTGGTTAAATTATTAATTCTGTCCCAGAATGCTTTGGGATTGTTAAATTCTTTTGCTAGGCAGTCCTTAAAGTAGTAGATATTCCTCAACTTCTTATAAATATCCCAGTCTGTAGAATCCCTTGTTAAGCGGTATTTTCTCCAAGCTCTATCTCTATCTTTGAAAAGATTTATTAAATCACCATTTATCCAAGGCAAATGTCTTCCCTTAACTTTGATTATTTTCCAAGGTGCATGTTTATCAATAACTTTGGTAACTTCTAAATAAAAATAGTTCCATGCATCTTCAGCAAATGGGATTAACTGAAATCTATCCCAGTTAATGTTAATCATGTCTTGGATAAAGTGTTCAGAATTAATATTTTTTGATTGTCTGACCCTAATTAATTTTGAAGGTAGTCGAGGTATATTTATTTTCCAGACACAGTAGATCATAGAATGATCACTAAATGAGTCTGGCAAAACTCCAGATGAAGTAATCCTATCTGGATGTGTAACTAGGATCCAGTCTAGCAAGGATGATGATTTGGAATCCGTTCTGGTGGGTTCTGTTATAAGTTGTGTTAAATTTGAGCTACTAAATAAATTACGATCGTACCTGCATGAGCCAGCTAACCAGTTATTATTAAAATCACCCAAAATGATCATTTCAGTGTGATCATCAAGGGAATTAATAGTTGATATAATACATTTAGTAGATTCAACCGGAACTTTGGGGGGTCTATAAATATTGCCTATTGTTAATTGTTTTTTTTTATGAAGAATTATTTTAACAAATAAGAATTCAAAGTACAAAGGATTCTCCTTTGGCATAACAAGTTCTGAGACTAAAGTTGAGGAAATATATGTAGCCACTCCTCCTCCTCTAGAGTCACGATCAGCTCTGTATAAAACATAATTGTCAAGTTTTATATCATCATCTGATATCGTACTATTGAGCCAGGTCTCGGAAAGTGTGATGACATTAGGTTTATTATAAGAAAGCCAGGCTCTTAAAAGATCAATTTTGGGTAGTAAACTTCTAATATTCAGATGAATGATATACATTCCTTTACTGATGTTCATAATACATTTTGACATGGCAGTAAACAAACAGTCCAACAAACAAAACATAGCAGTAATAAGGACTAGCAGCAAACAGGTAGAAAAGAGAGCTTACACACTCATACACATATGCACACACATTCCTACACAAAAACATAATCTAAACAAAAATAAAATAAAAATTAACCAAGCTCAGTCTGCTTTTTAGCGTTTTGTTAAATGGACTAGAGAATGTAAATAGTGAGCTGAATTCATGCTACTGGTCAAAACCTCTAACATCCCAACCCTCCCTCTGGAAAAAAAGAATAAAAAAGAAAAAAAGAAAAGAAAAATGAGAAAAAAAGAAAAGAAAAGAAAGTACAATATGCTTCATTAATAAATAGCTACCATATACAAGTCAAAATAATAATTATTTCACAAAGTTGAAGTTCGGGCAGCTTTAAGAAACAAAGAGGGCGGGGATTCAAAACGACCTACTGTCAGCCACTGCTCAGGTGGTGTACTTGTTGTAAGTTTACATCAGTCTGTTCGATTTACGAAAAATAGAGGTCATGTTGATTCAGCCACAAGTGGCCTGATGCCCACATTAGTCCATGGAAAAACAAAAAACGATTCAAAATGTACCAAAATAAATTAGGTCAACTTAGCATTTCAACTGCTTAAGATCTGACACAAACAGACAAATACTGTCAATAGGACTAACAGAAAAGAAAAGAATGAAAATCATACAGTATTATGGTGATACCATGGGAACATCACGAAGGAAGCCCTCTGCCTCCTCGGGGGAACGGAGAGTGGTGACCTTACCATCCACAGTTACCCTCAGCTTTGCGGGATACTGTAACGAGTAATTAATATCCAGCTCTCGAAGTTTCTTCTTAATGGGATCAAACTGTCGGCGTTTCTCGAGAAGAGCAGCGCTGTAGTCTGGGTAGATGTAAATGCGTGCCCCCTTGTACTGAAGATGCCCCTTCTCCCGGGCAAGCCGGAGAATTTTCATCTTGTCTTGGAGGTTCAGGAGCTTTATCAGGATTGACCTTGCACCCGATTTGGAGTTGGGATTACGTACGATTGGAGTATGATGTACCCTTTCAATCATTGAGAATTTGAGAATAAAGTTGGATAATTTTCCGCACCGAGAAGCTGAGGAATAAGCTGCTGCATGAAGCCCAGTATGTCGCGTCCCTCTGCTTGTTCCAGAACCCGCAGAAAACGGAGGTTATATGACCGGCTTCTGTTCTCCAGCTCCTCAGTTTTTTCTCTCAGGTGAATGTTTTCTTTCTCCAGGGTTTCGATACGTTTTCCTAGGTCGGATATATTATCTTCATTAGCACTAACTCTTTGCTCCAGTATGGTGACTTGGTCTCCAATAGTACCCAGGGAGGCCTCTATTGTGTTCAGACTCGTTTGTAGTTTATCCCATTTAGAATCAAAGCGTGCAAACAACTCGTCTTTCAGTTCTTGTATAACTTCAGTTTTAAATTTGTTGGAAGTCATTGTGACACCGACACAATGAAGCAGAGCACGCTCTTAATTGTCGTCTGTTTGTGTCGATTTAATTATAAAGTAACTTAAAAAATGTTGTCCTTCGTTGACATATATGAAGATAGATGCATTGAGTCCACAATATTTAAGAAAAATAACTCATAATGCAGACTTGGGCTTCAGCAAACACTCACGCTGTTGTCAGTGCGGCCATTTTGCTGTTGGATCTCAAACTGTAGAATCTCAAGAACACATTCACCAATACTAAAACAAGATATCAAGCATATAGTCAAATATTTAGACTCTGAATGACATCAGTGAATCAGGACACTACATACTGATAATGTCATCATCATCAAAACATATTGTGAGCAGGTCATGTTTTTTCTTGCAATAACAAATGTGCTTTATAAACACAGAGTTGGAACAGTCAGAGAAAAATAACATAAAAAAATGAAAAGAGTCAAGAGCCCAACTAAAGCAAACACTGACCACCATAATGGTTACTTGAAACGAAAAATTCCATGAAACATTACCGTCTAAACTTCTGTTGAATCTCAAGTAGATGTATGACAGAAATAAAGTCAAACTGGTATTATTAAGTGCAATAATGTGTAATGGCTTGAAGTCAGTTGTAGTTCTTGTGTTTCTCATTTTTCTGTTCTTGTTTTTTCTCTTTCCTACAATGATTCTGCTTATTAACATCAGTTGTCACCACTAATGGCCAGTCATCACTTAATTGATCACTTAATTATCTCATTAACTTCAACACTGCTTCAGTGTTAATTTTAACACTCTGTAGTGTGGACACATATGTACACTGAGGAGTGTTAATTTAACACTGGGGATTTTGCTGTGTAGGAATAGGGGTTTATACAAACACCTCCATGATGGAGTTATTTCTAAAGAAATTGATAAATATTCTCTCCATTTAAAGGGGAACTTGGCAACTATTTCAACTTAATAAATCCGTTTAGAAATCATTTGGATGGTTAAATAACCTGTTCTGGTGAGAATGGTGACTTTCTCCGCACCCCTCAGCATTCCCTGGCGGAAAACCAACCTTGCAACATGGGGACTAACGTCCCGGTAAGATGGAAATAGGAAGTCTCGTGAGAAGCGAGAACGAGCGAGAAACACGAACTGCTTTACGGCAATTCAACATAAACACACACGCCATACGATACTGTGTATGATGTATTACCCACCTCAGTAGACATATATAGCTCCACACGATACAGTTGACCGGCTCCCATAATAACAAATGCACATGAGCAGCGGTAGAAAGGGGGAGGAGGGTGCCGCAAGTGAGATTTTTTTTACTACAGTGTTGTAAATTATACGGCCCACAGCTGTAGGGGGAGCTCGTTGAGAAAACACACAACAACAAAAGGGAAAATCAGCGAAGAAATGGCTAGAGTTGCCATGTTCCCCTTTAATATCAGTACGTCTTTTCAATTGAGCATATAACAAAGACTTCACACACATCTTTTTTTTCCACATTGTAAACAATACATCTTTAAATCCCTTTAATAACAAAGTATTATTTAAATATTCATACAATTCAAAATGTATTTCTACTCTAAGATCTGGAAAAGTTTTTTCACCATTTTCAAAAAAAAGGTCAAGAAAGATTGAGGAAAGGATCCTCAATTAACCCTTCAACATATGATTTGAATGGACCGTTGGTGCACTTTTCCTCCAAACGATTTGATATTCGAAAGAGCTCAGTCCAACTGTACTCACTCCTCTGCATTTGCATGTTATGCACGATGGCAGTCCAAGGTCCCGAATAATTGGATAAAATGTGTGGTTCCACTAGAGCGCCCCCTGCTGCCCACCCGCCCTACTTCCAGTTTCATGAGATCCCCTGTGTGTCCCAAACGCTAAACCCCTACAGTCCTCATCTAAACTTCTGACCCCCGCCAAATTATTACAAATGATCACAGTGACGGTTGAAGCGTTCTAAATACTCGTGACGTCATATCCATCTTATTCTGAAACGTGGGATTCTCTGTGAATGCGTGAGACTTTGGTGAGAAACTAGAAGAATTGCAGTTCGCAATATAAAGCAGTTTTTTTTGTGTACAGGTAAAATAACTGAAAGTGAATGACACCGGAAGACAGAACATTTCTTTCAACCATGTTTCCAAAATGTTATTCTTAGCCATACGTTTACATTGTTCAAAATATCTTATTTTGTGTTCCTCAGAAGGAAGAAATACGGGTTTAAAACGACATGAGGGTTAATAAATCACAGATTTTAAATTTTTCAGTGAACCTACTTTAAAGTGTCCTACTGAAAGCCAATCTTACCAGCATGATTTCAGATGGTTAACATAATCTTTGACATCAACAACTTCATATAAAGCTACACTTAAACAGCACATAACAACAAAACAGACATGTCTCTTCCTGTCATAGTTCTAGACGAGAATCAGCTAAACAGGACTTGCTGATAATCAGAAGTCTGGCTATGTGTAGTCTCAAACCATTGGTCTGATGCATAAGGCACACAAAATGGGAAATTCTTCGGGATTTTTAAAGTTGTCATCTCATTGGCTGAACCGGGAGACATGAGTGTGTCGTGTTTTTAAACGGTCTGCCTGGAAACGAAGCTGCCGTGGAGCCAAACCCCCTCATGGAAAAAGGACGGCGCTGTGTTTACAACTGTGACAATGAGCGCTCACCAGGATCAACTAAACACTGGATTTTCAAAAGTACGTGACATATAACAGTGTCGAAGTTCACGGCAAAGACTCTAAGGCAAAATACATCTAAGAGTTTAACACAACAGTCTGTTATTGTAGGGACATCGACGTTACATTTTCACGCCCCTAAACATGACGCAGAGCAAAACGAACTGAGTTTGGATGCTTTACATGTCAGTCAAACGGGCTCTGGTTAGTCCTTGGCCAATGAAAGCTGCGATGGAGTCCTTCTGCCGTCAGTCTGAAGCTCTGGCTACGCGAGACTAGGCCATGTGAAACTAATCACTGCTGGTTTCTAAGGCCTTGTCCACACTAATACGTTTTCGTTTAAAAGCGCATCTTTTTCTCTCAGTTTTGGCCTTCTGTCCACACTCAGACGGCGTTATTAGCAATGAAAACTGAGCTTTTTGAAAACGCTCTCCAAAGTGGGTAACTTTGAAAACGTACTTGGTTGCTAACGTAACCTCGGTTCTCTCTAGAAGAGGGAACGAGTACTGCGTAAGCTAGCTTACGCTACAGGTAAAGTCTCTTTACTCGAGATACTGAAGCCAAAAAATTGTCTCAATTTTGTATATATTGTCCACGCAGTGCGGCAGCCTGCAGACCTTGAGTAGGCTAACTAGCGTGCTCATTGGCTGCTCTGCGGCAACTGCAGCAGCCTACCACTGAGCTCCCTGTGACGTAACGTCCAATGAGGGCGGCCGCGCCCTCATGTGTCACAGCCCGCCAAGAGGGGCGTATATAAGGATGGCTCAGAGGCTGCTTCCCTGGTTTTCATCGACTGAAGTGAATAAGCTCGGGGCGCTAGCACGGCAGGTTACGCAGTACTCGTTCCCTCTTCTAGAGAGAACCAAGGTTACGTTAGTAACCAAGTACGTTCACTTACGAGAGGTTCTCTCGTACTGTGTAAGCTAGCTTACGCTACGGGAATTCTTTGTCCACGCCGTGCGCGCCAGCATCCACCACGGAAACCCGGGGAACACTGCCCGGTGGGAAACAGGCGGCTGGCCATACAAGCGGGCCGGCCATGAATATAAGCACACACAGTGAATGCATAAGCACATGACAGTGACTGAATAAGCACGTAAATATGAGTGCATGAGCACAATTAGGGAATGCAGAGCGGCGTCGCCGGTCTGTGTGAGAGAAATAAGCCCTGTAGTGCAACAACCAGGAGAATTAGTCATGTGAAGTAGCCTGCACACGAGCTCGTTGGGCAGAGCATACACACGATTTAAACAGACAAAAGTCTGGCCTGCAAAGCGGGAACTTCAAGGTTATAAAACCTGACAAATGTAGAGGGGGAGGCCCAGCCTGCCGCCGTGCAAATGTCGTGAATAGAAATCCCGCTGGACCAAGCCCACGATGAGGCCATGCCTCTAGTGGAATGAGCTCTGATGCCCAGAGGGCACTGCAGGTCTTTTGACGCGTAAGCTGCCGCTATAGCGTCCACTATCCATCTGGATAAACTCTGTTTCGAGGCGGCGAGACCCCTGGCGCGCCCACCAATCGAAACAAAGAGCTGCTCCGAGCGCCTGAAGGTGGCGGAGCGCGTGATGTACGTTCTCAGCGCCCTGTAGGGGCAGAGGACGTTATCACCGTCCTCACTGTCGGATGCTGGCAGAGCCAATATTTTTCCCCGCGCACCATTTAGAGAACACCGACCATTTAGACGTGTATAGCCACCTCGTGGAGGGGGCTCTGGACTGCGTGATCGTGTTCATGACCCCTTCTGGCAGATTAACTGGTACCCGTTGATTATCCATGCATGCAGAGACCAGTGCTCTGGATGAGGATGTCAAATTGAGCCGCCGGCTTGAGAGAGAAGATCTCTCCTCACTGGAATCGGCCATGGGGATGTGTGTGAGAGCCGCATCAGCTCTGGGAACCAGGTCTGGTTTTCCCATCGGGGTGCTATCAGAAGCACCGAGTGGCGCGCTTCCCTGATCCGTCTGATTACTTGTGGTAATAATGAGAACGGGGGAAAAGCGTAGAGTGGCGCGTTGGGCCAGGCTCTCGCCAGCGTGTCCTCGTTCTTCGAAAAGAACTCTGGGCAGTGAGCGTTGTCTTTCGACGCAAACAGATCTATTTTCGCTCTGCTGAAACGGCGCCATAGCGACTGGACTGTCTGAGGATGCAGGGACCATTCTCCCAGAGGAATGTTGTACCTGGACAGTCTGTCTGGGCCGAGGTTCAGATGGCCCGGCACATGCGTGGCTCTGAGCGAGCATAGCGAGTGCTGAGCCCATACAAGGAGGCGTTCTGTCAGATAGAGGAGATTCCTGAATGTGCGGGGTGCTAGAGACAGACAGTGCAGTTTGTATTGTTGCTAAAGGACATTCTATAGCATTAGAACACATAATGTTAGAGATATTTGCTGGTACATCTGTAGTTGGCTAAAATGTAGTTGTCTGTTTGCACACAATGAAAAAAAAATTACAACTTTTTAGACGGTCCCTATCTTGTTCACCACACTACATTGGACATTCAGTGGACATTCGCAAGTAAGTGTGCCATTAAAACAATACTTGCCCATTTTTATCGATTGTGGAAAATGTAGTAGTTGACCATCTTTGTTGTCAAGATCATGTACTGTAGCTGCTTAGAATTTGCAAAAAGTAGCTTTATTGCACATACTATTGAAAAAGTGTTTAAACGCGGAAGTCCGAATGTGCGAATATAAGACCAACTTTACCTAAGTAACTCAACTGATTTTGTATCCTCAATATGTCCTGAGTAAGGAAAAAAAAGTCCCGAAGAATCCCATTAGGGGAAGTGTGAGTTTGCTTCTGTTGCAATTTGTTCAAGGTTGACCCCCATTTTGGCTTAAAATGACTGGACTATATGTGCTCTGAGCAGAGTTAAATTAACTTTTACATTTGGCAAAATTATCCTATGGATATATTTGCTTTTGTTTCCTTTAACTTAAGCAATAACAGCTGCTGGATTTCATCAGATCAGAAAGCTACATGTTCCAGCAGGCTGTTTAATCATATTGTGCTGACACAGCAGACTACTCTTCTCACTGTAGATTACGCAATGGTGGATCATTAGAAAAAGGAATGTTGCTTTTGTTAGTCAATTAGCATGTGCTTAAAATAAAGTTTATTAACTTACCAATTAGGTTCACTTTACAAATGATTATTGGCCATTAGTCATATGTCTAAAAAGTTCTTATTGAGAATTAACAGATTTGGAAGTTGATGTTTTATTAAAAATAATAACACTCGAAGTGTTTGCTTTAGTTGGGCTCTTGACCCTTGACTAATATGAGGTTTTCTCTGATTGCTATAACTGTGTGTTTATAAAGCACATTTTTTATCTTGTGGCCGAAAAAGCCAGTTATAGTTGAAATCAGATGATGTTACTTATTGGTGGTAACATTATCAGCATAAAGTTCTGCACATAAAGTGTAACTTATAAATTACTCAGACACAACTAGGGTTTTTTGCTGTACAGTCAATCTCATGATTGCAGTAAAAATTAAATGTCAATTTTCTTTTTTTTTATTTGATTGGTGCAATTTGATGTGTTTTCACCATGAAATTAATAGTACTCTTTCTCTTCATGGCAGATCACCATCAAAAGGAGACCTCTTCTGTATGTCTTCAACATTATCCTACCAGTATTTTTCTTCATAGTGCTGGATGTGACCTCCTTCTGTATTGATACAAGTGGATCAGACAAGCTGAGCTTTAAAGTGGATCAGACAAGCTGAGACATTGTTCAGCTAACCTTGAGTTTCTCATGGTTAAATGTAGACCGTTTTATCTACCGCGGGAGTTCACTTCCACTATTATAACTGCAGCCTATATTCCCCCGGATGCTGATGCCAAGTTTGCTATGAAAGAACTTCACGCAGCCATCAGTAAACAACAGACCGTTCACCCGGAAGCTGCGTTTATTGTTGCGGGTGATTTTAATCATTCAAACTTAAAGTCAGTGCTACCGAAATTTCACCAGCATGTTTCCTGTCACACCAGAGGAAACAAAACCTTAGACCATGTTTACACAAACATGGCTGAAGCTTACGTCGCGACACCCCTCCCCCACTTGGGACAGTCAGATCACCTTTCTTTGTTCCTCACCCCCAAATATGCACCTCTGATCAATCGCGTGAAGCCATCAGTGAAGACCATCAAGGTGTGGCCTGCGGGGGCAGATTTCTCACTCCAGGAAAGGTTTCTACACACAGACTGGAGTATGTTTGCTTCTCAAGCCACCAGTGGCTCTCACACGGACATTGACTGCTACACCTCCTCTGTACTGGATTATATTAATACCACCATTGACAGTGTTACAACCCAGAAGCAGATCACCACATACCCAAATCAGAAGCCATGGATGAACAGGGAAGTGCGACTCCTATTGAAGACACGCAATACTGCCTTCAGATCAGGAGATGCACAAGCCTATAGCACATCCAGAGCAAATCTGAAAAGGGGCATCAAAGAGGCCAAGCACTGCTACAAGCTTAAGATAGAGGGACACTTTTCCAACGCTGACCCTCGGCGCATGTGGCAGGGCATTCAGGCCATCAGTGACTACAAACCCTCTCACTCCACCCCCGCAGCCACTGATGTCAACTTCCTGAACGAGCTAAATGACTTTTATGCTCGCTTTGAAAGAGACAACAGAGAAACTGCCACCAAGCTCAAATCCTCAGCTGACCACCCACCGATCACACTCTCCTCCACAGATGTCTGCAATGCACTGAGCAGGATCAGCGCGCACAAGGCTGCTGGACCAGACAACATCCCTGGACGCGTACTCAGGGCATGTGCGGAGCAGCTCGCTGGGTTTTTTACAGACATTTTCAACCTGTCTCTTGCCCAAGCAGCTGTACCAACATGCTTTAAATGCACTTCCATCACTGAAAAAAATGATACTTTGGATTAACTTAAAAAAATTGATGTAATTTGTTACAGCTAATTTTTTAAGATTTTCTCAAATTGTATTTATGATTTAGTTAAAACCATAAATTTTGATTAATGTCAAACCAAAATTTTAAGTTTTACCTTTACCCAAAGTACACAGCAAAAACTCCAGTGTTAAATTAACACTCAAGAGTGTTAAAGTTAATGAGATAATTAAGTGATTAATTTAGTGATGATTGAGCATTATTGAAGACACCTGATGTTAACAAGCAGAATCACTGAAGGAGAAAATCACTAATTGTAAGTTACCATTAGGGAGAATAGTGTTTGCTTTAGTTGGGCTCTTCACCCTTATATGTTTACTTTAAATTTTGTTTGTCTGCTGTTATTGATTTATAACAGTCAGATGAACAAAGAAAAGTGTGGTGTTGGTTATGTTTTGACATAATCATGCTGTGATCTGAAGAATGAAACTTATTGAGATAGTTTGGTTTAACTTGTCAATTATATCAGCTCTGTAATTCTACAGCATATGATTTTCAGAATTTTTCATATAATCCATAATATTTAATAAACATTTTTCTAATCAAAAGACTTTCGAATTAATTTATTTAAAAACACAGACATCAATAATCAGCCTGTGAATCTCAACAATGGTGACAATAATAAAGCATGTTGCAGCGGCTGCCACCAATCACAACTCATTAATGGCTCCCATCATGCATTGCGGTATGAATAAATTATGATCTGAATTGTCTATGTAATTTCCTTTTCCTAATTGAATATTTTGCTTGTCACCATTGTTGAGATGCATAGACTGAAACTTGACGTCTGCGTGTGCCTAAAAGAAAGATTTTTTTTTTTCCCAAAACAACTTTTAAGAAATCCTTTATATTATATCAACAATTCTGGGTATTTATGCAGAATCACAGTTATTCTGTAATAAACAACATAAACCTATGTCAGAAATAAGGATCTTAATGAGTTCAGTGATCAAGTTCAAATGATGATTGTCATAATATAACCAACACCATCAGATCACTTTTTTTTTTCTTTGTTCATCTGGCAGTTATAATTCAGATATAACAGCCAAACAAATATTAAAGTAAACATATAATGGTCTAGAGCCCAACTAAAGCAAACACACATCACCATAATGGTAACTTACAATTTGTGATTTTCTCCTTCAGTGATTCTGCTTGTTAACATCAGGTGTCTTCAATAATAGTCAATCATCACTCAATTAATCACTTAATTATCTCATTAACTTTAACACTCTTGAGTGTTAATTTAACACTGGAGTTTTTGCTGTGTACTTTGGGTAAAGGTAAAACGTTGAGTTGGAAAAAATTAAAATTTTGGTTTGACATTAATCAAAATTTATGGTTTTAACTAAATCATAAATACAATTTGAGAAAAACTAAAAAAATTAGCTGTAACAAATTACATCAATTTTTTTAAGTTAATCCAAAGTATCATTTTAGAGGGTGTAACACTTACTTTGAGGCAAAGTGAAAACAGAAGGTATAAACTGAAAATCACAATTTTCCATTGGACCAATGCAAATATATACTTTGAATGAATTGCACTGATGTTTCACTTTTTTCAGTGATTGTGCCAGTGCCAAAACACTCCAGCCCGAAGTGCCTTAATGACTACCGCCCTGTAGCACTCACACCCATCGTAATGAAGTGCTTTGAGCGGCTGGTCCTGGCACACCTAAAAGACTCTCTACCATCCACATTGGACTCACACCAGTTTGCCTACCGTAGCAATAGGAGCACAGAGGATGCAGTCTCCATGGCACTGCACTCTGTGCTCACACATCTGGACAATAAGAACACTTATGCACGCATGCTGTTTGTTGACTTCAGCTCAGCATTCAACACTGTCATCCCAACTAAGTTAATAGCCAAACTTGGAGACCTGGGCTTCAACACCTCCATGTGCAACTGGATTTTGGACTTCTTGACCAACAGACCCCAGAATGTTCGATCAGGCTCCAACTGCTCCACATCCATCACACTCAACACTGGTGTACCACAGGGCTGTGTGCTAAGCCCGTTCCTCTACTCCCTCTTCACCTCCGACTGCAAGCCTGTGTACGGATCTAATTCCATCGTCAAGTTTGCGGACGACACTACGGTGATTGGTCTCATCAGCAACAACGATGAGACTGCCTATAGGGAGGAGATCAAGCACCTGGCCACATGGTGCACCGAAAATAACCAGCTCCTCAACACCACCAAAACGAAGGAGCTCATCGTGGACTTCAGGAAAGTGTCAAGAGGCACACACGACACCATCCACATCAATGGAATGGCTGTTGAGCGTGTCTCCAGTTTCAAGTTCCTGGGGATCCACATCTCGGCGGACATGACCTGGACAACCAACACCTCCAGCCTGGTCAAGAAGGCTCACCAGCGCCTTTTCTTCCTGAGGACACTGAGGAAGAATCAGCTTTCCTCCACTATCCTGGTGAACTTCTATCGCTGTGCAATAGAAAGCATCCTGACCAACTGTGCTACAGTGTGGTATGGGAGCTGTTCTGTTGCAGAGCGCAAGGCACTGCAGCGGGTGGTGAAAACCGCCCAGCGCATCACTGGGACTCCACTACCTGCCATCGAGCACATCCAGAGCAAACGCTGTCTGCATCGAGCTCGCAGCATCCTTAAGGACTCCTCTCACCCAGCCCACAGACTGTTTTCTCTCCTGCCCTCCGGCAGGCGTTTCAGGTGCCTCCGGACCAGGACCAGCAGACTAAAGAACAGTTTTTTCCCCAGAGCTGTCTCTTTATTAAACTCTAACCCTCATTGATCCCACTCCCCTCATATACTGATTGACTCTCCTCTCCCTCCTCACACCTGCCTCCATTTTGTTATTTGCAATACTATAATGTTCATTTGCACTGCTGACTGTTATTACAGTAACAACTGTTTACATATGCATCTTGCACTACTACCTTGACTGGAATATGCTCAATTTGCACTGCCGACTGTTTATTTACAGTACCGACTGTTTATATATACATTGCAATATCGTACCTTAACTGTAATATGCAATTACTTTCCACTGCACTTTCACTCGGATAGCTTCTGTCCAAACTTTATTTGCACTACTTTAAATCCATTGTTATACTGCTCATTAGCCTAACTTATACATATATCTATTTGTTAAATTCTGTTTATAGTAATAGCCATCTGTATATTATGCTCACATTCTGTTTATAGTAACAGCCATCTGTATATATATTCATAGTACATATCTATCTGTAAAATTCTGTTTATAGTAACAGCCATCTGTATATTATATTCAGTACATATCTATCTGTAAACATTCTGTTTATAGTAATAGCCATCTGTATATTATTATATTCAGTACATATCTAGCTGTAAACTCTGTTCACAGTAATAGTTATCTGTATATTATATTCATAGGACAATCTATCTGTAAATTTTTGTTTATAATAGTATTCAACTCTATATTTATTCAGTACATATCCATGTTCTGCACTTATGGAACCACTGTATATCCTGCACTTGCTGCTATTGCACTTCTGGTTAGACCTAAACTGCATTTTGTTGCCTTGTACCTGTACTTGTGTAATGACAATAAAGTTGAATCTAATCTAATCTAATCTAAAGTGACTTTACTGCTGTCTGTTTCTGTGATGCTGCTGATTCTTAATGACACACTGCCCTCTACGGCTGATAAAATCCCTCTGATTGGTGAGTCTAACACAGACATGATTGTAATTTAGTTAATAATGCAATATAAGCTCAAGTCAAGAAAAGACATCTTATGAAATATGCATTAAAACAACAGTATTCTCATAATAAATAAAATATATCTGTTGAAGGATTTATTGTTGAATGCTTGCAAATCCTAGCCTGGCTAACGTCAGACCAATGCTGCGTTCCAAACCGCATACTTCCCTACTATTTAGTATGGGAAAAAGAGTAGGCGAGCGAAAAAGTATGTACGAATCCAAAAGAGTAGGCGAGAATTACCTGGGTGACGTACGAATTATCGCGAGATTCGGACTTAAGTGCGTTCCAATATGCCTACTTTCCTACTATATAGTAGGCGAAAACAGTACGTGAAGGAAGCAGTACGTTCGAAACATCAGTATTCATGAAAGAGTAGGCGAGAAGTTCCCGGATGGCTTACTGCTTTCGGCCAGATTTTCGAGTGCTCGACCGATGGATACTCTTCTATCCCAGGAGGCCACGCGAGAGGATACGTCATTATCAAACATCGCAGAGATAAGTGGGTGCTTTCAAATGTGAGTAAACACGGTTCCTTTTGTTAAAATTGCATGTGTTGAACTACTGTAGAGTAAACTGTTGAATTGTTGAAGGTGTAAAGACGTTACACAGTGTAGTATAGTTGTGATTTTGCTGTAAAAACACGTTTTATTATGTATAACGTTAGCTAACAGGGGAGCTCCAGTAAGGACACGTAAGTTACGTCTCTAAAGTGGATTTACATAAACAAACCATACATCAAAGATGCTTATTTTAAATGTCTATTAACTCTATTTACATCTGACAGGAAAATCTTGAAATATCACAACATGAAATAGACATCTGAGTGAAATGTGTGCTATTATGTAGAACAAATCTTAACTAACGTTAAACATAAGTTATCTATTTTATTTGTCCATTACTGTTGATAAATTGAGGAACATTTATGTTGGATAAAAAGTTAAAACAACCTCAACATGTAAATGTAGTGTTGAGTTCATAAATCACAGAGGTAACGTGGATCTTGTCTGGATGTTATAGGGTCAGATGAACAGATGTGTGTTTATCCGGTGGAGAGTTGCTCATGAAGGCTTTGAGTGAGTATACTACAGAAATGAATAACAACAACTATTTCAATATTAAGTTGTAGTTTATTTTAATTATTGTAATTTCAAACAGAGCTATTACAGCACTTTTCTGATTCTTGATTTCTGTGCATTTGCTGCAGAGCTTTTGTGGAGCAGGACCTGCAAAGAAAGATGATGGCGGCATTTGTGAAAAAAAAGCGTTTTTGTCTTCTAAATAATACTGAAATCAAATGACATTGTGTGGTTAAAATTACTGCTTTTGTGTTATGTTTGTGTATTTTGTAGGATCTGAAATGTCAGCAGGCTGGTGTGAGCGCTGAGGATGAAGAGCCCAGAGCTGAATCCTAGAGATGGTCCCTACATCACTCCACTTGCCTCAGATTGTGAAGCACAACACATCACACAACAACCTCAGGCACGGCTCAGCTCTGACGGTCAGCTGATTCATCAGAATAAAGCTGCAGAATGGGAACTGCTGTGTTGAGATGGCAGAACGATGTGGGGTTCAGCGCCTGTAGCCTACATACATGATTGTAGTTTGAATAAAGCTTTGTTTCATGTGTTGACTTGTGCATTTGTTTATTGTGTGATGGTGACTTTAATTCATTCTTTTACTAATTTATTAATATTTCTCATTGTTGTCAGTAAATAAAATATAATTATTTAATTAATGTTTTATTTAATTGTTTGAAAGAAAATGTAGATATGTTCATTATATACACATCTAGAGTGTATTCAATCATGCATAGCTCTGTCATATGACATACATTACAATTTGTTTGTTTTATTGAATTATATAATTTTCAGTAAAAAGTCATATAATTAAGTATTGGTCAGCATTTATCGTTGTTATTATTGTATATTTTGGGGTGGGATAGAAATGCAATTCATTCTGAGGTAATATTAATTTTTAATATTAATGATACTTACATTTTTCGAGTATAAAATCAACAGTTTTCTCCAAAGGCGAATCTTCACACAGCTGCCCTTTGTGCAGACATTACAAACGCTGAGGAAACCCGTTCTAGGGTCGAGTTACTGATGTTATGAGATCTGTAAAAAATCTCATTATGTATGTAAACCCATAATATATATATATATATATATATATATATATATATATATATATATATATATATATATATATAATGGGTTTGCATACATAATATGAGATTTTTTACACAGGAAAAAAGAACCTGGTTGAATATCTTAATATATATTTTCTTAAATAATTCATTATAATACATTTAAAAAAAAAGCATTTTTTGTTATTTATAGGCCTGAGAGATGAAAGGACAGTTAAATTCAACAAGAAAAAGAGGAAAAAATAAAGCAGTTAGCCACTTTTGCTTGTGGATGAAAATATTTGGATATAAAAAATTAACAACATATTCAAGAGATGGCAATTTTGGGATTTCGTAATAAAAATAAATAACATCGTTAAGGATAAAACGGTAGTTCACATTAGTAGGGTTAAATATAAGAACTTTAATCAACCCTAAATGTATTCACAAAATAAATGGGCAGCAGTTTCTTCAAAAAGACCACAAAATGAGCAAGTTTAATCAATATCAAGATTTACGGATAGATGAATTAAACGTGTCCGTTCGAATCTTTTAAGTTGTTGCGCTTGTGATAACGCGTAGTAGGCCTAGGTCACATGATAACGTCAACATGGCAGATGTCCGGTTCTCATTCATACTCAACGAGATTTGGCTATAAAGTACCTACTCTTTTAGCGCTCGTTAAGTAAGTACTCATTGAAATTAAGTACCTACTCATTGAGTATGCGGTTTGGAACGCAGCCCAAGTCTCATTGAGACTTGGTCTGGGAACTACATGCGCATTTTCTCGTATTTGAGGCGTGGTTTACGAATGCCCAGAGCCGTTTATTGGGCGCTATGAATGTCTATCAAATCGCCTGTACGTAGCTCATAGCCAATCGCTTCAATTATACCAGATGACGTATGTAGAGTGAGAGAAATTCGACGAGGAAAAAGACGATGGGTCAAAGATTTATTTGTACACGATGGCGTTTAGCGAATATTACCGTTTGTGCAAGATAAACATGAGGGTAGAAGGTAACGTCGAGTCTGATATAAACAAACTGCTTCGGTGTCGTCATCATCTTGCTGCTCCCTCCCCGTTCTGTGATTGGTTCCCTTTTTCAGGGGAAAAATTGTCCCATGGTGTCCAGACTGCCATAGCAGCGTGAATAGAATCGCGCTGCGAGCAAGGCAGTATGGGGAAACCCAGGCTATGCAAATCCTTTATTTTTTGTGTTATGCTATTAAAAAGAGTATGCACATATGCCTACTTCACCAGAAATACAACACCTTCTGTGCACTTTGGGTATAGGGGAGAGTGGGGCACAACTTTACACTTTTTTGACTTTCTCAGGTTGTGTAAATGAACTTAGGGTTAAAAGGAAATAGCTTACTTCCACATGTTAAAAATAAGGAGGATACAGTATCTCAAACATAAACAAAAAACATCCACAGTGTAACCATATGTGGCTGTATTAAGAAAGAGCACAAAGTCGAGGAGTCAAACAGTCTTTCAGTTTACAAGGAGAACGTCTGCCTCATAATACAACATTAAAAAACGATCTTTGTGAATAAAAGTGCACAATAGCAAAGAATACTAATATACTTTGTACTTCCCCTCACAGAAAATACCGTGTCAAAGTCAGATGGTAATACCATGGTATAGTATGATACTTGCATTCATGTCGGCCTATGTTTAATGTGAAGTGTGTAAGTCTATATTTGGAAACAGTAATTCAGATATATGAGGTTATGCTAGAGCGCCCCCTGCTGCCCACCTGCCCTACTTCAGCTTCACCCTGTGTGTCCCAAACTACACTAGAAAGCATGTCAGCTCCAGTTTGAACACAGCCTATTATGAAGACTTCAGATGCCCAACACATGAGAAGAGACAAACCTTGCGAAGACTTCAGATGAGGCAAACTCTGAATCAACATGAACCAATACTATATTTCTAAATGTCATAATCAATTGTTAACAAACAAGTATTCATTATTTCAATGAGCTCATTGTATCTGCATTAAATTATTACATTGTTTAAATTAATACATTTTTAGCTAACTGTGATTTTTTATATGTACATTTCTAAAATACATAACTTATGATAATACATAATCAGACACATAAATATACATAACTCTGATAACAGACTCTAAATTGTAATGTGGACTCATGGATTTTCTGTAAAGCTGCTTTGAAACGATGTGTATTGTGAAAAGCGCTACACAAATAAATGTGAATTTAACATCTCATCTTATGTCTAATCTGTGTTTTTATGTGTGTTTTAATGTTAAAATTAGTAATCATGTATCTCTGTGAATCTTCAGCATAAGATCAGTTTCAAAAATCTTATTTTATTTTGAAGAATATTGAAATCACATAATACATAAAACTTTTTGAACTCCTACATGTCTAAGACACACACAAACATGAGCAGTGTTGGGGAAAGTTACTTTGAAAAGTAATGCATTGTAATATTGCGTTACTCCCTTAAAAAGTAACTAATTGCGTTTCTTAGTTACTTTTTAGAAAAGTAATGCATTACGTTACTATTGCGTTACTTTTTTCACCTGGGCTGGGCTTGTTTTGTTTTTTTTATAACAAAAAAGTAATATTTTGGGGCAAATGCAAAGACCCTTTCACACCAAAAGTGAAATAATAAGCCTCGGGCTGAAGGAAATGCAGTTCTGTCAGGACCACTACCGTCAAATATGATTGACAATTAGCATACAGTTTGGATTGGCGGAATGGTTCCATTCTGGGCGAGAACTCCCTGCGCATCCATGCAGCCTAGCATGGATAAGAGCAGGGAGAGCAGCAATAATCCCCCTTGGGGTAAACAGAACAGAACCAACATGAAAATTGCAAATATATTTAATTCAAGATTTTAAAAGTACAACATATTCGATAATTGTTCTGATTCAAGGGGAATCAGAATGTCAAATCCTGACGTGGCGAGAGGAGGAGCTGGGGATGGAGGAGGGTAATTAGCTCCTGAGAACGCAATAGCTGCTGATAATACTGAAGGAGCTTATATATGTATACAGTGATAGGTGTCGTATTCCTATAGGTAGATGCGGATCAGCTGATGTGAGCTTGACCAACGTGACCTGCCAGAACTAACGCTATGCTTGATATTTACTCCTGTACAGAAGAGGTGTCGCTCAAACAAACCTTTCAGCTGCTGCTGTTCTGGACAACAGAAGAAGAGGATGCAGGAGAAGAAAGTTTAACACTTTACCAATAATAAAAAAAAAATTATAGGCATTTTTGTTTATGGTTTAACTGAATCATCGAAAGTCAGAAGCAAGTACATTGGTCAATAAACTGAGAGTAAATGCATAACATATTTAGTTATTGGAGGTTTGCATAGTATTCTGATTATGCATTTCACTGATTTTATTAATTTTGAGACATATTGTTTTTTTTGTTTTTTTGTGTGTGCAACTGAGATGAGTAAATGCATACTCACATTTAGTCTAGAACTAAAAAAAAAAAAAAAAAGATTTTTACAACACCTCAGCACTGAGAGAGAACCTTTAAATGGCGCTTTTCCACTGCATGGTACGGTACGGCTCGGTTCGGTACGGCTCACTTATGGCGCATTTCCACTGCATGGTACGGTACGGTACGGCTCGCTTTAAATGGTACCACCTCTGTTGAGGTTCCAAGCGTACCGTACCGATACAAAAAAGTGACGTGAAACACTGAAGATCACTGATTGGTCAGACAGAATCGTCACTACCAGTGTCATTGTATTTGCGACACGAGACCATGCACGAGACAAACCCGCTAGATTTAAACAGCCAACGCTGTGTCTTGCAGTTAAAAAGTTTCTTGCAAACTGTTTCTTGCAGTCAGGGGCGGCGCCGGATAATTTTTAATGCATGTGCTGAGGGCACACACACACACATATGTGTGTGTGTGTGTATATATATGTGTATGTATATATATATATATATATATATATATATATATATATATATATATATTATTATTAATAAATGAGCAAAACTTGGCCACAAAATATTTAATATTCAATTATTTTAATGATCACAATTAAAGTTTTAATTTTATTAAATTGAACAAGCGCAAAATTCAGCATTCAATCAAATATTCAAAAAGACTTAATAATAATGTTATTTCTCTCTATAGGTGCGTTTACTACGAATATGGCGATCGTCAACTTCATCTTTGCCAGACACTGACAGAAAACACTATTTTATAAATAAAAATCACTGCACGCGTCCCCGGATTTACAAACGCACATCTTGCTTGTTGCACGCACATTATGTCGAAATAACGAGATATTATTATGTTGAAATAACATTATTATTAAGTCTTTTTGAATATTTGATTGAATGCTGAATTTTGCGCTTGTTCAATTTAATAAAATTAGGCCTATATATAGCCTATATATATACTATTAATAAATGAGCAAAACTTGGCCACAAAATATTTAATATTCAATTATTTTAATGATCACAATTAAAGTTGTAATTTTATTAAAACGCGTGCACTGATTTTTATTTATAAAATAGTGTTTTCTGTCAGTGTCTGTGCATGGCAAAGATGAAGTTGACGATCGCCATATAGAGAGAGAAATGCACATAATGGATTACATAAGAGAGTAGCCTATTTCTTTTTGTTTTGAATTATTTCGTTTAAAGACACTTCAAGCTTTGTGTATTTGAGGATGAGATGCGCTCCAGTTAACGTACAATGCAAGTGACCGCTCGGGCGCCTCAATGGTTAAATTGTCTATTTTGCATCTTATTTATTCAATCCAGGCAATTGTTTGATGAAAAAATTATTAAAATTAAGATACAATTTATACAAAACGAAATTCACTTTAAAGAAAGGTTTTCTACAAAACAAAACTTAATGAAGTGGTCAAAATTATGTCTGACTCGCTCCATGTCTCTCTACTCGTGCTGTTCACTTTTCATAATCAACATAGGCAGATGGAAAAAAATAACATAACATTAACTAAATGCGCCTTTTTAATGGCAGTAGGCTATAGTTTAAAACAGTACATTAGGCCTAGACTCTCTATTTGTAAAGATTGCTGCACATTCATTTAATTCTGAATTTTGCACACACAAGTTGAAAGGCATTTGTTCAAATCAAGTTCACGGATAATTGTGCGTGCATTTATTAATCATTATGATACTAAACTCATAACAAAGTAGGCTATGCTATGTACAAAAAATCAGATGAGCCCAGAACATGAACGCAACGTTTAATTACACGTTAAGAATTTTCCTTCCATATAGTAAACCATTATAAGAACGTTTAATTTAATTTAAAAACATCCACATGCCGAGAATCAAGAGCACCATCCCCTGTGTTGTGCGTTTGAAATGTGGCGCGTTTACGATGATGTCATGGCAGTAGAGGCGGCAACTATAACGATCAGTCCCACCCAGTTTGAAGCGGTACTAACTGCAATGGAAAAGCAACCGAGCTAAAGCGAACCGAACCGTGCCGTACCGAGTCGAGTCGTACCACGCAGTGGAAAAGCGAAGCGAGCCGAACCGTTCCGCGCCGAGTCGAACCGTACTGAGCCGAACCGTGCCGTACCATGCAGTGGAAAAGCGCCAAAAGAGAGCTGTCAGTTAATAAATGGGAAAACAAACTGTGTTACTTATTTGAAAGAGCATCTCAGATATTTGTTTCAGTGCATGCTGGGTGCCGGCATAGCACAAAACTCCCAGCATGCACTGCAGCATGAATAACTTATACAGCTGAATGCAGGGGGCACTGTTTCATATGTTATTGAAGCTTCCCCGGGCGCAGCCATTGATTAGCAGACCCCCACCTGCTGTTAGCATTCCATTGACTCCCATTCATTTTGTCACTTTGACAGCGAATAACTTTACATCTGAGGCGTTTAAAGACTCCATTTGTCTATTATTTATTTCTAAAGAAACATGAAAATGTATAAAAGACTCCATTACCTTGTATCTTACGTTATGGCCCCATAGAAGCAGTTTTTGTAAAAATAGGCTAACGATTGCGTCATAACCACGCGACTCTCTGTCGCACAGTAGAGAGATTACCGTATGGACAGGAGGAGAAGCTTGCGGGCAATCGAGGGGACGTGGAGGCAAAATGAGAAAATAATTAATCAGAATACATAGCCAAAGTTTCTCCTGCTCCTAGCTCATGGACACCTCCTACTCACACTCTCCGTCTCTGCAAGTTTCGGAAGGGAATGATTCAGATTTCTCTTGGCACAGCTACTAGAAGACAGACGGGTTGCTCACGTCACATCTACGTCGTCAAGCTCAGTTTGAGTCTGCGCAGTACGCTCAGCCATCAGGAAGTGAGTGCTTCTAATTGACTTCACTTGTCTCCGTTGAATCCAATGGGGTCGCTGTGTCCATTTCTTTTACTGTCTATGGCCGAATGGTCTTTTTTATTGCCACCATTGTTGAAATTCATGCTGATTTTATTTGATTTTTTTATCATGTGTTTACATGATGTCATAGCTTTGTTTTTATTTATGTTATTTTATTGTGTATGATGTGTTTAAAAAATGTGCAGAAAGATTCTCTGGAGTCTGACTAGCAATAATTATAAAAAAAAAAAAAAAAAATAGAAGTAGAAATTTTCGATTCATGGTTGTTAAGATAAACGAGTGTAAAAATGTTTGAAGTGGGAGGAGCCTCTTTTACCAAAATGGCTATAACTCAAAAAGGAAATGAGAGATTTTCACCAAACTTGGCACACATATGTAAGAGTTCCACTTAAGGTCACGGTAAAAAAAAATTTGGCGATTGGCCACTTGTTGGCGCTATAAAATAGAAAAGACATGAAAATGGTCATACCTTTGCAACCGTTAGTCCGATTGACTTGTAAATTGGCATGCCTTGCCTTTGTCCGAGTCTCCACGATTGTCTATGCGTACATTGACGTATCTCAAAAAACGTGTCTGCCATGGGCCAATGATTTATCATTAACTGTTAAAAAAAACTTTAAATCTATATATTTTCTATGTTAAATTTACTGTATTGGCTGTAAATTGTCATTTCCATCTATGATTGAGGTGGTAACAGGCTTGCTAAATAAAACATTATCTTTTTATGCATGTGCTTAAAGGCCTTATATAACTTGAACCCCGATAATTGCTGCTCGCAGCTATATTATATTGTTATTATTGATATTCTGTTGCATAATCTTGTTCATGGATTGCTACATGGGTAGCCTTTAAAGTTTAAAGGGATAGTTCAACCAAAAATGAAAATTAGCCCATGATTTACTCACCATGAGGCTATCCTAGGTGTATATGACATTCTTATTTCAGACGAATACTATTGGAGTTATATTAAAAAATGTCCTGGCTCTTCCAAGCTTTATAATGCCAGTGAATGGGTATATTCTTTTGGCAGTCCATCAAAGCGCATCCATCCATGATTAAAGTGCTCCACACGGCTATATTTAAAACTTTAGCAAACTAAAATAACTAGCTTCCGGTAGACGGCCGTACGCTAGTCGACTTATGCCAAAAGAGTACATTTTCGAGCAATTTTATCACGGATTGATGCACTTTGATGGACTTCCAAAAAAATATACCCAATCACTCCCATTATAAAGCTTGGAAGAGCCAGGGCATTTTTTTTATATATATATAACTCTGATTGTGTTCATCTCAAATAAGAATGTCATATACACCTAGGATGGTTTCAGGGTGAGTAATTCATGGGCTAATTTAAATTTTTGGGTGAACTATCCCTTTAACCAATGACATGCTTCTCAAACTGACTGCTTAGCAGAAAAATCAGTAACAATGTTGAATATACTTTATATAAATATTTTCAATAAAGTTGAACATATATTTACGGAGCCCCCCAGTCCCACTTTGTCAAAAAAATGAATTATAACTATTTTGTGGCCTCAAGATAGTAACTCGTGGCCTCAAGATAGTAACTCGTGGCCTCAAGATAGTAACTCGTGGCCTCAAGATAGTAACTCGTGGCCTCAAGATAGTAACTCTTGGCCTCAAGATAGTAACTCTTGGCCTCAAGATAGTAACTCGTGGCCTCAAGATAGTAACTCGTGGCCTCAAGATAGTAACTCTTGGCCTCAAGATAGTAACTCGTGGCCTCAAGATAGTAACTCGTGGCCTCAAGATAGTAACTCGTGGCCTCAAGATAGTAACTCGTGGCCTCAAGATAGTAACTCGTGGCCTCAAGATAGTAACTCGTGGCCTCAAGATAGTAACTCGTGGCCTCAAGATAGTAACTCTTGGCCTCAAGATAGTAACTCGTGGCCTCAAGATAGTAACTCGTGGCCTCAAGATAGTAACTCATGGCCTCAAGATATTAAAGTGTCTGACACATGGACCATTTGTTATTAAACTGGACCCTGTAGTGCAATACTTCACATTATGTGCAATATTCTCTGTTTTAATATTCAGTGTGCAATATAGTTTGCTGCAGTTCTGCTTCTATTTATTTACTAGTACTGTAAATCTTGTAAATCTTGTAGGCTGCATATCCATAGTCCTTTATAATTCTCCTTCATATTTTATTGTCTATATTTATACTTTTTACATGTATATTGTTTATTTACCAACTTCTATTATTATTTATATTCCTTTAAATGTCTTGATGTACACATCAACTGTGACACAAGAATTGTCCCCCGGGTTATCCTCTGTGTCAGCATCAGAATTGTGTTTATGGAAAAGTTGCTCCACTCCCTGGAAAATGAGAGAGGAAATGTATTATAATCTAACAATACAAACTGCTTTGAACTCCCACATACAGTAACAAGTTGCAGACTTAAAATATTTATTCCAAACAAATTATATAAATGTTTTAAGGGATTTTACAGTACTAGCCTAAATATTTACCTCGGGAGTCATGAAGCATTTATCATCTGTAATACTGTTGTGTAACCAGTAGATGGCTGTATAGCCCTATATATATAAACATATATCCATGGCTGTGTATTCCCTAGTTGCTGGATGTTTTCAGTCATAATTACTTGCATGTATTAAGGTTTGAATTTGGACATATATTCATTATTAAAGACTATTAAAGATTAAACATTTTTCTCAGAAATGTTCATTTGAAGTGCAATTTTTGGCATTATTATTAGTCAAATATGGACACAGAAAAAGCATTTACTCTAGGCTGCTGCTAATTCTAACTACTTATACTGAGGTCCACTTATCTCTTAAAAAGTAAAATATGTAGGAAAAATTGTGATCTACAAATAAATGTAATAATCTAATTAAATAACTAATGGTTATCGCCCATTTGCTTCTGTTATGGAACAGTTGTTAGACCTATGAAATGAGATAATTATGCTGCATGTCACAACATTTTGGTGTATTGACAAAATCTATAGCTGAATAACATATCACAATTTACATGTCTAAAGCACATTTCTTACCTCTATTATTTCAAGACATGTGAACTGTATTAGACTTTTGTCAAGGAAGTCACCGGAGAAGTCGTCAGAATCTTTTAGATCTTGAAATAGGTTGATCCAGAACTGTGCATGCTGCTTCCTCAAAAATCCCCACCAATGCTCTATCCGTTGGTTATGATTGCTTGAGCCATACAAATAGCAATTTCTCGAAGAATCGTCCGTATGATCATGTCTCAAGAACTTCTGCATCTGTTCCATGTAACAGTTCTCTGTCCCCAAGTCTGAGCGAATTCGGGTGGCTGTCCCATTCCTTGATAACACCGCATCAATAAAGTATCCAGCGATTACCTTGGGATCACTACTTGTAGAGTATGCATGTAGCCATATCATCATTCGTGAAAACCCGTCGATTGCACCATTGATGCAGATCCCATATGGTTTAAGTTTATCATATGAATCAACATGCCATAAAAAGTTCGGGCCTGGATTATGATACAAACGTCGCCGAAGACGATTCCGGCGCCTAAGGTGCACTCCATGGGGATCCAGTATTTTCAACAATTGCCTGATTGTCTCTTGTGTCACCACGTAGCCAGCCTGAATGCATTTCAGATGCATCATCTTATATCCGTGAAGCATACCATATCGGTTTAACTGATCCTGGAGAAACACAGCAACGTCAAGCAGATCAGAATGTTCTTTTCGTCTGAACAGGCGCAAAGTCTTGAGGTGTCTGCGCAAAGTTGACGCACTAATAACAATACCATTTATATTACTTAAAGACAGCAGTATCTCCCAATGTCTCAAACCCAAAGTAAAATAAAACCGGATTAAACTTGAAAGCTGGGACATGTTTACTTCCATGCAATCCAGCTAAAATAGAGCTCCTGGCAGGATTTTGAGGGATCTCATTAATTCAGAAAAACAGAACAAAATATATTTTTTTTTATGAAAAATTATCTCATAATTCTGAGATAATTAACTCATTAATTCATAAAAACAGTGAAAAAAATTTTTCCAAGAAAAACGTATCTCATAATTCTGAGATAATTAACTCGTTAATTCAGAAAAACAGAGCAAAAACTTTTTTTTCATGAAAAATTATCTCGTAATTCTGAGATAATTAAGTCGTTAATTCAGAAAAACAGAGTCATTTTTTTTTCTCTAGTGAATGCAATACGCTTCCGTAAATTTCTTATGCGTGTTAAATATTAATAATATTGATTTTATTTAAGTAATATTTGTGGTTCTTGAAACAGATCATTTTAATTATCCATTCTCAAATATGGTGATGGAAATTTCACAAATATATTAGCTCAGTGTATTTTAAATAAAGAATTGGTTAGTCGAATACTAAATTATTTTAGTGAAAAACTTCAAACTTAAATATAACTGTAAATTTCAGACAAAATTAATTGTTGGAGTTTTAGTCAATTAGCCTATTTCGGTATGTTCAACTCAAACTATCAAGTAAATGATATTCAGAGATTTTATTAGTAAATATCACAGCAATAATTAACTTTATAATTATTGCTGTGATATTTACTAAGCCACTGAATTATTTTTTTTAGAATTTATTTTTTATTTTACCCATAAGAATCACTTCGACATTTAGGAAAGTTATATGTTAAGAATAGAACTGCATGTTGTATACCATAGTACTGTGATAATGTTTAGAGAAATTTTTACAAATGAAAATGAAATCTGGTGATGCAGGATTTAAAATGAAAACTATTTATATGTGAAATATGAAACTGTATCTTGTAGAACACACTCTAATAAATGTGTGCTTGTGTGTGTAGTTTAAATGTTGTGTTTCATCTAAGGCTGATTATACAGTATATACAGTAACCATGATTGACTAGAGGCATAGGGCTTGACTTAGGACAAGATAAGAACAAGCATGAGTGAAGTACAGCCTTATACTGATTGGTAAACTGCACTGTGTTTTATACACGTCCAGCCTGGACATTCATATTAAATTAGCATTATTTTCCTATGTTTTTACATCATGAAAATCTATATGGCTTCAGTTGTATGTAGGACATATATGACATAATATGATTAAAAATACACTAATATTATACAATTTATATATGTGGTTTTTCCAGCAGATATGTCCCTTACAATATTCTGTTGGAACATATAAGAATCACAGGAGTTTTTAGCAAACCTTTTCCATATGGGAGAAGGACGGACAAAACCAGTGAAATATCAACTGATCTGATAATTCTGAGTTCTTGGCATATTTTATTACCACTTATAGTGAATAAACTGTGATAATGTGAGAAATGTTGACGGTGTCTGAATACATTTTGGTTTGGCTGTACTTGGATTGATTGCTACATACCAAAGGTGTCAACCATTCAAAGACATTGACAGACTCCCCATCATTGATAAAGTAGGCCTGTCCACTCCAAAAAAACAAATTACACAAATAAACAAATACATTATGCATAATTTGGGTTCAATACTAATGATCGCAATAAAAATATCATGCCACACATACCGCCAGAAAGGCTTTCTCCGCAGTGAGTGCTTCTGCTGCTAAAACATGAGCCGTCACCAGATTATCCACGTGCACCCAGTTCATCTTGGCATTAGGGTCTCCAAAACAGAAGCTGAACAACCTCCGCTCCACATTCACCTGAGAAGAGAATCATAAAACCATGTTTCTGCATTCAACAGATCTTCACAGAGCTAACAACACCCTCTAAAGGCCCCGATATCCTCCAAGCAAAAACAAGATTGGGGTTCGAGGCCGACTCGGAGCAGGGCACTTAGGATTGGAGGATGAGATTAGGAGGCGGAGCAATGAAGAAGTTTGGTTTGATTTCATATGTCCAACAGCGTTTTTGAAATATAGCTTACCCCACCTTTAAAACTGATCGGGTGAGTAGAATACAAGAGATTACATGAGGAAGCACAGACTGTATGTACAGTAGATACAGCACAAGCACATGCTGTAACAGGAGCTTCTCACAGACTTCATTAATATTGTACAGCTCTGGGCAACACTGGCACAGCTGAGCCTGTACAACTGTCTGGGTGTGTGTGTGTGTGTGTGTGTGTGTGTGAGAGAGAGAGGGGTCTCACCATCACCCTGTGTAAATGTCTTCTCTCTTCAGGACCGTAGATACCAGAGGGGCGTAGGACACACGTCTGTAGAAGACCACCACCTATCACAGGAATACCTCAGTATTATAAGCAGTTTAACCATGACCTGTTTTTTTTTTTTCATATTCACAAATAAATTAAAAGATGCCTACATATAATCTAAACAAGATTTTATTATTTAACCAAATATCCAGTTTTGACTAGTGATCAATCAGTCAATATGAGATTTTTTTACGTTGTCAGTACTGCCATCATGTGCCGCTAGAGAGATATATAACATTATCAAAAGAGTTCTGTGGTTGTACCATAGTATAATAATGGCTATAGATGGCAATTCTATGGTACTTTGATATTTACTATGGTACTAAATGATTACATTACACAAGCATTCCTTTCCTTGTGAAAAAGAAGTGTACTCAATGTATTTAATGTGCACTTGTAGTGTACTTCAAGTCTTAAAAGTGTACTAGCAAATTATATAATATTTATTAAATATTGGTCCACATAAAGACCATTTAAGGGTTTTGGGTGGATGGATGGATAAATTGCAACAAATGTGTAATTCGTTTAAATACATGAAATGTTTCAGTAGAAATTACATTTAAGTATATTTTAGTTTGCCATGAATGCTTGTCAGTACTTTCAGCAGTAATTTTAACCAAATTTCACAACAGCCGCGCTGGCCAATATATCATTTCTATTACTTTTATGTTTTTACTCATGATATCAAAGAAATCTAATGTTGATCTGCATGCTTGAAATAGCAATGTTCCTGAAAAAGTTGTTTCTCCCTTTTTGGTTTTGTAAGGAGGTGTGCAATTATTAGCGCAGAGCCCACACACACACACACACACACACACACACACACAGAATAAGCTTCCCTCGTGCTCGGCTTTATTGTTAAGACTAGGTCTAATTTTAAAACAGTGTCAACAGGTCTGGGGTGCGTTTCCCGAAAGCATCGTTGGCCAACTATGGTCGCAAGTTCCGTCGTTACCAATAGAGTTCAATGGACATTGCGATGAACTTGCGACCATAGTTGGCCAACGATGCTTTCGGGAAACGCACCCCTGGTTGGGTTGGGTTGCAGGCTGTGGTCATTACCATAGCAGCTGTTACCTCAGTACCTCATCAGAAGTAGACACACACACACACACACACACACACACACACACACACACACAATATGATCGGGGTACATGACACCACTTGCGCTTATTGCTATTGTGCCCAATAACAGGATTGACTTCAGAGATCAACAAGTTTCCATTTCCGTACCTTTTGTTGGTCTTCCATTGGCCGCGAGCACCATGTGTTCGGCGATAGCTTTAGTCCTGGAGTAATGGTCTATGTGCTTCAAGAGAGAACGAAAATAAAATTTACATTTAAATAAATGACAAGACTTGATGATCATTTGTAAACTGTACAATGACTTAGTCATGGGATAGTAGTCCTCAAATTAAATATAGGATGTCAATTCTCAAATAAAAATGCTCAGACTACAAAGTGTTCAATTAATTTGATAAATTTGAATTCTTTTTTTAAATATTTGACCACAACATATTATAAACCGCAATATACTATATAAAAGCTATCAATATGGTCACAATTTGTAGCCCAGGCATGGTAAAAATTATGATGAACATAATGTTATATTTTCTAATTCTAATTCCATAGAAATAATTTATCTTAAACACACCAACTAATAAATAGATAGCTTGTTTCAGCCATTAGTGAAAGTCATCACACATTAGTCAACCTCAGCCGAAAATGAGCGCCAGTGAAATCCGAGTTTGTAAGCTGTACCGTTGTATGATTCATCAGATGTTATGTATTCATGTATGACGTTTGGGCAGACAAAAGCGGGTGACTTGTGTAGCACCTCACTTGAGTGAGGTGTCGGATGGACTAATTTGATTCCATTAACCTTCCTTAACTTCAGTCTACTGTTCTTCTGGACAGTGAACCGGAGCACACAGGAGAAGAGCACGAGTCGAGCTTCACCATGACACACTAATCCCTAGTGAAAGTCATCCACTTCTCATGCCTGTGATCACAGTGGTCAGTAACGTAACAGATCAGTACATCCAGTGTACAGTAGATAGCATCACTGATTATAATGGGTTGTTGTCTTTTTTGTGATGTGCCGCAAATCACCGGTGTAGACATGAGCTGCGTCCTTGAGTCGACAACTCCAACGTTTTGAGCGGTGAAAAGAATCCCGACTAAATTAAACATCTGATTTGCATTTGCGTTCAAGCACCGCAAAATCTCCCGTGTTAAATTAACACCCCTCAGTGTAAATATGTGTCCAACTTAGGGTGTTAAAATGAACACTGAAGCAGTTAAGTGCTTATCCCATAATAAAATACCCCATAATTAAGTGATTAATTAAGTGATGATTGGGCATTAGTGGTGATACCTGATGTTAATAAGCACAATCAGCGAAGGAAAGAGAAACAAGAACAGAAAAAAGAGAAACAAGAAAAACTACTGACTTCCAGCCATTACACATTATTGCACTTATTACTAACCAGTTTGACTTTATTTCTGTCATACATCTACTAAAGTTCTTATTGAGAATAAACAGAAGTTTAGATGTTAATGTTTTATGGAATGTTTGGTTTCACATCACCATTATGGTGATCAGTGTTTGCTGACGGCCGTACGCATCGATTTTACGGCGAAAGACTAACCCTTGAACTTGACGCACAACGTAATGACGAACGCAGTTGCCCAGCCCTGTTTGATTGAACTGCGAGAGGCGTCAAAGCTTACGCTACTCCTACATCCTACGTCATACATCGTCAAGTGTTACTCTTTTGGCATAAGTCAGACATCTGCCTGAATCTAGTTTTTTTTAGTCGATAAAGTTTTAAATATGGATTTTTTCTTACACTAATGCATCGCTTCACTTCAGAAGGCCTTTATTAATCATTTTTAAAATCTACCCATTCACTGCCATTATAAAGCTTGGAAGAACCAGGACGTTTTTGGTATAACTCTGATTGTATTCGTCTGAAAGAAGAATGTCATTTACACCTAGGATGGTTTCAAGGTGAATAAATCATGGGCTATTTTTTTCATTTTTGGGTGAACTATCCCTATAATGCATATTAGTGCACATGTATTGTAAAGTGTTACCAAAACTGATTGTGCTGTAAGAGATCACAGTTTCTCCTAGGTCAGATGTTGATTTTGAAAACTTTTCTCTTGAGCAAGGGTAAGTAATTAGCTGAAGTAATAAGATTTAATATTTAAGTTTAAAGTAGGCAATATTGTGTTTAGCAAAAAAAGACTTTTGAATGGCGGGGGTTCGGGCTTGGGTGCAATCAGAAGCCTGGCCGCCCAATCAGGAGATTGACCACCCAATCAGAAGCTTGACCCAACCAATCAGAAGCCTGGACACCCAATCAGGAGCTTGACCACACAATCAGAAGCTTGACCACCCAATCAGGAGCCTGGCCACCAAATCAGTAGCTTGACCCACCCAATCAGAAGCCTGGTCACCAAATCAGGAGCCTAGCCACCCAATTGGAAGCCTGGCCACCCAATCAGAAGCCTGGCCCACTCAATCAGGAGCCTAGCCACCCAATCAGAAGCCTGGCCACCCAATCAGGAGCCTGGCCCAACCAATCAGAAGCCTGTCCACCCAATCAAGAGCCTAGCCACCCAATCAGAAGCTTGACCCACCCACTCAGAAGCCTGGCCACCCAAACAGGAGCCTAGCCACCCAATCACCCTTTCAAAATCTGCTCCTTGCAGCTTAAAGCTGGAGCCGGGCCACCTTTAGAACAGGGCTGGTGTTCAAAAAACAAGTCTCAAAGTTGAATAAACCAACATGTGTACTTCAGAAACGGTCTAAATGCAAGATAAATCAGAGCACAGTCAGTGAGCATCTCACCATGTCCAGCGGCACGCAGGGAACTGAGTCTTCATCTCCATCCTCGATGGGTCTGCCAGCAAACGCCACATTCACTGTGCTGGTGTAGACGAGTCTCGGGATGCCCCGCTCCGTACAGACTACAACACACCAACCAGAACCACATACTTATAGCAGACTTTAAATGACATCAAACTTCTTATTCTGTGTTAAAGGATTAGTTCACTTCAGTATTAAAAATTCCTGATAATTTACTCACCTCCACGTCATCCAAGATGTTCATGTCTTTCTTTCTTCAGTCGAAAAGAAATTAATTTCAGGATTTTTCTCCATATAGTGGACTTCAATGGGGTCCAACAGTTTGAAGGTCCAAATTGCAGTTTCAGTGCAGCTTCAAAAGCTCTACATGATCCCATCAGAGGAATAAAGGTCTTATCTAGCCAAACCATCAGTCATTTTCTAAAAAAAATAAACATTTATATACTTTTTAACCACAAATGCTCGTCTTGAGAGGTCTCACGTCACGGAAGGCGGAAGTACTGAAAATCACCCTTTACAAAAAAAAAAGTTAAATAAATAAAAGTTAAAACAACGATGTTGGACGATTTTGAAGTTGGAGGAGAAAACGAGATGGAGTTTTTCACCCTTCCCTGCATTTTTGAACCGGAACAGGCATGACCTTTCAACGTGATTGCGTAATGCGTGGCGCATCACAGAGCTAGTGATAGACAAGCATTTGTGATTAAAAAGTAAGTAAATGTTTATTTTTTTAGAAAATGGCTTATGGTTTGTCTAGATAAGACCCTTATTCCTCGGCTGGGATCGTGTAGAGACTTTGAAGCTGCACTGAAACTGACATTTGGACCTTCAACATGTTGGACCCCATTGAAGTCCACTATATGGAGAAAAATCCTGGAATGTTTCCCTCAAAAACCTTAATTTATTTTAGACTGAAGTTAGAAAGACATGAATATCTTGGATGATGTGGGGGTGAGCAAATTATCCGAAATTTTTTATTCTGATGTGAACTAATCCTTTAAATATTTCTTTAGCGAAGCTTGTCGCAAATCCTTCAAATATTGCCTCCCTACATGTGATGTTGCCTGTGAATCTGGTCAAAAGAAGGTATCTTAGAAGATCTTATAATCTAGAGCACGTTCTGTATAATGCCTACATGGACAGCTCAATAAATGTACAACTCTATTTAGCCTTTGATATATGAAATCTGAAATGAACTCAATGGGAAATATTTCTAATACCATTAGAATACAAGCTCTAGTGAGAAACATTTATCTGAATAACAGGCCTAATAGTTACAGTACCAAATGATACAAATGTTGAAAGTTCACCGTTTATGACATTGTTCGTGCCGCCAACATTGACTGATTCAATCTGCTTTCTCTTCAGCTGCAGAACAAGAAAATACATGACCAGCGCATTTCACTTCAGTACGTCATGACATCACTCCCTAAACACTCAGATATTATAATGAAACAATAATAGTCATGTTAAACTGAAAAATGAAACTTAAAGCATTTATCACATCATAATATACAGTATCTAATTATGGCTTATAACAACTATGCGTTAATTTTACAATTAACAAACTTCTTTTTTCTTTACGTTTTTCTTTTTATGTTAAGATAGAGCTTACATGTTATGGATCCACACAATGACACTCAACATTTTGAAATGAATAACTTCTGATCTTCAAAATGTCACTTTTTTGTCATTTGTCTTTTCTATTATAACTAAATGATAAAATGCTGATGGATTAAAATGCTTGGCATGATGGTAATGACAGCAGTGTTGAGAACTGTGACTCTATGTTATAAAAATAACTTGTTCATAAAGGTAAAACTGATAGAAAATATGATTTTTATGAAAAGTGTTATCGATTTCGATCGCATACACTGGGGAAGGTAGAAAATGATAAATAATAAAGATATTATGGCAAACATGTGAACTTTAAAAAAAAAAATCACTTTAAAGCTATTAAAATCTATCCTATAAAAGAATATAATAAAATAATGATGTGATATGGCATGTTTTATGCACATTAAAATGTTTAGTCACACTCGTTCGGTTCCAATTCTCACTTTTAACTAACTATTATCTATGGCTTTTGCCTCAATAAACTCCTTATTACTGCTTATTAATAGTTAGTAAGGTAGTTGTTAAGTTCGGGTATTGGTTCAGATTAAGGAATGTAGAAGATGATCATGCAGAATAAGGCATTAATTATAAGTAAACAGCCAATATCCTAGTAATATGCATGATAATAAACATATAATTAATAGCAAGAATTGAACCCTAAACTGAAGTGTTACCAAATGTTCTACATGTAAATATTAATATACTGTAATTCAAAGGACTCAAGTAATATTTGCATGCATCAGTCTCAGTGTTTTAGTGGATTCTGATACAGAGCGAGCTCTCATTAGATGCACGTTACACACACTGACCTGTTCAGGACCTGACATCCCGTAGGAAGCGGTGTGGAATATGACGTCCACTCCCGCACAGATCTTATACAGGGCATCATAATCCCGGATATCAATCTGGAAGACAGACACACACAGATGTACAGAATCATAATGCCCTTCAATCACAGTGATGTACAAAAGAAAATCATTCATTACAGTTTTCTCTCCCATTATTTCATTTTTGTTCAATCCATAACACTTAAGAAACTATAGTCTAGAACAACCAAACTGGGAATGAATATTCACATTATTCTTGACTTTCTTGACTATAAGTTGACCTGATAGAACAGTTTGCCTAAAACCTTTTGATCACTTTTAGACAATATTTCTATATTGACGGAAACATCTAGCAAGCAACCATTGAAACAATGTTAAGTCTGATGCGTCAACACTAATCGCATTGAATTAACATTACAAAGTGACGATGGTTCAGTCTCATGAGTTCTGTCGGCTTTCATCAACATTTCAATAATGACCCAACATACTTTAAACATTGAAATGTCAATCTCAACCAAAATGATGGTTTGCATGATTGAAAACTCAACACTGTAACAATATAACCTTGCCATCTTGTAATATACTTATATTTATTCACTAATATACTGGTTCTCGACTGTTTTTGCTGCAGGACATCAACTCAGTAATAAAACCACTGGTTACAAAAAAATCCTTCAAATTCAACATGAAAGTTGTTATTACCATAAAAAAAAGTTATTCATTTTACCATGTAAAACCACAATATTCCCAAAATGATCAATGGGACATGGACTGAATACAAAATAAATGTCAATTTTGGTATCTATAAGTTTTGCTTGAAATTAAATTATTTCAATATTTGAGACAATATTTCACTGTGCAAAAACACATTTTGGGTTGGCAGGAATAATCAGCACTTTTTGCACAGATTTGTTCATGATTTTCAAGGACGAGGACACGCACATCTGTCTAACTTCTTTGTCTTTGACATCAAGGATATAGATATTTTTTCTCCTCCCTCTTTACTTTGCCATCCTAACTATGACAATACTATTATTAGTTGCATCATGCATTGCTTTTCCCTCTGCTGTTATTCATATTACCATGTGAAACCACAATGTTCCAAAAAAATATTAATGGGACATGGACTGAATACAAAAATGTTGTACATTTCAAGATAATATTTCACTGATCAAAACACATTATGGTTGGCGGGAATAATCTGCACTTTTTATGAAAGTGCCGTTCATGATTTTCAAGGACAGATTTGTACATGATTTTCAAGGACGAGGACACGCCATGCAACCTGGACATCGGTCCAACTTGTTTGTCTTTAGCACAACCTTTGACATCAAGGATATAGCCATTTTTTCTCCTCCCTCTTTACTTTCAAATCCTAACTATGACAATACTATTATCAGTTCCATTGATCATTGCTTTTTCCCCCACTATAAGAACAGACCCTCCAGCTGAGAACCCATAATACACCATTAACTGTAAAAAAAAAAAAAAAAAAAAACACGAGCAAAACCTGCTGAAACATTATCATGGCAGTTTCAGATTCACTTTCACGGCTCTTCCCGTAGCCCAGCGGTTTCTCCGAGACATCCGAGTCATGAAAGCGCGTGCTGAAACCGGAGGCTTGAGCACTGCACCTGCTTCTGTTACCCAACAGCCCCTCCACAACCCAGTGTCTCCAGTTTCCCCATACCTGCTGGAAGACGGCTCCATCTGGGAGATCCCAGGGCGGCTTGAGGAGATCCAGCATTAGGACCGTGGCGCCTTGTCCGGCTAGAGTCCGGCCCAGCCTGAACCCGAAGTACCCGGCTCCTCCTGTGACCAGCACCTTTCCGGACCCACTCCGCCTCTGATCCGGTCCCACTCCACTCCGGCTCTGATCCGGTCCCGCTCCGGCCCCGCTCCGGGCCTGATCCGGGCCCTCCAGCACGCAGTTGGGACTGTTGCACAGGGCGCCCACCGCCCCGTTGGCTCGGTGTCTGAAAGGGGGGGGGACGTCGCTGTGGCTCGGCCGACGGCAGTCCAGGACACACGCACAGGACCGGTTCTCCATCATAACGCACTCAGTCTGGGGACGATCAGAGACAGTGAGAGTCTAATGAACCGGCGGACACTGTGAAACAGATCCGCCTGTGAGTGAGTGAATGAATCGATGCATAATTCACCTCTCCATGTAAAGAGGTGGAAGACAAACTTTTCCTTACACTCACCTTACCCAAAAAACTGCTCATCGAGGCTTCACACATTGATACACTATTTTGAATATGCAGTCAAACCAGAAATGATGACTATTTTTCGCTGAAGTGTTTTTCTTTAATTGCTAATGCAACCTTTTTACACCACCGACTGAACAAAATGAAGCATTGCTTGGTAATTGGTTGAGCTAAACTAGTACATGACCTCTATGACTTTCTTTCTCACATGTGCAACACAAAAGAGGATATTAGAAAAAAAATTTAAACTGTTTTTGTCCATACGGTGAAAATCAGTGTGTTGTAAAACAGCACTTGGGGAAACTTTGCCGAACGCTGTACCACAATGAAAATTGGTCAAAAAAGTCGTTTTTCTATAAAATTATGCTTTTCTTTTCTATTTAATTGCAATCTTCTTTTAGAAATTGATAGATTTATATACTTGGAACTCATGCAAACCAAAAATAATTAGATCCTTATAATTTAATCCCTATCATTCCCAGCTAACTCTGCACTCTTCCCATTGCCCTTTCCGTAAAATGTTGCTGTATTCATTTTCTGAAATGAAGAAATCCATGTGTTGTTTATCATACATACAACTATACTACAATAAACACTTCAAATAAATAAATCAATAAATAAACAAATAAATAAAGAAATAAATAACTGCAATCATATTATTGTTGCTATTTTCTATAAAAAAAAAATCCCAATGGGAAATAATACATTATTAAGATCAAAGGTTGTATCTAACATTAACAAATATGAATAAATACTGTAACAAATGTATTGCTCATGGTTAGTATATGGTATTTAATACATTAACTACTATAAACAAATAAAACCTTATTGTAAAGTGTACTTTTTGGTCCGATACTTATGGAAACATTTATGAAGTCGAGGCATATCAAAGTCAGTCTTAAATCTGATGATTTTTTCCACTCAGGCTCTGGTGAAATTTACAGTTTTCTTATAGCTAATGTTTGGTCGTTGTGCTTATATTTTTGTGTCAAATGAATACAACACAAAAATACATCAACTCTTTTGATCAAACTGTAAAGAAACTGTTTGGGTTTTATTTTAGATCATTCCCATAATTTTAAATGATTTATCTGAATGAATGGTTTAATGAAAATCATGAATGCGTAATATACAAAATATTATTATTTTGTCTTCACCTTAAACTGTCAACACCATCAGATTTAATTCAATACAAGGACTAGAAGTTCAAAAGTAATAAAGTATTTTAAATAATGTATTATTATCCGATGTTGAACAATATTGAGTGATAAGCAAAATAATAATAATAATAATAATAATAATAAAAACATAAAAAAAAAAAAAACACGTTTAGTTGATAAGAATGACTCTGTAATCACCACATGGAAACATGAAGACTGTTAAAATAAAGTGTGACCCAGAATGGAAACTAGCCTACTACACATTTCTCCAATATCGATATAGCAATAATACAATAATCGAAAGTGCTCTATAAAGATGCACGTTTCATTATCAGCATCTAAAAAAAGCGTAGAAAATAACAATAAATTTAGCATTTACTTAAATGGGACTGTAATCGATATACCGGTAAAGACAGAAAGTCATTAAATTTGCATGTCCCCTTGTTTTTTTCCTGCACCTGCACATTGTATGTTTTCGATAGTTGATAAACTTTAAAACGACACATACCTGTCAGTCACTGGTCATATATGTGTGTTGTGTCCGTCAGCTGCGCGCGCGTCGCGTCATCTCGCTCGTGTCTCTGCTGTTCTGCATCTGTCAATCATCTCATCACCTGCGCTTCACCTGAGCGCGTGCGCGTAAAACAGCGAGTGCGCGCTTCACCTGAGCGCGTTACCATAAAACAGCGAGTGCGCGCTTCACCTGAGCGCGTTACCGTAAAACAGCGAGTGCGCGCGAACCTCCACTGCAGCCAATGAGCACTCGCGTTCATCCCATTTGCTTGAGCGACTCTTTATTTCACTAATTCATTCATGCATCGTACATCTAACAATTGGAAAAAAGTACTTTTCACCCTCTCTAATACCTTGAATAATAGTGCAAAAGCATTTTATTGATGCATCTGCTCTAGAGGTAGCCTATCAGATCTTTGGCATCACAAATGCACAATAGCAAAGAATACTAATATACTTTGTACTTCCCCTCACATAAAATACAGTGTCAGATGGTAATACCATGGTATAGTATGATATTTGAATCCTTGAATACTTGAGTGGGCCAATGGTTAATGTGAAGTGTGAAAGTCTATCTTTGGAAACAGTAATTCAGATATGTGAGGTTATGCTAGAGCGCCCCCTGCTGCCCACCTGCCCTACTTCAGCTTCACGAGATCCCCTGTGTGTCCCAAACTACACTAGAAAGCATGTCAGCTCCAGTTTGGACCCAGCCTATTATGAAGACTTCAGATGCCCAACACCTGTGAAGAGACAAACCTTGCGAAGACTTCAGATGATGCAAACTCTGAATCAACATGCACCAATGCTATATTTTATAAATGTCATAATCAGTTGTTAACAAACAAGTATTCATTATTTCAATGAGCTATTTCTGAAAGTTATGTATTTCAGAAATGTACATATAAAAAATCACAGTTAGCTAAAAATGTATTAATTTAAACAATGTAATAATTTTTAGCTAACTGTGATTTTTTATATGTACATTTCTGAAATACATAACTTCTGATAATACATAAATCAGATACATAAATATAACTCTGATAACAGATCACTCTAAATTGTAATATGGATTTTCTGTAAAGCTGCTTTGAAACGATGTGTATTGTGAAAAGCTCTACACAAATTGTATGTGTTTTAATGTTATAATTAGTAATAATGTTATCTCTGTGAATCTTCAGCATAAGATCAGTTTCAACAATCAGTTATTTTGAAGAATATTGAAATCACAAAATACATAAAACATTTTGAACTCCTACATGTCGAAGACACACAGAGACATCAACTATCAGCAGTGTTGGGGAAAGTTACTTTGAAAAGTAATGCATTACAATATTGTGTTACTCCCTTAAAAAGTAACTAATTGCTTTCTTAGTTACTTTTTTTAGAAAAGTAACGTGTTACGTTACTGTTGCGTTACTTTTTTTTCACCTGGGCTGGGCTTGTTTTTTTTTTGTTTTGTTTTTTTATATAAAACAAAAAAGTAATATTTTGGGACAAATGCAAAGACCCTTTCACACCAAAAGTGAAATAATAAGCCTCAGGATGAAGGAACTGCAGTTTCACTCTTGTACAGAAGAGGCGCCGCTCAAACAAACCTTTCAGCTGCTGCTGTTCTGAATAACAGAAGAAGAGGATGCAGGAGAAGAAAGTTTAACACTTTAGCCTACTTCACCAATAAAAACTAAAAAATGTATAGCATTTTTATTTATGGTTTAACTGAATCATTCAAAGTCAGAAGCAAGTACATTGGTCAATAAAGTGAGAATAAATGCATAACATATTTAGTTATTGGAGGTTTGCATAGAATTCTGATTCTGCATTTCACTGATTTTACTAATTGTGAGAAATATTGAATTATTATTATTTTTATTTTTTTTGTGCAACTGAGATGAGTAAATGCATGCTCACATTTATTCTAGAACTAAAAAAAAAGATTTTTACAACACCTCTGCACTTTGATTTGTCTCAACATGGGGACAAGAGAACTATAGTCAATAAATGGGAATACAAAATAACTTTTAAATTTGAAAAATAAGGTGTTACTTTACTAGCTACTTAAAGCAATCTAATTACATAACTGAAGTTATTTCTAAGGAGTTACCCCCAACACTGAATATCACCACATGAATCTCAACAATGGTGACAATCAAAAGTTTCATGTTTCAGTGCATGCTGGGTGCCAGGCCAGCATAGCACAAAACTCCCAGCATGCACTGCAGCATGAATAACTTATGCAGCTGAATGGTCTTTTTTTATTGCCACCATTGTTGAGATTAATGTGCTGATTTTTTATATATATGTCATAGCTTTGTTTTTATTTGTTTTATTTTGTTGTATGATGTGTTTTAAAAAAGTGCAGAAAGATTCTCTGGAGTCTGACTAACAATAATTATAAAAAAATAAACATTGAAAATTTTGATTCATGGTCATTAAGGTGTGAAAAAATGTTTGAAGTGGGAGGAGCCACTTTTACCAAAATGGCTTTAACTCAGTGTTGGACATCGGCTGCGGCTGGATGTAACCGATCGACAAGAGTAGCCGCGTGCAGGCGGGGAGGAGCTGCAAACGGAGACGTGAAGTCGGACACTTCTGTTTCCCTAGTGACCGCTCACGTGGTGTTTGCATACTTTACCACAGCTGAAGTGAAATAAATGCAATATTTGCCAAATAGCCTAATACACAGATGTTTCTGAGACATTTTCATTCAACACTTTAGATAGGCTACTGCTTCATACAGCATCTGTTTGAGTAAAGTTCAACTTAAGCTACTATCAATGAAGTGGAGTCTAAACGGTTTTTAATCAGTTTTAATTTGATAAACATGACACAATATAACATCGCAACGACATGAAAAGAGTGTTTAGCTGTTATAAAAAAAAAAAAAAAAGATTTGTGGGCTTTAGAGGAACTAAAAGTGTTTGAATAAACACAAAACACATGTGATTGTTGTCTTGTGGTGAATCCGGCCAATCGTGGAACAGCTGTGTCGTCATCAGAGCTCGTGCAGCCGCTCTTGAGAAGCTGCGCTGGCTGACTTCTGCGGCTACTCTCAAAACGCTCTCGCGGTACTTTGATGGCATGGCGTACGTCACAGTCACGTGGTGTCGGCGCTGTATCAAGTCGGACAAAATTTCTAACCGGTATGCACTGCTTCAAGTCAGCCACCGATCGGTCTGTGCAGAGCTGCATGAAGTCGAACAAGCCTAGACCAAACTTGACACATATATGTAAGAGCTCCACTGTCCATAAATTTCAACAAATGTAAATAAAAAAACAGATGATTGGTATGCTCATAATACCCAGTGTGCTTTATTATCCTAATTGCTCTTTTTTGCAATGTGCAAATAAATTTTTTTGTAAATTGCTTTTATAGGTATTTTCCCAAACTTCCAGACAATACAACATACAGTTGTCACGGTGTGACAAATGAGGGCGGAACTAAAGTTCGCCGCAATTGTGTCCCCTCCGGTATAATAACAAGGAAACACTACCCCCCCGTGTAAGTGTATATCTGTTGCCCTGCCAACCGGGATAAGGAAATTGACACCAGGTGTGGGAAATTAATTTAGAGCCATGACGAAGCCATGTGGGCATTGAGAAGGATATAAAAAGCCAGTGAAGAGAGACTGTTGTGTGGTTCTCTCCCGTGAGAAGTCGTTCTATTTGAGTGTTGCAGAGAAGAATTGTGGGGTGCAAAGGGAAGTGCTGCGGGAGGGGACTCGAGGAGTGTGGAAGAGTTGTGAAAACACACCGTTTGCCTGGAAGGGAGAGAGATAAGTAATCGACCATCGTATCTCGTACCTGCATGTTTCAACACTGAATTTGAGGTGGATTGGAGTGCTTTGATTGTGCTATCTAAACGTCACTGAGTGAATTATACTGATTCATGTTCGATCTCTTGCCCTCTTCCCCCGTGTTGGAACGGTGATGTGAATCCGTCTATGTCTGTGGAGGAAAACCCTGAAACATCTTCTTCCCAACATTGGAGCTCGTTGCTTGTGGCACGGAGACCCCTGGGTGAGTGCTGGCCTTATCTGCACTTATTGAAGTGGATTGCAGTGCTTAAATTGACGTTTCCCCCCTCACGTTGCATGTTTGGAGTGAAATTGGCGTGTGTGTGTGGAAGATTTATTCTCTTTTGCCGTGCACTCCCCACGTGCCATGCTGGTCTACTGTCAGTAACTGGAGCTTAATAATGTCGATCGGCCCCATCTGTTGAGGACTAGAAGGAATAGCATCTGTGAGTCAAACTAACCTCTCTGTTTTGAAGTAGCGATCCTGACTGGCTTAGAAGAAGCTCTGTCCAGCCTGTTGACTTAAGTTCGCTACTTGCCTGTCAACCCACCTGTATGGTGAGAAGGTTTGCCCCCCCTTGCAACACATGTGAGACTGCACACTCTATCTGCAATCTTGATTCTGTTTGTCTTAGCAGGAGCTCCGCTCAGCCTGTGGACTTTGAGTCTGCTGCAGCCCTAAGCCCACCTGCACGGTGTGAAGTTATCTGTCCCCTGCAACACGTGGGAACTGTATACTGTTGTTGAAGTTGATTCTGCCTGTCTTAGAGAAGTTCTGCTCAGCCTGCGACTTGAGTCTGCCACAACCCCAAGCCCATCTGCATGGTGTGAAGTTATCTGTCCCCTGCAACACGTGTGAGAACTGTATATTGCTGTTGAAGTTGATTCTGTTTGTCTTAGAGGAGTTCCGCTCAGCCCGCGACTTGAGCCTGCTACAACCCCAAGTCCATCTGCATGGTGTGAAGTTATCTGTCCCCTGCAACACACGTGAGAACTGTATACTGCTGTTGAAGTTGATTCTGTCTGTCCTAGAGAAGCTCACCTCAGCCTGCGACTTAAGTCTGCTACAACCCCAGGTCCATTCTGCATGGTGTGAAGTTATCTGTCCCCTGCAACACACGTAAGAACTGTATACTGTGGTGAAGTTGATTTTGCCTGTCTTAGAGCAGCTCTGCTCAGCTGCGACTTTGAGTCTGTTACAATCCCAAGTCCATCTGCATGGTGCGAAGTTAGCTGTCCCCCGCAACACACGTGAGAGTTGTATATCGCTGTTGAAGTTGATTCTGTCTGTCCAGGAGAAGCTCCGCTCGGCCTGCACCTTTGAGTCTGCTATAGCCCCCGGTCCATCTGCATGGTGTGGAGTCACCTGTCCCCGGCAACACACGTGAGGCCTATATACTGCTGTTGAAGCTGACTCTGTCTGTTCTAACTGTCTGTCCTAGAGAAGCTCCGTTCAGCCGTTGACTCGAGTCTGCTGTAGCCCTAGAGTTCCAACTGTCTACTCACCTGTGGAAACTTACCTGTCCGTCGTAGGCCTCTGTGAACTTTGCATCAGTGTGGGAAGAGGATTAGCCCTGACTGTATATCCACCTGTAGAAACTCACCTGTCTGTCGTCGGTCCCTGTGAACCCTGCATCAGTGTGGGAAGAGGAAGGGCCCTGACTGTCTACTCACCTGTGGAAACTCACCTGTCTGTCGTCGGTCCCTGTGAATCCTGCATCAGTGTGGGAAGAGGAACAGCCCGACTGTCTACTCACCTGTGGAAACTCACCTGTCTGTCGTCGGTCCCTGTGAATCCTGCATCAGTGTGGGAAGAGGAACAGCCCGACTGTCTACTCACCTGTGGAAACTCACCTGTCTGTCGTAGGTCCCTGCGGACCCCGCATCAGTGGGGGAAGAGGAACAGCCCCGACCGCATACACACCCGTGGAAATCCATCGATCCATCTCAGGCCATTGCGAACCTTGTATCGGCGTGGGAGTGGGCCCCGGAGACTGCTGCATTGCCTCGATTCCGGGGAAGAAGAGGAAAGGAAGATTTTAGCTTAGGTTATTCAAATTACTTTTAACTTTAATAAAAAGAACTGTTATTCCCTTGAATTCTGTTTCCGTCTCGTCTCTGACACGCTCCTCAGGGTGGTCCTGGTTCAGGGGTGGGCGCAGTCCGGCTTGGCCCATCCCGACCTGTGACACAGTCATGGTCAGAATTAATGGCACCCCTGGTAAATATGATCAAAACTGGCTGTAAAAAATAAATCTGCATTGTTTATCCTTTTGATCTTTCATTGAAAAATTTGCAAAATTCTAACCTTTCATTGAAGTAAAAGAATTGAAAGTGGGGGGTAAATCACATTATGAAATAAATGTTTTTCTCCAAAACACATTGGCCACAATTATTGGCACCCCTAGAATTTTTTACGAGTAAAATATCTCTGAAATATATTCCCATTAATATTTACCTTTTTTTAGCAAACCAGGGTGACTAGGAACATGAAACTGTCCAGCTATGACTTCGTGTTTCACAGGAGTTTAAATATGAGGAAACGCAAATGCCAAATCCCCTTAATCATTCATCACAATGAGTAAAACCAAAGAACATAGTTCTGATGTGCATTAAAAGATTGTTGAGCATCACAAAATAGAAAGTGGCTGTAAGAAAATAGCTAAAGAATTTAAAATCTCCATTTTGACCATCAAGGCAATAATTAAGAAGTTCCAATCAACTAAAGATGTTACGAATCTGCCAGGAAGAGGACGTGTGTCTATTGCCTTAATGGACGGTCAGGAGGAAAGTTTGAGTGGCCAAAGACTTTTCAAGGATCACAGATGGAGAATTGCAGAGGTTAGTTGAGTCTTGGGGGTCAGAAAGCCAAAAAAAATAAAATAAAAAATAAAAACCTATCACCACATGTTCCCCTCCTTGAACTGCCACCTTAACGTGGTGGAGGGGTTTGAGTACCCGAATGACCCTAGGAGCTATGTTGTCTGGGGCTATATGCCCCTGGTAGGGTCTCCCAAGGCAAACAGGTCCTAGGCGACGGGTCAGACTAAGAGTGGTTCAAAATACCCTTTATGAGACAAATTAAATCAAGGACCGTGACGTCGCCCGGTATGGCGCAGCCGGGGCCCCACCCTGGAGCCAGGCCTGGGGTTGGGGCTCGTATGCGAGCGCCTGGTGGCCGGGCCTCCCCCCACGGGGTGCGGCCGGGCTCAGCCCGAAGGAGCGACGTGGGGCTGCCTTCCCGTGGGCTCACCACCTGCAGGAGGGACCGTAAGGGGCCGGTGCTGAGAGGATCGGGCGGCAGTCGAAGGCGGGGGCCTCGAAAACCCGATCCCTGGACACGGAAACTAGCTCTAGGGACGTGGAATGTCACCTCGCTGGTGGGGAAGGAGCCTGAGATTGTGCGTGAGGTAGAGAGGTTCCGACTAGAGATCACCTCTACGCACGGCTTGGGCTCTGGAACCACACCCCTTGAGAGAGGATGGACTCTTCACCACTCTGGAGTTGCCCATGGTGAGAGGCGGCGGGCTGGTGTGGGTTTGCTTATAGCCCCCCAGCTCAGCCGCCATGTGTTGGAGTTCACCCCGGTGAACGAGAGGGTCGTTTCCCTGCGCCTACGGGTCGGGGATAGGTCTCTCACTGTCGTGTGTGCCTACGGGCCAAACAGCAGTGTAGAGTACCCGGCCTTCTTGGAGTCTCTGGGAGGGGTGTTGGAAAGTGCTCCGACTGGGGACTCCATCGTTCTACTGGGAGACTTCAACGCCCACGTGGGCAACGACAGTGACACCTGGAGGGGCGTGATTGGGAGGAACGGCCCCCCTGATCTGAACCCGAGCGGTGTTCAGTTATTGGACTTCTGTGCTAGTTACAGTTTGTCCATAACGAACACCATGTTCAAGCATAAGGGTGTCCATCAGTGCACGTGGCACCAGGACACCCTAGGCCGTAGGTCGATGATCGACTTTGTGATCGTTTCATCTGACCTGCGGCCGTATGTCTTGGACACTCGGGTGAAGAGAGGGGCGGAGCTGTCAACTGATCACCACCTGGTGGTGAGTTGGATCCGATGGCGGGGGAGGAGGCTGGACAGACTCGGCAGACCCAAGCGTACTGTGAGGGTCTGCTGGGAACGTTTGGCCGAGTCTCCGGTCAGAGAGATCTTCAACTCCCACCTCCGGCGGAGCTTCGTCCAGATCCCGAGGGAGGCTGGAGATATTGAGTCCGAGTGGACCATGTTCTCCACCTCCATTGTCGAAGCGGCCGCTCGGAGCTGTGGCCGTAAGGTCTCCGGTGCCTGTCGAGGCGGCAATCCCCGAACCCGGTGGTGGACACCGGAAGTAAGGGATGCCGTCAAGCTGAAGAAGGAGTCCTATCGGGCCTGGTTGGCTTGTGGGACTCCTGAGGCAGCTGACGGGTACCGGCAGGCCAAGCGAACTGCAGCCCGGGTGGTTGTGGAGGCAAAAACTCGGGCCTGGGAGGAGTTCGGTGAGGCCATGGAGAAGGACTATCGGCTGGCCTCGAAGAGATTCTGGCAAACCGTCCGGCGCCTCAGAAGGGGGAAGCAGTGCCCTACCAATGCTGTCTACAGTAGAGGTGGGGAGCTGTTGACCTCAACTGGGGATGTCGTCGGACGGTGGAAGGAATACTTCGAGGATCTCCTCAATCCCGCCGTCACGTCTTCCATTGAGGAAGCAGAGGCAGAGGGCTCAGAGGTGGACTCATCCATCACCCAAGCTGAAGTCACCGAGGTAGTCAAGAAACTCCTCGGTGGCAAGGCACCGGGGGTGGATGAGATCCGCCCTGAGTACCTCAAGTCTCTGGATGTTGTGGGGCTGTCTTGGCTGACACGCCTCTGCAGCATCGCGTGGGGGTCGGGGACAGTGCCTCTGGGATGGCAGACCGGGGTGGTGGTCCCTCTTTTTAAGAAGGGGGACCGGAGGGTGTGTTCCAACTACAGGGGGATCACACTTCTCAGCCTCCCTGGGAAAGTCTATGCCAGGGTACTGGAGAGGAGAATACGGCCAATAGTAGAACCTCGGATTCAGGAGGAACAGTGTGGTTTTCGTCCAGGCCATGGAACACTGGACCACCTCTATACTCTCTACAGGGTGCTGGAGGGTTCATGGGAGTTTGCCCAACCAGTCCACATGTGCTTTGTGGATTTGGAGAAGGCATTCGACTGTGTTCCTCGCGGCGGCCTGTGGAGGGTGCTCCGGGAGTATGGGGTCCGGGGTCCTTTGCTAAGGGCTGTCCGGTCCCTGTACGACCGAAGCAGGAGCTTGGTTCGCATTGCCGGCAGTAAGTCAGACTTGTTCCCGGTGCATGTTGGACTCCGGCAGGGCTGCCCTTTGTCGCCGGTTCTGTTCATAATTTTTATGGACAGAATTTCTAGGCGCAGCCAGGGGCCGGAGGGTGCCGGGTTTGGTGACAACACGATTTCGTCTCTGCTCTTTGCGGATGATGTTGTCGTGTTGGCTTCATCAAGCCAGGACCTCCAGCATGCACTGGGACGGTTTGCAGCCGAGTGTGAAGCGGCTGGGATGAGAATCAGCACCTCCAAATCCGAGGCCATGGTCCTCAGTCGGAAAAGGGTGGCTTGCCCACTTCAGGTTGGTGGAGAGTTCCTGCCTCAAGTGGAGGAGTTTAAGTATCTTGGGGTTTTGTTCACGAGTGAGGGAAGGATGGAACGGGAGATTGACAGACGGATCGGTGCAGCTTCTGCAGTAATGCGGTCGATGTACCGGTCTGTCGTGGTGAAGAAAGAGCTGAGCCGCAAGGCGAAGCTCTCGATTTACCGGTCAATCTACGTTCCTACTCTCACCTATGGTCATGAGCTTTGGGTCATGGCCGAAAGGACAAGATCCCGGATACAGGCGGCCGAAATGAGCTTTCTCCGTAGGGTGGCTGGGCGATCCCTTAGAGATAGGGTGAGAAGCTCGGTCACTCTGGAGGAGCTCAGAGTAGAGCTGCTGCTCCTCCACATCGAGAGGGGTCAGCTGAGGTGGCTCGGGCATCTGTTCCGGATGCCTCATGGACGCATTCCCGGGAAGGTGTTCCGGGCGCGTCCCACTGGGAGGAGACCCCGGGGAAGACCTAGGACACGCTGGAGAGACTATGTCTCCCGGCTGGCCTGGGAACGCCTCGGTGTTCCCCCGGAAGAGCTGGAGGAAGTGTCTAGGGAGAGGGGAGTCTGGGCATCTCTGCTTAGACTGCTGCCCCCGCGACCCGGCCCCGGATAAGCGGACGAAGATGACATGACACCACATGTTGTTTGGGAGGGTTTCAAGAAAAATCCTCCTCGCTCATCCAAAAACAAACTCCAGCAAATTCAGTTGTCAGACACGACTGGACCTTCAAACGGCACAACTTAAGAACTGACTTCCAGCAACACTGAGTGTGAAACCAGTTTACAAACCAGTTTACGATTATTTCTTTCATAAATGTACAAAAGTTCTTGTTTAGAATTGACAGAGATTTAGTTAATAATAAAGTTTGTTGTCACCATGATGGAGATCAGTATTTGCTTTAGTTGGTCTCTTGTACCTTGACTTATTACCATTCATCTCTCTCTGATTGTTGTAACTGTGAGTTTATAAAACACATTTGTTGTGGCAAGAAAAAGTCAAGAGGAAGATGATCAGTAGGTTTTGGCTTTTGTGATGATGTCACAATCATCCTGGAGATGTCTGATTTTCAGATCTTTCTATATTCTTTGAATTTATGGGTAATTCATATTTAGCATGTATCTGTGAATCTACAACATGAAATCAATATTTCTGTAATCAAGTTTTCATTAAAACATTTTTGAACTCCTGCTTGACTCAGACACACACAGACATCAACAATCAGCACATGAATCTCAACAATGGTGACAATCAAAAGTTTCATGTCGCAATGCATGCTGGGTTCCAGAATAATATAAAACTCCCAGCATGCACTGCTGCATGAATAATACAAAATAATCAAAATATTGCCACCATTGTTGAGATTCATGTGCTAAATTGTGATATCTCTGTGTTTCTGAAAGACAGCATTTTTTTTTTTTTTGGTTATGTATGATGTGTTAAAAAAATAGTCATTGTAATGTATTGCTGTGGTTTCACAGTGGTGTTAATGTAACACTTTTGATTGAGGATTAAACTCTGAATGAGTGATTTTGTCATTATAATCATTATAACTGCAATCATTCATAAACTGTGTGTGTGCACAAGTGTGACTTGCAAAAACACAGCTCAAGCAGCAAAAGAAACACTAATTTGCGACTGAGCCTGGGTTCTCCCAAGGTTTTTTTTTTCTCCATTGGGTGACGTGATGGAGTTTTAGGTCACCGTTAGGTCACTTGATGGAGTTTTTCGGTTCCTTGCCACTGTTGCCTTTGGCTTGCTCAGTTGGGGATATTTTGGGAGTATTAATTTATTTTTTATCAATCAATAAATTCCACTAGAAACAAACCTTGTTGTATTATTTTAATTTAATACTGTGAAGCTGCTTTGATACAATTTGTATTGTGAAAAGCGCTATACAAATATACTTGACTTGACTTGACTTGACTAATGTTATAGCATCAGCAACCCAACTAAAGCAAACACTGATCTCTATAAGGTTAACTTCAAACCAAACATTTTTAATTAAACATCTCAATAACAACTTCTGTAGATGTATGACAGAAATAAAGTCATACGGGTTAATAATACGTGTAATAATGTGTAATGGCTGGAAGTCAGTTGTAGTTCTTGTGTTTCTCTATTTTCTCTTCTTGTGTTCCTCTTTTCTTCAGTGAATCTGCTTGTTAACAGCAGGTGTTCATCACTAATGCTCAACAATCACTTACATATTCACTTAATTATCTCACTGCAACACTGCATCAATGTTACTTTTTACTCTTTGTAGTGTGGATTTTCCTGTGGGGTTGAAAGGGTTAACAGTGTAAGATAAAAAGTCACACCCACAAAATGTATTTTAACAGTAATAAACTGTAAGTTATAAAACAGGTATATACTGGCAACACTGTTGCCAGTAGTTTACTGTAAAATCTTGTTTTTTGGGTCACCATTGTGCTGAAGAGTAGAGCCTGTGCTTCAGTCCAGGAGAAGATCTACAAACATTGATACTTTTGTGTAGTTGCTGATCCAGTGGAAATCTTTTTATGTTCAAAAGTTTTTTAGTGGTCCCAAATGAAATGTTCATAATAATACTTTGCTCATGTTAATGATGCATTATACATTTTTATTAATACATTTAATTGACAGTTGGTCAATTTAAAGTAGTCGGTTTCTGCAAGTGAAATTAGTTTTAACTCAAGTTTTAATTTAGAGCATTTTTACAGTAACATACTGTAGATTACAGTAAAGAACTGTACAATTAACAGTAAATTACTGGCAACAGTGTTGCCAGTATTTTACTGTAAAAAAACCCTGGTACGGTCTAACAGTGTATCAAAAGCTTTTTTCAGTTCAATGAAAATCCCCACTGCGTAATTTTTATTTTCAATACAGTTTGTTAGTCTTTCAACTAACTCGATAAGTGCCATAGACGTTGATCTACCACTTCTGAATCCATACTGGCTGTCCATTAGTAAATTGTTTCTGTTAATGAAATTGTCTAGCCTTTTAACAAATAGTTTTTCAAGTATTTTTGAGAATTGAGAAAGCAGAGATATTGGTCTGTAGTTATTGAAGACATGTGAAACACCGGATTTATACAATGGAATGACTTTAGCTATTTTCATCTTGTCAGGAAATACTTCTGTTTTAAATGATAGATTATATATATATGAAAGTGGGTCAACTATCCCATCTATTACTTTTTTTACTAGAGACATATCAATGTCATCACAATCTTTGGAAGTTTTATTATTACATTTATTTACAATCTCTATAATTTCCCTGCTTTCTACAGTTCCCAAAAACAATGAATATGGGTTATTTTCCACATGGTCCGTCACAGAGTATTTAGTCCCTGTGAAATGTATGTCTTTGGCCAAATTAGGGCCCACATTAACAAAGTAATGGTTGAATCTGTCAACCACTTCGTTCATGTTTGTCCACGTCTTGTCATTAGTGATGAAGTTTTCCAGATAATTAAATTTATTTAGACCTTTTGTAATAATATTGTTTATTGTATTCCATGTTCCTTTAACATTATCTTTGTTGTTTTCTAATAATGTATTATATAATATTTCTTCTATTTTAACTCAGATTCTTTCGTTCTATATTTTATGAAATTCCTATAAAGGGTATTCTTTTTTTTACATGCATTTTGAATTCCCTTGGACATCCAGGGTGTTTCTGAATATTTCCTTTTATTACAATATTGTTTATTTGGACAGTTTTTATTATATAAAGTTGAAAATATGTCTAAGAATAGTTCATATGCCTTGTTAATGTCAGCTTCCTTCTTTACTTTATTCCAATTATACTTTATTAACTCATTTCAACAATGCAGGAATAGTTTTTTTCGGTTCGTATTCTCCAGAATTTTATCTCGTTGCACTCCTTTTTTTCCCACTAAAATTACAGTCATGAATCACAAAGATTGGTAGGTGGTCACTTATGTCATTAATTAATATTCCACTTAAAGAGTTGATTTCCATATTGTTTGTAAAAATATTGTCAATCAGAGTGGCACCATTACTTGTTATTCTGGTAGGCTTTGTGATTGTTGTAAAAAGACTCAAACTATACAGTGTTTCAATAAACTCTTCCGTTAATTTATGTTTGTTGGGATTTAGTAGGTCAATGTTGAAATCCCCACATATATAGTTAACTTTATGTTTTACTTTGTTAAACATTTTTTCCATATTTTCTGTGAATATTTTCACATTGGATCCTGGTTTTCTATATACACAACTTACTATGACATTCTTATGGAAGTCAGTTGTTGTTCTTGTGTTTCTCTTTTTTCTGTTCTTGTTGTTTATCTTTCCTTCACTGATTGTGCTAACATCAGGTGTCACCACTAATGGCCAATCATCACTTAATTAATCACTTAATTATGGGGTATTTAATTATGGGATAAGCACACTGAGGGGTGTTATTCAGCCAATCAGATGTTTAATTTATGAGAGGTGAATTATTTTCACCTCTCAAAACCTTGGAGTTGTCGACTCAAGGATGCAACTGTACACCGGTGATTTGTGGCACATCACAAAAAAGAAAAAAAAAGCAGTGTTGAAGTTAATGAGATAATTAAGTGGTGATTGAGCATTAATTATGAACACCTGCTGTTAACAAGCAGAATCACTGAAGGAAAGAGAAACACAAGAACTACAACTGACTTCAGACACAGCCTTAGATGAAATCAACTGAAGAGAAAAGAATACATTAAATCTGTGAAGATCTCAGCAGAGGAGGATTAAACAACTCCACACACAGCATTACCAGCTTCACTTATTACTAACCAGACTGACTTTATTTAAGTTCTGTTTAAATTAAATCAATAGTTGTATTTTAAGTCACCATGATGGTGTTTAGCGTTTGCTTTAGTTGGACTCTTGACCCTTGACTTTTTAACATAAAATTTTCTCTGGCTGCTATAATTGTGTGTTTATAAAACACATTTGTTGCAGCAAAAAAGCTAAGAGAAAATGAGATCAGGTGATGTTGGCTGTTTATTGATGAAGGTGTAATCATCTTATTAAAGCCTGAGTCACTTATCTTTTTCAGTGTCTAATGCTTTGATTATTGTGGTTATGTTTTTTTATTTTGTTTTATTTATTATAGTAGCTGTGTGACCTGACAGCATTAGATCCAACAGTTAATCAAATAATGTAAAGAATTTTAAAAACATTTAGTGCATTAAACTTTCTCTTCTACATTATTACTTAGACATCAAGAATCAGTGTATGACTCTCAACAATGAGTGATTGGTGGTACCCAGCATGCACTGCAGCATGAAGCATTTCATTGATTGTCACGATCAATGAAATGCTTCATGCTGCAGTGCATGCTGGGTGCATGCTGGGTACCACCAATCAAAACTCACCCATATCACCCAGCATGCATTGCAGCATTAATAAATTATGCATCTGGATTTTTTGTAGCTTTTGTCACCATTGTTGAGATTCATATGCTGTTTCTTGATGTCTGTATGAGTCTAAGTAATGCCATAGATGAAAGGTTTTTGTGCACTAACTAAGGGTCGAGAGCCCAACTAAAGCAAACGCTAACCACCATCATGGTGACTTTAAAATACAACTATTGATTTCATTCAAACAGAAATGAAATAAAGTCAGTCTGGTTAGTATTAAGTGAAGCTGGTAATGTTGTTTGTGGAGTTGTTTAATCCTCCTCTGCTGAGATCTTCACAGATTTAATATATTCTTTTCTCTTCAGTTGATTTCATCTAAGGCTGTGTCTGAAGTCAGTTGTAGTTCTTGGCTGTTTCTGAATTCCAAGAACGCAGAGAACGGACTTGTGTTCTCGTGGAGACCGGTCTTGCCAAGATTCCTTGGAAGAACGAACTCGGAACCAGCCGCAATGACTTCTGGGACACCAGGCGAGTACTAGCTCAAGTCTGCATTCGATGCATCCTCGGTATGAAGAACACATCCGGGTTCTTTCATGCGTCCTCTGTACTTGCGTTCTTGAGAATTGGGTCTGAACTTCAACGGTTAATGATGACGTAAAACGAGAACACAAGGACGCAAGATCGCTGAAGAAAACATATTGAGAAACACCCCTTGTGTTTCTCTTTCCTTCAGTGATTCTGCTTGTTAACAGCAGGTGTTCATAATTAATGCTCAATCACCACTTAATTATCTCATTAACTTCAACACTGCTTTAAAGGTAGGGTAGGTAATCCTGTTCAGAAACACTTTTTTTATACTGGGTGAAATGGTCCTTCCATCCTGAGAGTAGTCAATACATTATGTGTTCAGAAAAAGGAATGAAAAAAATCAGACCTCTGTAGCAGCTGCAGGACAGTAAAAACTCTGACCAATCACTGCCATTCGGTGCGAATGTAAAGAACCAATCAGATGCCTTCATGTCTCGTGCCCGAGCCCCACTGCGCGCGCTGCCCTGCGTGCACTCATCACATGTCACCGTTCCCGGAAATATTCAGCTCAAAGCACCTGCATATGCAGTCAGAGAAGGCAAACAAGGCAAAAACTACTTCCTCGGACCCTGCCCGCACTCTTGAACGACCTCCTCTGCTTCGCCCTCAACCCCGGACCTGTCCTCGAACCGACGATGCGGTACTTGTCTCCGGACTCGGAGTGTACGTTAGTCTTCATTAGAGTCAACAATGTTTTCATCATGGAAACTCTTACATGCAAAACACCGTATATGTTATGAATCTTACACGAAATTAACATTCATCACAGTGTAACTGATGGTAATGGAAAAACGTGTATCAATGCAACCTGTTTTTAGTTTTGCCTTATAAATATAGCTTGTTACCGAATGAAACTTTACCATTATCGATATGCTAGCTTGATAGTGAATACTAAAAGAAATCTTATTTGTTTATATTCATAGTGATAAAGTTAGGTATTTTATTACATGTGATTCTGACATGATGTCACTGTATGTACTGCGCTCCTTTTTCCACTCGTCTCAGGTAATAAATGCGTCTTGTTCCAGCTGAGCCTGAGCGTTTGGCGTCGCGCGTTCATGTGTTTTGGGGGCGTGGCTTTGGAAGGAGCTCAGAAGGGAGGGGTGGGAGTGAATGGAAATAATGAGCTGTGTTTATTGCAGATTAAAAGGTCTACAGTCACTCGATTTTTATATTTTCTTTTTCAGAGTACTTACATTTTAATTATGTATTGGTATATAAAGACAGTTTAAACAAATTTGGAATGTTTTTTTTTTTGAAAAATCCTACCTACCCTGCCTTTAACTCTGTAGTATGCACACACATGAACACTGAGCAGTGTTAATTTACCATGGGCGTTTTTCTGTGTACTATTACATAAATCTTACCCGTTTCATTTATATATGACTGACAAATATGAATCACATTCAGTTTATTAATACAGTTACATAAATCTTATCTGTTTAATTTATGTATGACTTAAAAATATAAATCACATTCAGATTATTGATTGGTTTATGTTAAAACTATGTAATCAAAATGGATGGAAATTTTATATGCAATTCAAATACATAAATCTTATGTTTAGACACAATTTTTTTTTTGCGTGTACTATCCCATGACTAAGTCACAGTTTCCAAATGATCATCAGGTCTTGTCATTTATTTAAATGTGAATTTGTTTTTCGTTCTCTCTTGAAGCACATAGACCATTACTCCAGGACTAAAGCTAGCGCCGAACACATGGTGCTCGCGGCCAATGGAAGACCAACCAAAGGTACGGAAATGGAAACTTGTTGATCTCTGGAGTCAATCCTGTTATTGGGCACAATAGCAATAAGCGCAAGTGATGTCATGTACCCCGATCATATTGTGTTTTTGTGTGTGTGTGTGTGTGTGTGTGTGTGTGTGTGTGTGTTTGTGTGTGTGTTTGTGTGTGTGTGTGTGTGTGTGTGTGTGAGTGAGTGAGTGAGTGAGTGAGTGAGAGAGTGAGTGAGAGAGTGAGAAGGGTCGGGTTAGTGTAAGTGTAAGGGGACAGAATATACAGTTTGGACAGTATAAAAAACATTACTTCTATGGAGTCCCCATGAGATATCGAACCAGATGTGTGTATGTGTGTGTGCTCAGGTGGGTCCAGGCGTTAGAGTGTGTGGGGGGTCGTGATACTCTGGCAGCTCTCCGGCACGCTCTAGAGGAGGAACCGCAGGAAGAAGAAGAAGGATCTCTGTCTCGAGGCGTTTACCTCTTGCTGTCCAGTCGGACACTCACGCTTCTGTTTCATCACACGCAAGCCGGTCCTGGCCCATGTTGTGCACTGGATGTGGATTTCCCATCTACTCAGCTGACAAAAAAAGTTCCCATTAAGTTAGTCATCATGTGTCATCATCACTTGGAGGATTTTAAGGACAGGGCATTATTTTTTTTTCGTGATTGTTATTCAAACATAGAAAAGGAAAATAGTCAGTCAGTGTTTCCATACATATTTGAAAAAAATGTCTTCATGGCTTAAAATAGCTTGAATATAACTCAACACCATTGCCTCATTTAGTATACGCGGTTCTATTAATATGCAAATGAGCCCCGTCTCCACTCACTCACAGCAGCTCAGAGATCCACTCGTTGACGATCACACGTTGATCAGGGATGTGTTTCCCGTAACTCGCTGCTTCACTACCATAGTTCGATGCTTTGTTGAAGAAATCAACTAGTCTAGTCACGACTGTTTCCCAAAACTCTATTATCGCAAAGTGATCGCTCAACCACGCTGGTTAATGATGTCACGCAGGTGGTGGAGTAATAACTTTCTTCAATGAATGTGTTTGAGGTCTAATTAATGCTAGATGTTTTGCTATAAATTATGGACATGGCATCTGAGGACACTTTCTCATTTTTCTCAGTTATTTTGCTTTATTTCCAGATTCAATCATAGACTCGTTCTTGTGTACTAGAGCATGTTCACACATGCACTGTCTTCAAAAATGACACTTTAAATCTCTTGACAAACTAAAAGACGTAAATGACATTTGTATGTATTCTAAATTAAAGACACAGATTGTACTGAATGTCAGCTTGCTTATTGCTCAAGATGAGGATTTATTGAGTCCACATCATGCAAACTAGAAACTCTGCTTTGGGGGGGGTTTGTACATTTTTTTACATCACTTTTAAAAAGCTGGTGCTTAAATTAGCATCAATTCATTCTTCGCAGGGAGTTGATTGGCATGCCATCTGAGTCTGACCAATCAAAATCAACCAATTTTGTCTGACAAAGCAGTCAGGCAGACTGATCTCATGAAATGGCGTATGTATGACACGCCAATTCGTATTTCCATTTTTGGCGTGTTATCAACATGCATAATCGCTTTTCAGCGTGTTTATCAACGCCGTTGACTTAACATTACATTACTGTATATATAAATATATATGACCTACCCCAACCGCGTCCCTAAACCTACCCGTCACTGGTGTTAATACCATTTATGAGTGTTCCACGTTACATCACTGTATATATAAATATATATGACCTACCCCAACCGCGTCCCTTATGAGTGTTCCCCTACCATCCTAGGAAAAAAAATATTGCTCCCCAGATGTAGATATACATTTTGCTCCGTTTCGCTCGGACATTTAACGGCGTACACATACACGCGGAATCACTCTGACAATTAACGGCGTAGACATACACGCGGAAGATGACGGTTCGTTTCGGCGTGGACATACACGCGGATAGCTCAAAATGCGTATAAATAACACGCCACTTGACTTGAAAGTGCCGTGTATGTTTACGCAAAGTAAACATGATGTCATGATGTCATGTTGAGTCAGGAGAGTTAGTAGATTAACGTTGGTGGATTTGAACTTGGTTTTAACTGAGGCAATCTGTCAGGACACATTTAAGAGCCACAAAACGGTAGGCCTGTTTATTGTTTTTGTTTGTTTTTTGACTGACCAAATTAAATGACACTTTAAGACCAGCCACTGCTGACAGAGACATCTGACACGCGTCCCATTTTCTCACAAATCTCTACGTTCATTTAAGACTTTATTTAAATCATTTAAGACTGCTCTTATGAGGACACACGACAAAACGGACCTTTTAGCATAATTTGTGTGTGTTATGGTTTGTTCAAGCCCGAAAGAGAACCGTGGTGGGCAAGTGATGAAACCGGTGTTGCGACTGAACACTGTGTAACACTGGTAACACCGACTATCGTAGCAAGCCTAATGGGAATTGATAAGATTTGATCAACATCAATGCCACTGACGATTCTGCTTATCAATCAGATTCTTTAACGATTCTCTTATCGATTCCTGATAGCACTGTGTGCAGAAAAGTATTCATATGCTTTTTCGGCAAAAAATCAAGTGGTTTTATTTGTTTTAAAGCTTACACTTGAGTAAGCAAACTGTACTTTTTATGTAATTTATGTAAGAAATGGAATCTTATTGTAAAGTGTTACCGATTAGTGTTACACCGATTCAGACGTCTCGTGAATTCAGTGTTGGAAAGATCAGTTGTTTTTAACCATTCATTAAAATGAATAGGTTCAAAGGAGTCATTAGTTCGCGAATTGGACGTGTCATACTCGTTGTGTGATTATCCCAGCAGTTTGGACATGGACATCTATGGGCAGCCGCACAAATGTCCTCTATGGGGACTCCACTGGACCATGCCCAAGAGGAAGCCATAACTCTTTTGGAGTGGGCTCTTAAACCTATGGGGCACGGAAGGCCCATAGAAGTGTAGGCCAGAGAGATGGCGTCTACTATCCATCTAGACAGTCTGAGTTCCGTGACCGGAAACCCTTTGGTGCAGCCTCCGAAACAGACAAAGAGCTGTTCTGACTCTCTGAAAGAGGCAGAACGCTCCAGATATATTCTCAAGGCCCTAATGGGGCAGAGCATGTAAGTGTCACTATCGTCTTCCGATGGGGGAAGAGCCGATAGGGAAATAACCTGGGCTCTGAACGGGGTTGAGAGCACCTTCGGTACATATCCGTGTCTTTGTCTAAGGACGACCTTGGAGTCATTGGGCCCGAACTCAAGACAGCAAGCGCTTGTAGAGAGCGTTTGTAAGTCCCCAACTCTTTTAACTGACGCTAGTGCTAACAGCAGAGCGGTTTTAAGAGAGAGGGGCTTTAGATAAGCCGACTGGAGTGGCTCGAAGGGAGGTCCCTTAAGGCCCCGCAGGACCGTGGATAGGTCCCAAGCCGGCACCAAAGGTGGCCAAGGCGGGTTAAGCCTTCTGGCTCCTTTTAGGAAGCGAACGATCAGGTCTCTTTTACCCAGAGAGGAGCCAGCCACTGGTAAGTGAAAAGCCGCTATGGCTGCCACATACACTTTGAGCGTGGAGGGGGAATGCCCCGCGTCCAACAGCTCTTGGAGAAATGTAAGTACCATCGGTACTTCATAGTTATGTGGGTCTAGGTTCCGAGCTAAACACCAGCTGGAGAACGCTGACCATTTGAGGTGGTAGAGGCATCTAGTGGTCGGAGCTCTAGCCTCCATTATGGTATTCAGGACTCCCTCCGGGAGGTCCTGGGGTACCCGTTGAGGGGCCATGCATGGAGGGCCCACAAGTCGTGACGTGGGTGCCAGATTGTCCTGTTTGCCTGTGTGAGGATATCGCTCCTCTGTCGCTGACAGCTCCATCAGCTCTGGGAACCAAATCTGGGTTCGCCAGAGGGGGGCTACAAGAAGGACTGCGCACTTGATGTCCCTGATCCGTTAGATGATCTGAGGGAGCATCGAGAGCGGGGGGAGCACATAAAGGGGGAGGCTGGGCCACTCATGGGCCAGCGCATCCCTGATCCCTGCTCTTCAAAAAGAAGATTTGGCAGTGAGAGTTGTCTTTTGAGGTGAAGAAGTCGACCTCTGCCTTGCCGAAGACTTCCCACAACAAGAGAACCGTCTGGGGGTGGAGAGACCATTCCTCTGGGGGAACGGTGCTCCGAAGTAGCATGTCTGCCCCTAGGTTCATCGTTCACCGCCAGATGTGGGAGGAAGGTTTTTAGGGCTAGAAAAACTGCTCTTAGTTCGAGGCAGTTGATGTGTAGGCGTTTCTCCGAGCTCGACCAGAGACCGGAGGCAGGCCTGCCCTCGTACAGGGCTCCTCAACCGAGGTTGGAAGCATCTGTTGAGATAACCTTCCTTTCCGAAACCAGACCCATGCTCACACCCTGCTGGTACCAGCTGGTGTTTTTCCAGGGGGCCAGGGCTTTGGTACAGCGCTGGTTTACCCTGATGCCTAAGAGGCCTGAGCGCCACGCATGGGCTGGAACTTGAGGCTTTAGCCACAGCTGAAGGGGGTGCATACGCAGTAGGCCTAGTTGGAGTACTGACGATGCAGAGGCCCAGAACCCTTTGAAATGTACTGAGGGGCGTGAGGGAGCCCACTTTGAACGACGCGGCGGGCCGCTGGATTGAGGGAGCTCGGTCTGGCGTGGGCCATGCTCTCATATTAACGGACTTGAGAACTGTTCCCAGGAATGTGATTCGTTGGCTGGGGGACAGCATACTCTTGGAAAAGTTTACCCTGAGCCCAAGGCGGTCTAGATGGCCGAGGAGCCAGGCTTTGTGAGTATGGGACTCTGCCTCCGACTGAGTCAGTATGAACCAGTCGTCAAGGTAGTTCAGGATATGCATTCCCCGCTGTCTCAGGGGGGAGAGAGCCGCATCCATGCACTTCGTGAATGTACGAGGCGCTAGAGACAGTCCAAATGGTAGGATTGTGTATTGATATGTTTGCCCCTCGAAGGCGAATCTCAACAATGGCCTGTGATGGGGGTTCACTTGGATGTGAAAGTAAGCATCTTTCAGATCTACTGAGAAGAACCAGTCTCCCGGGCGAATCTGAGCCAGGATATGTCTGGTCTTGAGCATCCTGAATGGCCGTACCATGAGGGCCTTGTTTAGGTGTCTGAGATCTAAAATGGGTCTCAGGCCGCCGTCTTTCTTCGGAACGAGAAAATAACGCTTTGTGATTATCGCTTTGTGATGCGGGAACTATCTCGATAGCCCCTTTTGCCAGTAGACTCGACACTTCGGAGCGGAGGACATGAGCTATAGTGCTCCTTACTGAGTTGTAAATTATAGCGCGAAAGCGCGGATGTCTGCGGAAAACTGAAGCGAATAACCCTGCTTTATGATATTCATCACCCAATCTGACACTTCGGTGATGGCTTGCCAAGCCAGAGTTTCTAGCAAGGTTGTGATCATTTTGAACGAGCGTGTCATCAGAGCTTTGTTCAAGCGTCTGAGGTCTGTAAAATCTGTAAAGGTCTGTAGTTGTCTGTAAAACCCCGACTCGCTCTCGGCTGCGGGAAACTTTTCCACCATTCCCTTTTCTCAGCAAAGTCGCTATTTCGGTGTGAAGTAGATGTGCTACTTCTAGGCTCACCGAGGTTTCGACCCGTGCTGTGAAGCACGGCGGCCTGCGAGCGAATTGCAGCGAGTAGCCCTGTTTCACTGTCTTTAATACCCAATCTGAAACCCCTGGTATCAATTCCCATGCTTTTGCATGAATTGACAGGGGTAGAATGACATTTGGGTTCCGGTCGCTCACATCTGGGGACCCGGAGGACCAAACCATGATGCAACGGCTCGTTCATCATGTTCATTTTGCATAGGGCAGACAGTTTTCTGTGCGGTGACTCTGTGGCTGGCACATCGGTCGTAAAGACAGGAGGATGTCGCATTACAGACATAGCCGTGTTGGCTCACGGCGAGGGGCGCAGCGAGTTTTCCACAAAGTGTGTGCGCTAAATAGCAGACACGCGATCTGCACTTGATGCCAGCTCGGGCTGGGTTCGCATGCTGAGGCGATATGTGTGTGCGTAGCACAGCTACAGTCATATTCATAGGCAGGGGTGGGCGCTGTACAGCGGGCACATCTCCTACACTTAAGACATGAACGGCGTGAGCCGGTTTGACTGATATGAAGCCTTTGGTGGTGTGAGACACTGCATGGGTAGTGCTTATGTACAGTAGTGAACACTGGGTAGTGGGCACTTTTCCTACACTTAGTGGTCGAGCGGCCTGAGCCAGCTTTATTGTATTCGACCCTGGATGAATGTGACACACAGAGAGGGTAGTGTTTATGTGCGTGAGTGGGCACTGAACAGCGGGCACCTTTGCTACATTCAAAACACCTTTGGCTTGAGCCGGAATATGACCAGACATAAAGCTCTTTTTGTGATTTATGTGGGTCGCCGTGAAAACGGCGTTTGTGTGCAGGCGAGCGAGTTTTAGAACTGGATCGTTGGCTGCTGAGTCTACTCTTCGAGTCGCCTCTGTTGAAGGAACTGAGAGAGCGATTCGCGCTGGTTTCGATGGCGGTCCGGCTGCAGCGGGACTTAACCATCTGCTCTTTTCTAGGAGGGCTAGGAAGATTTAGGAGGCTTGAAAGTGGGCGCGAGCCTGGGTCTGGGTCCTCGAGCAGGCGGCAGTCTGCGGCGGCTTGATGAGCGCGAGCGCTTTCGAGTATCTCAGGCTTGGTGGTGCTGCTGCGGAGCGGGAGGCGGAGACGGTGGGGGGGGGCTGTTCTTCAAGCGGGCGGCTGCTTCTTAGCACGGCCTGCTGCAGAACTAGAGCGCCGCGGCAGAAAATGTCTCATAGCCCGAGACGTTTTATGCACTTCAGAAAATCGCTCCGTGAAGCCTTTCACAGAAGGACAGAAGAGACCAGTCAGGGAAATAGGAGCGTCCAGGAAGGTGGCACGGTTGGACTCAGACATGTCGGACAAAGTCAGCCACAAATGACGCTCTGTAATGGTGAGAGAAGCCATGTTGCGGCCGATAGTCTGGGCGGCGGCTTTAGTGGCTCTGAGCACCAAGTCCGTCGCGCTCCTCAAGTCCGTCACACATTCCTTGGTCGGTCCAGCCTCATCCAGAGAGCGGAGGAGGTTGGCCTGGTGAATCTGCAGAACAGCCATGGCGTGCAATGCAGATGCAGCTTGACCGGCGGCGGCGTAGGCGTGACCGATCAGGGCTGAAGTGGTCCGGCAGGCTTTAGTGGGCAGAGCAGACTTAGCACGCCATCAAGCAGATGGCGGACACAAGTGTGTTGCAACTGCTTCCTCCACCAGAGGAACGGAAATATATCCTCTGTCTTTCGCGCCGTCTACTGCAGAGAGCGTGGAAGAAACAGAAGATCTGAGCCTGGCCAAGTACGGGGCTCCCCAGGATCTGGAGAGCTCTTCATGCAGTGGAGGAAGGGAACGGGCCTTAAAGCAGGTGCAGAGCGGCGTCCCGTGAGGAAACAGCCATCCAACCTGTTGGACGCGGGCTCCTGGGGCGTGGTCCAGTCAAGGCCGAGGTCCTCGACGGCCTTTGAGAGAAGGCGGAGAAGCTCAGCGTCGACCGAGGCCCTCACGCTGGACTCCTGTGTAGACGGGGTGGGGTCAGGGAGAGAGCCCGACCATCCCTCGCTCCCAGACGCGAGGAGAGAACAGCTGTCATCCTCCAAAACATCCCGCACCATCGACTCGACCGTCGCGGGGGACTGAGCGTCGAGGAAAGAGACGGGGGACTCCGAGAAGGAAGTCCCTACGCCGCCGGCGAGTTTTCCTTCACCGAAGTTTCTGGTGGCCTTTGAGAGCAGCGCTTCTTACGGCGCGGCCCAACAGAAGGCATAGGAGAGGCGGACTTAACGCAAAACAAAGCTTGTCGAGCCTGCAGGGTCGAGAGAGGCAATGACCCGCAATCTTGGCAGCCGCCGTCAGCGAGCGCGTGGTCCGCGGGATCCTTCCCCAGGCAGAGAGCGCACAGCAGATGGCGGTCTCCGTCGCCGAGGACGGCTCTGCACAAGCCGCAGGACATGGATGGCATTTAAAAATGGCTCTTTTAGAGTAGGAAAAACGTGTGTAACGCAGCGGCAAAGACACACGGAGCAATGCAAAGGATATGGGCACCGGATAGCGCAGCAGGTATGGCGAATGAAGGCGGCGAATGAAGCGCAGCTTCTTTCCGGAGGTCCAGCTAAGTGAAGTCACTCGCTGAAGGAGACGAAATCATTGTAGCAACCCGCGCAGCGATATTTATAGGCCTGTGGCCACACCCATTCTGGCGGGTCATGACGTAGCGCGGGAAGGTTTCCCATTGGCGCTGGAGTCATGCCAAGACGCGCTGATAGGTTGCAGAAGTTGCTGCAGAGTAGCCAATAGGCGCGCGAGCCTATGTCTGTCTGCTGCAGCAAATGCGTTTTACATTCTGGAAAATTAAGGATAATTTTCTTGCTTCAGTATTTTCGAGAAAAGGAGTTTTCCTTTTTTGAGTAAGCTAAACTTACTCAACACGAGAGTACTCTCGTAAGAGAACTGCTTTATATTGCGAACTGCAATTCTTCTAGTTTCTCACCAATAGCGGTTAATGAAGTCTTGCGCATTCACAGAGAATCCCACGTTGCATATATGCTCAATTGAAAAGACGAACTGATACAAAATGGAGAGAATATCAATTTTTTCAGAAATAACTCCATCATGGAGGTGTTTGTATAAACCCCCTATTCCTAAGAGAATACTCCATTGTCCTGTGGCAACAAATAGTTGTGTGTCCGTTTGGTAATGTTCTTGATACTGCTTTTCATTTTTTTCAGATTTTTTTAGTTGAACTGCTTTGTTTGAGCTGTTGGATAAAATATTTTAGAATGGATATTTTGGTTGGAATGTTTAAATCATTAGTAAAGTACCCAGTTGCTGTAGAATATGCCTAATGTAAATTAACAAATAATATGGATTTTTTTTTGATGCAAGGTGGAGTGTGAGAAATGCTGTGAGAAATGTGTTTGGAGAGTTATGGTTTAAATGGTAAAATAGTGATTTTATTTATATATATTTTACCGGTATATAGTTATATATATGTATATATATATATATATATATATATATATATATATATATATCCAAACAGGGAAGAAAAACAAAACAGCTTTACAAACATAAACGTAAAGACAAAAACTGAAAAAAGACAACATGGGTTTTTATACTGGATAACAAGGAACAGGTGTGTGTAATGAATTAACATGGAAACAAACAAGGGTAACTTTAGAAACAGGCAAACTGGAACAAACTACAGGAAGTGAACAATGGAGACAGAAAATACTCTCCAAAATAAAAGTCCTAGAACACAAAACACAAGGGAAATTGTGACACTGTTGAGGTGGATATTGGTAAGTTTAGGGACTGGTTTAGTGTTATGGGAAGGTTAAAGGGTCAACAGTGTAGTTATAGATGTAATTACAGAAATGTGTGTACATTCGGGTATTGTAAAAATATAAGAACTATGCAAAACCATGTACGTACACCATAAGTTCATTGTATCAAATGATTAAATTTTAGTTAATAATAGTTAAAGACACCTAATATAAAGTGGTACCTCTGACACTTCAAAACATTCAGAAAGAGATCATCGTAAAATAAGTCAATATGAATGGAGTGGTTTAATCAAAGTCTTCTTCTCCAGGCTGCGCATGGAGCCTCTGATGGAAACACACACACACACACACACACACACACACACACACACACACACACACACACACACACACACACACACACACACACACACACACACACACACACACACACACACACACACACACACACACACACACAACTTTAAACAGACCATTTGGCTTTCCAGATGATAGTTTACCATGATTCATTCACATTTGTATGCTAAGCACTTTGCAATGTGTAAACATCCCGACCTGAAGTCAGTGGACTGCAGCACTTCTGTGAAATACATGACTTTGCATTTGTGTGAGGAGACCTGCAGAGAGGCCAGAACATCATCGACACGCGGCCGACTGGATGAAGTGCATGTTGGAGTGCTGTAAAGACGCCACTGCAGGATGTAGAATCCAGGCCAGCTCGTCACATGAGAACCCTGATGGGAAACGAAAGAAGAGAATGAGAGTTTGTCTGGTTTGAGTCGTCCATGTTGTTGACAGGTTTGGTGAGATTCCCTCACCTGTACGCTCTCTCCCTCTCTGCAGGTGAGGGCCGTCTCCACCATGCTGTAGTCGGCCAGCATCCACGATGGGTCAATGAGCTGGACGTTGTTTGCGCCGGGACAGGCGAGGTTGTGCGCGCTCAGGCCGTCTCTTTTAGCTGGCTGAGGGACTCTTCTGGAGTGATAGATGTTGAAGATCACGTCGCCTTTACACACGTCAAAGTCCCACGTGATGACGGACGATACGTCTGTAATCTCTATCAGCACCTGAAGATGAACAAAGGGGTTTATCTTTATTTCATAATGCATAAAACACACACAGCGCTGCACACCATTCAGAATTCAACTGGGAATCTGTAGAATCTGTTGAACTGGTGCAGCGAAATATTCAAATCAGAATTTACTTAAGGACATTTTATGAAGAAAGTCAGTAACCAAACAGTTGGACCCCATTGACTTCCATAGTATTTGTTTCCCTACTATGGAAGTCAATGGGGTCTATCAACTGTTTGGTTACCGACGTTTCTTCAAAATATCTTCCTTTGTGTTCATCAGAAGAAAGAAATCCATACAGGTTTGAAACAATTCATTTAAAAGAAAATTCAGTCTGAATTATCACTCATGAAATGATCTATTCCTATTCAAATTCACACTCATGAATTAAAATGGAGCCAATTCTGAAGTTTATGGTAACACAATAATACACTATAAGATGCAAATATGTACAGATCTGCACTTTAAACAGAACTAGACTAACAGTATTTGACTTCACGCTGCATGTCTTCTTATAACCAACAGATGGCACCACTTATTAACACACTGAATATGAAAGTGAACGTTGCTCAGCTGAAGTAAACAGTAAAAGCTGTGTATTGTTGAGTGTTGTGAGTGTATGAGCTGTACCTCATGTGGAGATCCCTTCAACACACTCGCACTCTTGTAGATAGATTCATTCCACAGTTTAACCTCCTCGTTCTCCAGATCCTCAGCCGTACGGTACAGAGACTTGGGAACCAGACCTCCCTCAGGAACATCACACTGAATTAAACATGAGAAACACAGACATACAGATTAATAGAGTCATATTTTTGATCATTTCAAACATATATCACAACAGCATGGTCTCATGTCATGATGCTTTGACATTATTTTACTCTCACATTCCAGGAGAAAAACAACACATCACAATATTGCTATTTTAGTTATAAGTACTCTTTTGCTAAAGTAAGCTGAAATGTAATGCCTGTTAAAGGGGTCATATAATGCCATTTTTGTACAAGCTAATATGATTCTTTAGGGTCTAAATTAAAAGTTTGTAATATACTTTAATTAAAAATTCTCATTAGTATTGTAAGAAAACACTAATTTTACCTGGTCAAAAACAGCTCTGTTTTCAGCACGCCGTTTCAGTGCATGTGTCTTTAAATGATAATGAGCTTTGCTCACCCCGCCCCTCTGTTCTGTGGGTACACCGTATTAGACATTCTCTGACCGTATCTAACACAATAACCACGTGTTATTCGTTATAAACGTGGGATTATGAATTATATTGAGAACGTCGTACATAGAAAACATGCCGTAATGTACCCTGAGTGTAAACCTTAGACGCATTCATTGTGAAGCCTGCAGCAAGGTTTGCAAATTTCGCAAAGATTAATATAAATTTAAATACTAATATAAAGGTTAATAAAACATTACACTCACATCTTCTGGAGGTTCAGCAGGAACACGTTGGTACCGATCCGTTTTTTCTCGTTTGTGAAGCTGTCTGGTGTGAAATGATTCGCGCAAACATGAAAGCACAGATGATCGTGGGGAATCCCCGTGAGGGAATCCCCGCGTCAATCCTTTGGGCATATAGCTTCAAAAACAAAACTCAGCCACTGCTTCTTCAACGGCTCAGATTTAGGAACATCCAAATGACTGCTGTGTTCCTTATTACATCTAAGAACAGAACACCAATCGCTTAGACGCCATTCTACTCCAGCACATCAACAATGGCGGACTACTATGACGACGGCTGTCACAGCTTGCTCAGGGCGGGTCTTGTGTTGAAACACGGCTGTCAATCACAATAGCGGGAGGGGCGTACGATCTTATGACGTCACAATATCGAACGGCTTGATTTCAGAGATGGTCAAACATATAAGGAGATTAAAACAAAACCACTGGATGGATTTTTATCATGATAGGATGGTTGTGTACAGGCACTGCCAACAGACATTTCAGTGCAATCAACTTGTAAAAGTGCATGTACCATTATATGACCCCTTTAAAGTGCCTTAGAGGAGCATATTTTTGTCACAAACCAATGACTTTTTTTGATAAATATATACACAAAGATCAATATTTAAATAGAAGTATGCAAATGAATATCTGGGAATGAGTTGTTGGCCTAGGGAAGGTGCGTGACATGTCCTATCACTTCTAAGAGTTCCAGCTCAATGATCACACATGTATCAAAAAATAGAAAACAAAAAAAATCATTTCATAGAGTGAAATCTCACCCAGTGCTCGCTCGGCACGAAGGGTGTGTTCCTATGGAAATGCTGGCATCTCATAAATGTTGACTGCTTTGGTTAACAGAATTAATAATTAAAGACTTTTTTTTTTACATGTATGTTGTATTTGGGAGTTTTCAGAAGATTGTGTACAATAATTAACTGCATTTTTTGTTGTTTAAATGTATCCCACATAGCAACATTGTGACTTCCCAGATCGGCCCACATGTGGCACATGTGGAAAGATGAATCATGAGTCTTGGAATTTTCATAAAAAAAAAATTAAGGTGATAATTATAAATATTGTGTTATTAAGAAAATTGTCGTTCAGTGTTTTATTGAAAATATTAAGAACATTTCACTAATAAAATCAAGAGATACATTTTCCTTTTTTTTTTTTTTAAAGTCGACATGAAATCAAAATTGACCCTATTTACTTTGTTAGCGCATATTACTAGTCTTGTGGTGAACAATTAATCCGTGCAAGTTAATACACAAAAAAACATTTTTGCCGTGGTAATCTTTAATCAAAGTCTGAAAAGTTACTTCCGGTCTGAAATGGCGTCTTTTTCTGATGACGCAGGCTTGACGGCTTGGGTTGAAAAACGCTTAACCACTCCCCTCAAACCGTTAGTCTGCTATGAGCGAGAGATGGAGAGGAGGAGCGCTGACACTAAAACCCTGCCCTCTGTTCAATATTCTGTTTCACTTGGAAGTACGTCACAACACTGGAGAAAAGTCGTTTGCAACTTCCGGTTCACGCGGACTTTAAGGAAACATACACAGTTTTGAGACTTGAATTGAGGAACTGATAAACCTGACAAAATGAAGGAAAACAGGATACCTATTTAATTTTTAGAGAATTAGATATATTCTGCCGTTTTATTTAGAGACACCATTGTTAGTTCCCAGCATGCTTTGCACATGGCTGGAAATGGAGATTAAATCTGGAAATTAATTGTTATTTCATGTGTTTTAAAATAAAGGGAAACATCTGTTAATGTTTAATGTTCAGTTTGACATTTGAAAGAGTTCATAAATGTTGATGTCTTGATCATTACCATTCTGCAGAAGAGTATGGCTTATGGTTAGGTTGTGAATAACTGCAAATACTAATACTGGGGAGAATGTTGTTTTGTTCATTGAGCAATAACTCGTCTAATAATAAAATATGTTTATGTGCCGCATTAACAGCGTATCATTTTTTTAAAGTAAAATATAGCACACAATCAAATACAATCAGCACGATTTTGAGAGTAAAATATATGTAAATAAAAAAGCATATATTACTAAAAATATTACATTTATTATATCATGGTCAAATAAAAGAGGGGATTTTACATGATTTATTCAGGTAGATTCCATGAAAGAAATCAAGCCTTAACTACTCAAAAATATTATGTGTAATATTGTTACCATCATTTGTAATTAAATTAAATTAAGTAAATAGCAGTAACATTTTTTACAGTGTACTGGTTCCTCTAACACAGTCCTGTGACTTCTCACATTGTGGACCTTAAAAAGCGAGATTTTGGAGTAAATATTGACAGGCGTACCTGTAGTTTATAGGTATCGTTGACTTAAGACTTCATGCAAAGCACTGTACTTGCTAACCTGGTCATATGAGCTACTAAGTCAACTGAAAATAAAACAATAACACATCACAAGACAAGTGACAAATTTTCAGGAACATATATAATCTAAATGGGGGTCATTTGTACACATTAGCTGAGCTGAAGAGAAACATATTTTTATTAAAATTGCATTTTGTGCAAAAACTGTCCCACCTGCATCTGCTTCGGTCTTGTAATCAGTTTTTCCCTCCAACTCTTACATTGGTTTCATCTTTTTCTCTCTCATAGGCCTATGACAAAAGATTCCCAAACTGTCTACTGATATGTTTGTGAACAGCGACATCACCAGTGAGTGTCATAGTGAAGATTGGGCGATACAAGTGATTGAACACAGGTGTACCGTGGACTTCGAGGCTCCTCGGCTTCTAAAGAGGGTATTTAATGTTTTAGAAATCCAAAATGTCAAAATCTGTGACAAACTCTGACACTGTGAGCATTCATTAAACTAACATTTGAACATTAAAATAATACAAGAAGTTGTTCCCTGCGATTACTGTATATAATATTTATTGGCAGTTATTTATTTGATGTTCCTAAAAGAGAAATTACCAAAGTAAAATTATTTTAAAAATCCCTTTTGATGCTATTGAAATTGGTATACCACAGGTTTGGCACAACATGTGGGTAAATAAATGAAATAAACTTTTTTAGGTGACCTCTTCCTTCATTTTGTGTGTTTAAAACTTCATAATAACCTTGATTATGATTATGATACATGGCTGTGTGTACAGACACAGACAGAGAATGAAGACTGGACCTGTTTTGAGCAGTCCACCAGCATGGACATCAAATCCTTCTTCGGCTTTGAGAGCACCGCAGAGAAGATCGCAATGAAGCAATATGCCGCCAGTATTAAAAAGGTGTGTGTGCATTGGTTGGTTGGTTGGTTGGATCCCAGATAGCAACATTGTTTCGGCCCAGATCCGGCCCACATCTGGCTCATGTGGAATGATGATCTGGCCCACATGCAGCGTGGAATGTTCCCTTGGGCGGACTGCTCCTGTTTGACAGAATTAAAGTCAGTCTGGTTAGTAATAAGTGAAGCTGGTAATACTGTTTGTGGAGTTGTTTAATCCTCCTCTGCTGAGATCTTCACAGATTTAATGTCTTCTTTTCTGTTCAGTTGAGTTCATCTACACTGTTAACCCTTGCTGTAAAAAAAGGCCAGATTCTGACAATATCATACCACTTTCTATTAAAACAGTAATATACAGTAGAAAATAAAACTAGCCTACAGGAATATACTGTGAATTAACAGTGCTCAAAGTCGACACTCAGAGGCTGTTTTCACAATCACACCCTATACCCTCATTTTCCCTACATTAGTTCACTAATATAGTCCACTTGAATGAACAGAAGTGAGTGAATTGAGAAACAGATGAACACCTGATAAGCAGAATCACTGAAGGAGAGACAAACAAGAACAGAAAAAAGAGAAACACAAAAACTACAACTGACTTCCAGCAACACTGAGTGTGAAACCAGTTTACAAACCAGTTTAACATTATTTCTTTTATACATGTACAAAAGTTCTTGTTGAGAATTAACAGAGATTTAGTTAATAATAAAGTTTGTTGTCACCATGATGGAGATCAGTATTTGCTTTAGTTGGTCTCTTGTCTGACTTCTTACCATTCATCTCTCTCTGGATGCTGTAACAGTGAGTTTATAAAACACAATTGTTATGGCAAGAAAAAGTCAAGAGAAATTTGATCAGGTGTTTTTGGCTTTTGTAATGATGTCATAATCATCCTGGACATGTCTGATTATCTGATCTTTTCTGTATATATTCTTTGAATTTATGGGTATTTCATATTTAGCATGTATTTGTGAATCTACAACATGAAATCAATATTTCTGTAATCAGGTCTTCTGAAGAATATCGTAATCATATAGTGCTTCAAAACATATTTTGAACTCCTGCTTGACTCAGACACACACAGACATCAACAATCAGCAGATGAATCTCAACAATGGTGACAATCACGTCGCAATGCATGCTGGGTTCCAGGATAATATAACACTCCCAGCATGCACTGCTGCATGAATAATAATAATAATAAAAAAAAAAAATATTGCCACCATTGTTGAGATTCATGTGCTAAATTGTGATATCTCTGTTTCTAAACGACTGTGTAGCTCTGGTTTTTGCATGATGTGTTAAAAAAAATTAGTCATTGTAATTTATTGCTGTGGTTTCACGGTGGTTGTAATGTAACACTTTTGATTGCGAATTAAACTCTGAATGAGTGAGAATGAATTCCTTAGTGAATGAACAGGCAATATGATGATTTTGTCCTCATAATCACAATCACTCACAAACTGTGTGTGCGCACAAGCGTGATTAGCAAAAACAGCTCAAGCAGCAAAAGAAAAACTAATGTTTTAGCATCAGCATCCCAACTAAAGCAAACACTGATCTCTATAATGGTAACTTCAAACCAAACATTTTCCATTAAACATCTCAACAACTTCTGTAGATGTATGACAGACATAAAGTCATACTGGTTAATAATAAGTGTAATAATGTGTAATGGCTGGAAGTCAGTTGTAGTTCTTGTATTTCTCTATGTTCTGTTCTAACAGCAGGTGTTCATCACTAATGCTCAACAATCACTTACATATTCCCTTAATTATCTCACTGCAACACTGCATCAATGTTACTTTTCCCTCTTTGTAGTGTGGATTTCCCTGTGGGGTTGAAAGGGTTAACAGTGTAAGATAAAAAGACACACCCACAGAATGTATTTTAACAGTAATAAACTGTAAGTTATAAAACAGGTTTATACTGGCAACACTGTTGCCAGTAGTTTACTGTAAAATCTAGTTTTTTGGGTCACCATTGTGCTGAAGAGTAGAGCCTGTGCTTCAGTCCAGGAGAAGATCTACAAATGATTTGCTACATGTTGTTTTATTTAAAAGACAGTGATTGTGTAGTTACTGGTCCAGTGGAAATCTCTTTTTTTTTTACAAAAGGTCTTTTTTGTGGTTTCAAATGAAATAAGTTCACAGTAATACTTTGCTCACGTTGTTAATGCTTCATAAATTTTAGTTACATTTAAATGACAGTTGGTTATTTTAGGCAGTCGATTTCTGCAAGTGAAATTAGTTAACTAGAGTTTTCGTAAATTTTTACAGTAACGTACAATTAACAGTATATTACTGGCAACAGTGTTGCCAGTATTTTACTGTAAAAAAACCTGGTAAGGTCTAACAGTGTAAGGCTGTGTCTGAAGTCAGTTGTAGTTCTTGTGTTTCTGCTCGTCTCTTTTTCTGTTCTCTTCTTTCCTTCAGTGATTCTGCTTGTTAACAGGATTATTAAGGCTGAGATTACTCCATATTTAATATACACAGATTTTGTGGCTCAGATAAGGTCCAGTTCTGGTTTATTTCTTTGCTCTTGGCTGACATGTGGCCAAGATCTGGCAAACAGGAGCAGTCTGCTCATCAAGTTTCATCATTCCACCCTGCATGTGGGCCAGATCAGTATTCCATAAGTGCCAGATGTGGGCCGGATCTGGGCTAAAATAATGTTGCTATTTCACTTTGTGTTTTATGTAAATCCTGACAGTAGCCAAAAGACAGTTAGCGCTGGTGGAAGCTGTTATTAAATCTGGCTAAAGTCTAAAATATTTGAAACATTCTGTTTTTATATTTCACAAAATAAATGTTTACTTTATGTTTACTTTATGTTTACTTTATCTAGATCCAGACAGTGATATTAACTGACCTGCCAAGTTTCTTACAGCTTTATTTTCAAGAATCTCCTTCCTGGTTTAGAATCCTTGTATGTCTATCATCAGGATCTGTTTTCTTGTAACGTCCTGGTTGTGGCTGGCTTGCGTGTAAAAGTATGTTTATGAGTTTGACGTAGTCAAAGTAGTCGAGTTTTTTGTTTATTGACGTAAAGCCAATGTTTACGGAGCAAAAACTCCAGTGTTAAATTAGCTCTCATGGGAGTTTATTTGACTCCACACTCAAGAGTATTAAAATTGTTAAAATATGAGTGTTAAATTAACACTGAAACTGATGATTGAGCATTATTGAAGACACCTGATGTTAACAAGCAGAATCACTGAAGGATAAAACCGTAATTTTTAGGTCACCATTATGGTGGTCAATATTTGAAATATTGTGATGGTAAAATAATGATTTTGTTATAACACAACCAACACAATCAGATCATTTTTTTTTTTTTTGTATCTGGTTGCTACAACTGAATTACAGCAGCCAAACTAAATCTAACGTAAAAAATGTGAGGGTGAAGAGTCCAACTAAAGCAAACACTGATCACCATAATGTTGGCGTTTTTTTAATTCTCCAGTGATTTTGCTTCTTAACATCAGGTGTCTTCAATAATGCTCAATCATCACTCAATTAATCACTTAATTATCTCATTAACACTCTGAGAGTGTGGACTATATAAACACTGAGCAGTGTTAAATTAAAACAGGGGATTTTGTTGTGTACACTGTAAAAAAGAATACATTGATTTTATTGATATCTAATTAATAAAAATGAGGCAACAGATTACAAGCAATATTATTAATTAAATTTAACGAATTAGAATTGAGTAATAATTAATCAAATGAATTCCTTAAAAGTTAACCATTTAAAATGAGTAAAATGTACAAAATATCTTTTATTGCCAACATTGAAGACACCTGGTGTTAACAAGCAGAATCACTGAAGGAGAAAACCATAATTAAAGTCACCATTGTGGAGATCAGTGTGTGTTTTAGTTAACTTTACTTAAATCATTTACTTTAAGTTTTGTTCAGCTGCTGTACATGAGTTATAACAGCCAGATGAACAAAGAGAAAAGATGATCTGATGGTCTTGGTTGTGATTTAACATAATCATTATTTCACAATCATTAGACCTGAATCACTGAACCTCATATAGAGTCCAATTTATGAGTTAAGTTAACTTTATTAATTACTGCAGTATAATATTTTTAGCCTTTTCAATGAAATCCAAATGATCAAATCAATAATAAAAAAAAATATATATATGTGTTTTTTTTATTTTTTATTTTTTGGCACACACACACATCAAGATTTTGCGTATGAATCTCAGCAATGGTGACGAACAGATCACCTCTGAACATAAGCTCATTATTTATTCATGCAGCAATGCATGATGGGAACCATGAATGAGTTTTGATTGGTGGAACCCAGAATGCACTGCAACATGCTTTATAAATGTCACCGTTGTTGAGATTCACAGGCTGATTATTGATGTCTGTGTGTCTCCTTATTATGTAAGAGAAACTTTTTAGAAATTATTTGCCTTACATTGTAAAAATTAAAAAATATTATGCCGTACAAGGCCAGTGCTGCTGTAATTAATATAGTTCAACTAACTCATAAATTGGACTCTATGAGTTCAGTGATTCAGGTCAAATGATTGTGAAATAATGATTGTTAAAACACAACCAACGCCATTACATCACCTTTTTCTCTTTGTTCATCTGGCTGTTACAACTCATGTACAGCAGCCAAACCAAACTTAAAGTTAATAATTTAAGGTCAAGAGCCCAACTAAAACACACACTGATCTCCACAATGGTGACTTTAATTATGGTTTTCTCCTTCAGTGATTCTGCTTGTTAACACCAGGTGTCTTCAATGTTGGCAATAAAATATATTTTGTAAATTTTACTCATTTTAAATGGTTACCTTTAAAGGAATTCATTTGATTAATTATTACTCAATTCTAATTTGTTAAATTTAATTAATAATATTGCTTGTAATCTGTTGCCTCATTTTTATTAATTAGATATCAATAAAATCAATGTATTCTTTTTTACAGTGTAGATGTTTTATGGAAGTGTCTCTTTGGGATCAACACTGTAAAAAATTATATGATCAGTAAGTTATGAAGACGTATGTTTTACTTTTTTTTTTACTCAAAATAAGTAATTTTCAACTCAAGTTATTAAATATTCAACTCATTTTTTTTTTTTTTTTTCAGTTTAATGTAATGTAGTGGTTTGGTCATTCAGGTTCAAGGAAGATAAAGATGATATGCATTGCTTCAGGGAGATCCCCATTATAATAAATGCAGGATGCTGTCACGGTGTTGGCATTGTGTTAAAGTTATACAAACATATTCCACTGGGTTGGGTAAATATTCTAAAGAACATATATTCCTACCAAGGAATGCACAAATGTTTGTTGTTCACAGCAAGTTCAGAGGGGAAAAAACAGACAATGCGAGGAATTAAATTGAATACATCTGACAAGACTGCAGCTTTAGTGAAACTCTGGCACCGTGCCAGGCAGGTAAACAGAAAAAAATAATAATCAAACACCGGACAGATGAAGACATTCTGAGGGAAAATATACCAGAGAGACAGAGAGAGTTGAATCATCTAAAACTTTGTTTTGAACTTTTGACTCAAAAGTGTAACATTGGCCAATATTCAGAAAAGTTCTCTGTTATGAACAAATGTTATTTCAGTAACAGTATAGAATGTTTGTTCAACACTTGTTAGCTCTTTGAAAATGTTCTCAAAAGATTAGCACGAATCTATATATTTTGTTAAACATTACACAGCAAAAACTCCAGTGTTAAATTAACACTCCTGGGAGTGTATGAGTCCACACTCAAGAGTGTAAAGTGTTGGTGTAAAAAGTTTAAAGTGTAAAATATGAGTGTTAAATTAACACTCAAGAGTGTTAACCCTTTAGGCGCCAAGGTTTTTTTGAAAAAAATGCTGGATTTTGACATCAAAATTTCAAAAGCTTGTGGCTTGAAAAGGCTTAAAGATAGAGATCTACTGTGAATTAGAAAAATGTTGGGGATGACTGAAAGTTTATGTGGGGTGTAAATATACTCATCTAATTTGCATATTATGGCGTCATCAGGAGGCGGCCCTCTTGAATTTCATAATATTCAGGAAATAGTAGATATTGAACTGATGTTTGAACTTCCCACTAAGCAAAATGATGTCCGAAAGATGTCTTTTCAATGTCTTTGTTACAAAAATCGGACGTTGAAATGACGTCCACTGAGGAGCCAGAATGAAAGTTTTTATGACGTCTTTTTTTGACGTGTTCTGCTTAAAAACTAGTTCAGATGTGGCCACTGTGGACATATTTCAACATCATTTATGGTCTCATTTAGACATAATTACTTTGACTATTGCTGTCAGATGATCTTAGTGAGAATTAACAGAGGTTTAGATGTTGATATTTGTTTCATTTGAAGTGTCACCATTGTGGTGATCAGTGTTTGCTTTAGTTGGGCTCTTGGTCCCTGTTCCTTTTACTTTAACTTTTCTTTGGTTGCTGTAACAGTGTGTTTGTGTAACACAATTGTTGTGGCAGAGAAAGCCTAGAAAAAGTTTGAGGTGTTATCAGCTCAATGTTGATGATGACATAATCATCACAAAAAGGGCCATTACTATTGTGTTTAAAGTTTTGTGTTTATATTTGGCATTAATAACCACCAACCTTGTGGAGCTGCATTATTGGTGCCAAAAGCATTAAAATGATCACTTATTTGAAGGTGTATAAAAAGCATGTGCACATGATGTTTTGAGCAAATGTATCATATAGTCACACACAGACATCAAGATTGTGCATATGATTCACAACAATGGTGACAATAAAAAAAAAGCTTCATGTTGCAATGCATGATGGGTAGCTTTCATAGTACAAAACTCATCCTTAATTCCCAAGCTTTTTTGTTTTGATTGTCACCGTTGTTGTGATTCATATGCCTTCTGCCTTTAATTTTTACAGAAGAAAGAAAGCTGTTAAATAATTCACAGTATGAATACTGTGATAAACTGTAAAATATTTTCATAGTATGAATACTGTAAAATTACAGTAAATTGATGGCGACTCTGCTGCCAGTACACAGCAAAATATAAATGTTTATATAATCCACACTCTGTCTGAGTGTTATAAGTAACACTGAAGCAGTGTTAAAGTTAATGAGATAATTAAGTGATTAATTGAGTGATGATTGAACATTATTGAAGACACCTGATGTTAACAAGCAGAATCACTGAAGGAGAAAATCACAAATTTTAAGCCACCATTATGGTGATCAGTGTTTGCTTTAGTTGGGCTCTTGACCCTTAGGTAGTTAACTTTAGATTCAGTTATAACTGCCAGATGAACAAAGAGAAAAAGTGATCTGAAGGTGTTGGTTGTGACTGAATCATTTATGACCTGAATCATTTAACTCATTTAGAGCTGAATCTCTGAGTTACGTTTACTTTATTGATTATAACAGCACTTTACCTACATAATATGTTTGATTTTTTTGCATTTTCAATGTAATCCAATGGTTTTTGCAAAGTTGTTCTGAAAACAAAAGTTGGTAACACTTTATAATAACTGCATGCTATTAATCATTCGTTAAGAATTACTAAACAGTTAATTCATAATTTATAAAGCATTATTGGACATTAATTAGCAGTTTATAAATTCAGCTATAAATGCTTTATTCTTGATTTATAAGCACATCTATATTGTGTTTAATAATTGTATTTTCATACTTTATTAATGATCAATTTATCATTTCTAAATGAAGTATAGCATTATTTACAAACCAGTTACATTATTTACCCTTATTTACAAACTAGGTGTTGTCATTGATTAATAAGATCACTTAGAAAGTGTAAGTAAATGTAGTAGATTCAGGTAGTTATAAAGCATTTAGTAGTGGTCAGTTAACTATTTTTGTGAGCTCATCTAAAGTGAGGACTATTTATGCTTTGTAAAGCATTTACAAAGGAGATTTAAAGGTTCACTGATCTTCTAAACGGAAAAAGGAAACAAACACAACAGTGATACAGAACTTAAAAAATATTTAACAGCCTTTAAATCTCCTTTGTAAATGCTTTACAGGGCATAAATAGTCCTTACTTTAGATGAGCTCAAAAATAGTTACCAAATGCTTTATAACTACCTGAATTAACCATGAATTACAGTAAAAATACATGTTAATAAAGCACTCATTCATTAACACACTAAGTAACTATTACTATATGTCTGAATAATAATATGTATTTAAACAGTTTATTAATCATTTACTTACAGTTTCTAAGGGATCTTATGAACCACTGACAACTCCTAAATAACCGGTTTGTAAAAAATGCAATACTTCATTTATAATAAATTGATCATTAATAAAGTATGAAAATACAATTATTAAACACACTATACATGAATATCAGATGATGTCACCAACGTCTCCTCACTGACGTCACTCACTTCCAAAACTTGTCTGCTGCCATCTTGAGTACCTGATTCGGCAAGATCAATATGTCAGTTGCAAAGGAACTAGCTAGCTATGCTTTCACAACACGGTAACATAAATATAACATAAATGTAACATAACATAAATCTGTAACGGTCGTTATTTTGAATAGAAATCATCACTCAAAAAGCATTCATTCACGTCTTCTCCGGTTTATTTGTGTTCAAATACATGCAATACAGTATCCGCCAGGGCTATTAGTCCAATGGTAATCAGTGTTTGGTGTAGGCAATCAGTACAGTGATTGATATGACCAATGAAAACTTTAGAATCAGCTGCAGGGCGGGATTTCCGCTGAAGTGGTTTAAAAAAAAAAAAAAAAAAAATCACGCTTCTGTTCTGCCTGCGGTCCTGCATGACTTCATCATTCTGACATCCGTGATAACAAAGCTAAAGTAACATCTCTTCAACAGGTTCTTCCAACCCCCGGTGGGACATTTGGTACCGGGCCACACAGAAAGAATAAATAACTTACCGTATTTTCCAGACTATAAGTCGCATCAGTCAAAAAATGCGCCATGAAGAAGAAAAAACATATATAGCCTAAACATAAGTCGCACTGGACTATAAGTCACATTTATTTAGAAATTTATTTCACAAAAAAAAAAAACAATGTTACAGACGGGACAGTTCTCCGTTACGGACGTGAGCGCTCTGAAAGCGGCACTAAAAGACTGCTTTAAAACTTTCACAGAGACCTCAAACAGAAAGCACAAACAAAAAGGATTTAATAAATAAGAAGTAAATAGTAGAAAATAGATAATCACGACACGGAGGCACCGGCGCGTGAACCTGGAGCTCGTCTCATTAATGAACCGAAACTCAGTGTATATAAGAAAGCTTGAAATGTCTACTTTTAAACAGAACAATTCAAAACGAAAGAAAACTGACGGTTCTCTGCTCATGTAATCCGTATGAAATGTGCATTTCTCTCTGGAGCATAAGTTACACTACTGCGAAGATCGCGAGTCAACATCGTCAACTTCATCTTTCCAGCCGACACTGACATAAAAAAATCTGATTTATTAGTAAACAATTAAAATGTCTCCTGCTATATTTGACATATTCATAATCATTAATTTTGCCGGTTCGTTGTAACAGCTTTTAGGTGCTTTATTGGCAGCACCACCCTTACATGTTACATGAACGCATCAGCACCGAAAACATGGAGATTTTTTTCTTTTGGGGGGCATTTTGTTTGTGTTCAGGCTTTCTCAGTTGTCTTTAGGTGCGATGTTACGAGGACGCTGCTAATAAAGTTGCGAGTAGGCCTACACATTGGATTCACGTTTATTATTATATTTAAAAAATACCCCAGTTTCTATGCTGGTCGTATCATTTTATTTTGTTGTATTTATCCGCCACACATTAAAGGCCGGTCCGTGAAAATATTGTCTGATATTAAACCGGTCCGTGTCGCAAAAAAGGTTGGGGATCGCTGCTCTATGGGACTGACAGGAACAATGAAAGACTCTGAGGACCCGGCCGAGCCGAACCCGAACTCCCGAAGACTCAAACTTATCATTTATGTTTCATATCCAGAACCTATGGGATGTTGTGCGCATGCGCGATCAACACAAAATGAACGAATCACTCTCTGAGACAACTGATCACAAACACCGATCACAATAATGGTGACTTAATAGTGCTTTTCTCCTTCAGTGATTCTGCTTGTTAACATCAGGTGTCTTCAATAATGCTCAATCATCACTCAATTAATCACTTCATTATCTCATTAACTTTAACACTGCTTCAGTGTTACTTATAACACTGAAGGAGTGTGGATTGTATAAACACTGAGAAGTGTTGATTTAACACTGGGGATTTTGCTGTGTATTTTACCGTTATTTTACAGAGCCACTCCTATAAAAATATCCTGCTCTACCACTGGTTTAGAGTGAGAATGTGTTGCTCACTCACAGTGTATAAATATGACCAAATCCCTGACATCTGTTCAAGAGTGACTCCTCATCCTACAGCAGAAGTATCTCAGGCACCCAGGATTCTTTCAGTATTGATAATGCACCTGCACTGGCTAATATGTTTCCTTGCCTCAATGTGTAAGTAAATATTGTTTAATGATAAAACTTTACAATTAGGATCAGATTGTTACTATAAGTTAATACATTAGGCATTAAAATGACAACAATTAACATTTTTAAAACAACTGTTAATCTTGATAATGTTAATTTATAGTTATTGTTCATTCATGTCTGCACTGTTAAACATTTTAGTGTGAAATTACAGTGTGGGTTTCACAGCAGGACTTTTCTTGTATCTAACTGCATTAAAAAGTGATTTTGTTGTGAGTTTACAGTATTGGAAAACACAATTTACTGTAAACAAACAACACCATACTGTATTTCTACAGTGCATATGTACTATGAAGGCACCCAGCATGCAGTGTGACATGAATAGATTATGCTGAGGTGTTTCTTGATTCGGTAACACTTTACACAGCAAAATCCCCGGCACTGTAAACCCTAACGCTCAAAAGAATTAATTGGTTTGAGTTGGACAAACTTAAATTAAACTAATTAGTTCAGTCAAATTAACTTTTATGAGTATTTAGCACTTTATTTTTCTTTCAAGGTCACAGAACTGATATATTTAAAGTAAACTGAACTGTTTCATTGTTTTGAGTTTTATGAAATTATTTATTTTAATTTAGACAAACTTAAGTTTTACTGAAATGGCTTGGATGTCTAATTCTCAGTATGCTTTGCCGATGCTTATGCTTTTTTTGTGGGCAAGATTAATGTTAAGTGGGAGATTTAGTAGTGATTAGTGCTAATTTAGAAGAATCCTGATAATGTTGGTTTTAGGATAGTTACCATCATGGTGACAAGTGGTGCATGCAGCTTGATTTGAAAGCAAATAAAATCTTTAATTTGCTGCACTCATACAGCAAGTGCTTCTGTATAACATACTGTTTTTAACATGTTAGTAAATTAGTATTAGCAGAGTAGCTTGTTAATGTTAGCCAAGTTTATTTGTAATGTAATGTAAAATAATGTGTAAATGTGTAATGTGTACACAATAAATTCCCTTTTGTTAAATTAAAACAGCTTGATGTTCATATGGGAACCACCAGCAGAGTGTTAAAAGTAACACTGAAGGAATGTTAGAGTTAATTATATAATTAAGTGATTAATTGAGTGATGATTGTTCGATTACATGTTCGATGATTGTTCGATTGTTCGATAACAAGCAAAATCACTGAAGAAAAGAGAAACACAAGAACTACAACTGACTTCCAGACACAGATGAAATCAACTGAAAATACATGAAATCTCTGTTACTACAAACCAGTTTGACCTTATTTCCGTCATTCATCTACAAAAGTTCTTTTTGAGAATTAACAGTGTTTTAGATGGTAATGTTTTATTGAAAATTATGGTAATTTTATTAAGATCAAAGATCAAACATTCTGAATTTTAATTTCTAAATACATTGCGAGAAAGAAAAACAAAGAGACAAACACTAACATCAAGAATCAGCTTGTGAGTCTCAACAATGGTGACATGCTTCATGTTGCAATGCATGCAGGGAGCCATTAGTTTTATGATTTGGTGACTCCCAGCATGCATTGCTGCAAGAAGCATGACACCATTGTTGAGATTAATATTCTAATACTTGATGTCTTTGTGTGTCAAAAAAAGTTTCTCAACAATATTTTAAACAAAACAAAATTCTGAATGTTTGATCTTTGGCAAGAAATCATCATTGGTGAAAATAATTTATTGTCAAAACATATCCATATTTGGCAAGTGATGAGATTAGCAAACTATATTACCTGATCATCATTGTTTCTGACTTCCTTTGTAACAAATTATGTGTTTTGATAAACACTGTTACAAAGACCTCAAACTTGAATATAAAATGCCAACAGTCAAACTGCCCACCTAAAGGAAACACTGATCACAAAAATTGTGACTTTACAAAACCTATTATTCCAATACTTATATAGCCAATAAAACATCAACATCTACACCTCTATTAATTCTCAATAACTGGTTGGTAATAAGTGAAGCTGGTAATGCTGTTTGTGGAGTTGTTTAATCTTCTTCTGCTGAGATCTTCACAGATTTAATGTATTTTATCTTCAGTTGATTTCATCTCCGGAAGTCAGTTGTAGTTCTTGTGTTTCTCTTTTCTTCAGTGATTCTGCTTGTTAACATCAGGTGTCTTCAATGCTCAATCATCACTCAATTAATCACTTAATTATCTCATTAACTCTAACACTGCACCAGTGTTACTGCGCCAGAACACGGTATGACGAAGCCAATCTGTATATATGAATGGCTGTGATGGGAATGGGCAAATTTGGCCAGGATACTAGGGTTAAACTCCTAATCTTTTCCGAAAAGACATGCTAGGATTTTTAATGACCACAGAGAGTCAGGACCTCGGTTTAACGTCTCATCCTAGGGACGGTGCTCTTTGACAGTATAGTGCAGGGGCGCCCAATCCTGCTCCTGCCGATCTACTGTCCTGCACAGTTCATCTCCAACCCTAATCAAACACACCTGAAGCAACCAATGAAGGTCTTCAGGATCCATAGATATAAACACTAGATGTCGCCTTGGGGTTCTAAACATGCGTCAAAACCGCCGCCATCTTTGAACAGGGGTCTTGCCATAGGAAGTAGCTAGGTAACGCTGCTATCTCCGCCTATACTTCAATTTTATGGATGATACCGGACTTTTGTGCTGCGTATGGATGTTCACACGAACGAAATCTAAACCAGACAGCATGGGATTAGATTTACTCTGTGGATGGTAGTCAAGTTGTTTTTTTATAAGTTCAGTGTACATTTCTCTGCTTGGCGGAAGAAAATGAACTGTGATTCTCGCACAGCTAATGAACTGTGAATATTCTTTAGATATTATTTGAAATAACTCTTGTGTTTAAAATGTACAATATGCAGGAGTTGATCCTCAATACCCACTTTTGGCTGTGATGTGCTGTGTTGTTCCTAACTTTTGATTTTTTACCGATTGTACTCAAACCTTTTAATGAAAAAAAAAAAAAAAAAAACTGTAAGTACAGTCCTAATAGTATGCTGGTCCTCTCCCTGTCAATCTTCAAACAGTACATCCATGATTATTATACATAGAATTCCGCAAATCTTATGTATGTGTGCGTTTTGCACAAGGACAGTGGGCTCAAGGGCTTGTTTCTTTTCCTTGCAAACTGGGGATGGAGGTGTGGAAGGACACTGAAATTTGTGAAAATGTCAACTGTTTAAATCCTTTCTTTAAAGTGAATTTCGTTTTGTATAAATTGTATCTTAATTTTAATAAATTTTATTCATCAACAATTTGCTTGTTGATATAATCATGGAGGCGTCCGCGCGGTCACTTACTTATTGCACGGAGCGCATCTCATCCTAACTTAACGAAACTCAGCCTATGCCTCACACAGACAAGAGAAATACATCAAATACACAAAGCTTAAATAGTCTTTAAACGAAATAATTTAAAACGAAAGAAAAAAGCTAGGCTACTCTCTGATTATGTAATCCATTATGTGCATTTCTCTCTCTAGGCGCGTTCACTACGGAGATGGCGATCGTCAACTTCATCTCTGCAGCCGAGTCGACACTGTCAGAAGTTTATTAATAAAAATCAATGCACCCGTCACCGGATTTACAAATGCACTTATTGCTTGTTGCACGCACACATATTATGTCGAAATAACGAGATATTATGTTGAAATAACATTATTCTTAATAAAACATATTTTAGAATATTTGATTGAATGCTGAATGTTGCGCTTGTTCAATTTAATAAAATTAAAAATTTAATTGTGATCATTAAAATAATTGAATATTAAATATTTAGTGGCCAAGTTTTGCTCATTTATATATGTATTATATAGCAATAGTTTATTCTAAGTTTACTCAAGTGGAAGAATGTGACTAATAAACGTAGGCCTACTAGCACTATGCATTATATTTTGAAAAAGAAGTAATTATCTTAATATCAAAACCTTAAATTTCCTCTGGACTCAATGATAAATACATGACTGACCGTTGGAACGAACCATAAAAACTAGAAAATCGCATTCATGACGATTTATGGTGATTTTATTTCCGTTAGACCTTTGCCTACATTGACGCTGATGCATTAAAGAGGAGGGGCTCCCCTGTTCCAAGATGGCGGCTCTATTGACGCATTCGTTCCAATGAACTGCCGTATACAAGGCGACATCTAGTGTTTATATCTATGTTCAGGATCACTTGAAAATTAAAGGCAGGTGTGTTTGATTAGGGTTGGAGATGAACTGTGCAGGATCGGCAGGAGCAGGATTGGGCACCCCTGGTATAGTGTGTGTCCCCATCACTTTACTGGAGCGTTAGGACCCACACAGACCACAGGCTAGTGATGGAAGTCTGACACTGAAGCTTTGAAACATGCTTCAAATCATTAACTACAATTCCATTTGAACCACTGCTCCGAAGGTTGCTTTGTTACGGAAAAATCACGTTACAAATGACGTCCGAAGCAGCTTCATCCTCTGAATGAATCACCTGAGTGGTTCGTAGCGTCACCGCAACACGTAAACCAGTCAGTGCTGCTACTGCAACTGGCACCGCCTGGTTTCGAGTCTGAATTGTATCACTCAAAGCATAAAAACTTTAATGTACAAAATTGGGTTTGGTTCGTAGTAGCCTCTACAGTGACAAGCATTAGTTTGTTTGTATCGATTTTATTTTCATTACTATGGAAGCTCTCTAGGAAGAGAGGTCATTCTGACATGTAGGAAAACTTTATTCTGATCGCTCCTGATAAGGGTTGTGTGCTGGCTGTTAAATATTATTATTAAATATTAGGATAAAAGTAGAGTTATACAGTATAACTGCTATCAGTAGCATATATAATAGCTGTTTCAAGTCTGTATAAAAACATCTGAACAAATTTTCTGTAAATGTGGCAGTGATGGAGTAGGCTACTCGAGTCCTGGACTGGGACTCGAGTCCGACTCGAGTCCCTGTTCTCTGGACTCGAGTCCGACTCGAGATTCTATTCTCAGGATCGTGACTTGACTTGGACTCGCGGACTGATGACTCGTACTTGGACTCGGACTCGAGGATATAAAATCGGACTTGAGCATTCATCAAATGAATGACGCTGGATGAAGTTTCTGACTAAATAGGTTTTAAAATTTGATATAAGATGTTACACTTTTCCTGTTTTGGGCTCCAAGACCGGACGGGATCTCTTTTTTTTCCTGCATATAAGAACGAGCAGAGAGAACCAGCCGCGCGCGCGCGCTCTCACCGTCTTCAAACAACACGAGCTCCCTCCTCTAATATTAATCAAAATCAATTGACACGATAGTAAAAGGTCGGAAGACCGAAGTTTTACGTAGATCATTCAGAGATTTTTTCTCCTGAATTACCGCGAGGTGTGAATTGTGCTGAAACAATAATAATAAAAAAAAAACCTTTGCCTTATCTTCTCTGAAAAGCGTTCCGCACATTCAGCTGACATTAGCCACAATTTCAATAAACGAAAAGACCTATCTAGTGATGAAATGTTTTCTGTGTTGACACAAATCTTGTCCTGTCCTAAACTGCCGAGATAATCACACAAGGCGTGCCGTAGGCTACACGTCCATTAATGACACGTCCGATTCGCGAACTAATGACTCCTTTGAACGATTCACTTTAATGAATGGTTAAAACAACTGTCCTTCTGTCCAACAACGAACTCACGAGACGTCTGAATCGGTGTATAACAAATCGGTAACACTTTACAATAATGTTCCATTTATTAAACTCTAGTTAACTACATTAGTTAACATTTAGGCTACTATTAATAAACTGCACTTCTACAGCATTGTTAATGTTAATTTTAACATTTAGCCTACTAATAGCCTACATTATTGAAATCAAAAGATTTTATTTATATTTATTTATATTGTATTTATTTATTTATTATTTATAATTGTCAACACAGTGGTGTCATTTTTGTTTAATGTAGACCCTCTTTTATAATTATATCAGCTCTTTAAAGGTGCCAGAGTAGAGAAATGTAGGCAGTCTTGAAATATAACAAAGACTCAACCTTGATGACTCATCTCGGACTCGAACACTGGGGACTCGAGACTCGACTTGGACTCGAACTCAGGTAATGGTGACTCGACTCGGACTCGACTCGGTCTCTTCTTTGGTGACTCGGACTTGGACTCGACTACAACACTGAAATGTGGAGAGGTTGTGAGCAAAAAAAGAAACAGGCTCAGTCCAAAAAGTGTGGAAAAAATATTGTTCCCTAATAAAAATTGAGTGTTCCCTATCTCACATACCCCCTGGCCATAGTTACAAAGGCACACCCAACTTGTGCTATATTTTCCGTGTGTGTGTGTGTGTGTGTGTGTGTGTGTGCGCACTAGATTTATTTCACTCGTCTTAAAGCCTCCTGTCCACTATCTAGCCATTTAAATGCAGCCTTGGCACTTCACCAGGCGAGGTCGCTGTTACTGAAGCTTAGAGTAACAAACCCATTTTCAAAACAATTCTTCTAATACCCCTTTTCCACCATCACTGAACCACATTTCCCCCTTTTCCACTAAAAAAGAACTGGTTCGGAACTGGTGCTGGTTCAAAGTTGGTTCAACTTGCGAACCTTCTCAGAACCTGTTTGTTTTTCCAATGACTAGAGAGCCCAGCGAACAACGTCGTTATGTCACTGTGTACGTTGCCATAGGCTACGTCTTACCTTCACCAAAGCTTCATTTGCCCATCACTACCACAGGGTGAGCGCCACCTGCTGACCTCACTAACACCTCCAGCAGCAACATGGTTTTCCCAGGAGGTCTCCCATCCAGGTACTAACCAGGCTCAACCCTATAGCTTCAGTGGGCAACCAATCTTGGGCTACAGGGTAATATGGCTTTTGAAACTCCGCCCTTTGTGCCAGCAACAGCATCTCATTTGCATTTAAAGGGATACTCACTAAAGCGGCACGTTTTTCTCAGCCCCAAAAAATTATCATTTAAACTTGCTGTAAAAAATGATCTGTTGGGTATTTTAAGCTAAACCTTCACATCCACACTCTGGGGACATCAGAGACTAGTTTCACATTTGAAAAGGGGCATAATAGGTGCCCTTTAACTCTGGGGATTTTGCTGTGTAGAACTACAGTAACCATCATGTTTACACACAACACCTCTGCACTTCGATTTGTCTCGACATTGTGACAAAAGAGCTGTCAGGCAATAAATGGGAAAACGAAGTAACTTGCGTTACTTATTTGAAAAAATAACTTAGATATGTTGTTGTAAATTTTTTAAAGTAATACGTCACTTGACTAGTTACTTGATAAAGTATTCTGATTACGTAACTCAATCTACTTGTAATGAGTTACCCCCAACACTGCCCCCATCTAATTTTTCTTCTGTTTGCAGCATTTACAGCATCAGATATAAACACCCAACTCCTCCCTCTTGAGAAATCTTCCTCAACTTCCTTTACAGGTAAGAACACAACACTTGTAATACAAAAATGACACTTAGTGGTTGCAGAATACTACAATTAGGTGGGGGTGGTTGTGGGGGAGATAACCCCCCCAATATTTAAATCTATGCATTACAACTCCCCCAATATTTATGCCATGATCACATGAAAAGGAGGCATACCCAAACTTCAAACCCCCCAATGTTCAAACCAAATCTACGCCCTTGAACAAAGGACTGCAATTAGAGTGGTTAAGCAATTAAACAATTACTTCTACTGTATCTTTTCATTATAATTGGAATTTTAACATTATTTGAGATTAAAGTAATAAACTCAAAAGATGTTATAAAAATCATTTGTAACACTGAAAAAAATTTAAGATGGTCCAAAACTATTTAAAAGTTAAACAACACACTTAGACATCAACACTCGTCATACAAACCTCAACAATGGTGACAATCCCCCAAAAAATAATATGCATAATTTATTCATGCCGCAATGCATGCTAGGAGCAATGAATGTGTTTTGTATGCTTGCATGAAGAATGTCACCAATGTTTCATGTGCTGATTTTTGATGTCTGTGAGTGTATAAATGACACAAAACATGATTTATACAGAAAGTTAACAAGGACAATGTTATTTATCTATCTATCTACAAAGAAATCAACATATAACATCTGAAACAATGTTGATACAACTTATCTTTTACACATTTGAGTTTTAAGTTGATCAATAATGCTATAATTCTTCGTTAGCATTAAAAAAAAAACACAGCAACTTGTCTGTTATTAAAACAGACATGTTGATCTGCTTCATCAATGCAGAAATGCAGAAATTTTCTCCATAAACACCTGCAATTTTTGATTAAACACCAACTTAAAGAAAAACAAGGGTCAAGAGCCAAACAAAATCAAACACTGATCTCCATGATGGTGACCTCAAACTTAATATTTGAAACAAACATAATCTAAACATCTGTTAATTCTCAATAAGATCTTCTGTAGACGTGACAGAAATAAAGTCAGTCTGGGCTGGGTTTCCCGAAACCTTCTTAACGCTACGTCGTTCTTAAGTTACACCTTAAGCTGTACCTTATCGTTAATACGTGTTTCCCGAAACGTTCTTAGTTAAGTATACCTTCTGTAAGTCATACTTTTGGAAGGTTGGTCTGGACCTCTCTTAGCTTTACCTTATCACTGTTGCAGATCTATATGAATATAATTCTGAAGTTTTAATACACCCAGACAGTGTTCAGTTAGGCTAATTCAAGTGTTTTCATGCAACGAATAAATCTGTCATTACACTGATTGTTAATAGAATTTTAATTATATTATTATATATAATACAATTTTATACATTTATTTTAATTAAAGAGCGCTTTTAAATGCCAGTGAAAGCATAGGCTACTGTCAGTTAAGTCCTATTCGGACGCTAATATGGTTTCTCATGGGCTCGTACAGTAAGTCGGTGATTTTAGTGCCGTCCATAATCCATAATATCAGTGTTTTTTCTCATCCAACCCGCATAAAAATCCCTGGCCAAATCAGTACCTACTGTTTTTTGACAAACAGGTCGTATGTTAATTTAATTGCCGTCTGAATCCACATCTCCAAGTTTAAAAGAAGAGATTCAAAATTTAAATCTTTTTTGATCACTGCCGAGCACCGTACATGACGTACGCTTTTATTACTGAAATGCTGGAAAGTATTTCCAAGAACAATATTTCATCGCAGCTCCACCTCAGCGAACAAAAATGGGAAAGAGAAGAAAGCACATAAACATTTGAAATGGTTATTATGGCAGCAATATATGATACAATTTTAAAATATGTAGGCAAGGCTATTATAGGCTATTATAGTTTGGGTTATTTTTTAACCCAAATAAATGCTAATAAATGCAATTTCAACTATTTCTGAAGTGCTTCTTTTATAAAGAACACCGCTTTCTCACATAAACAGCCCCTGCACGAGAGAATAATTGATTCTCGAGTAATCGATATCAGCAGATTCAGCACCATCGCCACGGACAGCGCCGGTTAACGTCACACGTAAGAAGGTATTTCTTAAGCGGCTTCCTAAGGTATAGTACGGGGAACACGCCTAGAAATGGTATACTTTCAGTTAATTTATACCTTAAGAGTCTTCGTAGCGCGCTAAGAGACAACGTTATCGGGAAACTCAGCCCTGGTTAGTAATAAGTGAAGCTGGTAATGCTGTTTGTGGAGTTGTTTAATCAGATCTTGAGAGAGTTAATGTCTTTTATCTTCAGTTCATCAAGACTGTGTCTGAATAAATTTGTAGTTTTTGTTCTTATTACTCTTTCTTTCAGTGCTTGTTCACAGCAGATTCAGCGTTTTGAACTAATCGGTTAAGTTAAAGATTCAATGACCCATTAAACAACTGCCTCATTCCTGAACGAATCATTAGTTTGAACTAAACGTTTGAATAAATTGCTCAATGACTCACTCAGTAAATGGTTTACCTCCTATTGGTGGTTTAGGGTTGTGTTAAAAGTATCATTCTTTCCAATATTTCATATTTGTATTTTCAAAAAAATATTTAAAACAATCTCATAATATTATTTAATGCAGTTATTTTTCACTGTAAATTATTTAATTTGATTGGTAAGAGCCATATAGTGTCTTATTATTATAATTTAATTAATTGATCAATTTAAGAATTTAAAATGAAAGATGAAGCACATATTTAAAACGATTAGGGAAAACGCTTTTTATAAAGGTGAAAATATAATAAATATGCAGATTTAAATATGTCAAAGCTGACTGATGAGAATTTTGCTTCAGAATAAATTATATTTACCACACACATACACAAAAAAACAAAAGAAGTGAATGACCAATCTTGTTCGGAGGATAAGCACATGAGAAGGCTTAATGTCGAGCCCTGAGTTATATTTTATATAGGCTATTATTATGGTTATGTGGCGAGCAGGAGCCTGAGTATAGTTTTACACATCAACCCAGTCTATTCTGTAAAATTAATGATTTGCAGAGTCTGAGCAATAGTCAACGTTTGATTTTGAGTTTGTGTATGTCTGACAAGAGTATGAAATGAAGAAGGATAAATGTTTAAACATGAAATTCTCTTTCATGTGTGCTTGGAGAATATATTCTCTGTGTTTCTGAATGTCTCATACACACAGGGCGGGGGTCAAAGGCTGAAGTCTGCAATTCAACACAATATGGTGATGCTAGAATTAAACTTTGGAAATATCTCGGCTTAGAAGACGATAACTCTCAGGATGACAGAATGTGGCCCCTGATGAACAACTACAAGTACAACTCCTACTATGGCAACAGGCCTGCAAACACTTATGTGGACATATATGTGACCTCCATCACCAATGTGGTATGAGTCCAGCATGATTTATCTTCTCATTCAAGTCATCATGGGATGTCAAGCAGTTGTAGTATCATCTCTCAACATATCTTTTTATCTACAGAATGAAAAAGCCCAGAGTCTCTCAACACAGGTCAAAATGATAACTGTAAGTGTTTTAAAAACCTATTTCATTCTTTTCACAAAGTTTTACTCAATTTACAAAATATTGTAACATGAGTTTTATTTCATTTTCAAGCATGCATGATCTGTCTTGTAATCATTCTGAACTTCATTTAACTTTCCAGGCATGGCCAAATTTGAGAATGAAGTGGAACTCAAGCGTTTTTTGTAAAATTAAAACATTTGCAGCCCCCAAAAATATGTTTTGGACTCCAGACATTGGCATAATGGAAAGGTATAAAAAGAAAAAAATGAAGGATTTAAAGGCTTTGTTTATCACTGTTAACCCTTGCTGTAAAAAAAAGGTACAATTCTGACCGTATCACACCATTTTCCATTAAAACAGTAATATACAGTAGAAAACAATGCATTCTGGGTAATATTTGTCATTTTCGAGAAAGTAGCCTACAGGAATGTAAGGTGAATTAACAGCACTCAAAGTCGACACTCAGAGGCTGTGTCCAAAATCACACCCTTGAAAAGCTCTTTACAAAATGTAAAAACAGATCATTTATGAAGGGAAAAACCATTCAAGTTCAGCATCTCACTCTACAACACTTTTAAATTAATGATAAAAAAGCCATTTTTTTACTTTAAAAAAAAACTTTATCTGCTTTATACAAGGTGAATTGTTCCAGCCTTTAGCACTAGTATATAGAAAGAAATTAATCCCCATTAAACTCTTAAATTTACAAGGATAGATGTCAGTGCTACTTCCCCTTGTGGAATGACTATGCACTTTATTCACATTTACATACTAATATATCAGGTACCTTGAAACACTTTTCTTTATTATTTTAAACGCCAACACCAATTTAAGATTTTTTTTTTCCTATTTTCAACTTTTATAAAATGTTTGTCATTTAGATGCAACTGTGGATGTGCTTTCAATATTACCCTGTATAGCTTGGAAAATAACCACATTTATGACAGAAATTCTAAACATTATAAATTGTAAGAAATAAAAAGCTATAATTTGAGACCAAAACATCCATTTCACACCTGCAAATAATGTTGAAATATTTTTTTGTATTTTTTTTATGATTTCTAAACCTGCAAAATAGCAGAGGGAACGTTTGCGCCGGAACACGCCTCCTCTTTGCGCTGAACCGCCCCGGGGAGCGCAAGTATTTTTGCTAGTTAACTGACGTGCGTCTGTGGAGGGAAAAGTCTGCTTTGCGCGGGTGCAAAATAGGAATGAAACATGCGTCGGTGTACAAAGTCAATTGCGCTGGGTGCAAGATAGGGCCCATAATGTTAGTATGATTTGTACATCAACAATTCTCATAATTTAGAAATAAGAACTTCTGTAGCTGTCTGACAGAAATAAAGTCAGTCTGTCTTTATTTCAAGACAGACTGACCTGATCAGTGTAGCTCAAACAGTAGAGCATTGGTGCTTGCAATGCCAAGGTCATGGATTTGATTCCCAGGGAAAGCAAGAATTAATAAAAACAGGAGCGGCCTGCCCAAGAGCTGTCATTCCACGCTGCATGTGGGCCAGATCATCTTTCCATGTGGGCTGGATCTGGGCTGAAACAATGTTGCTATCTGGGAATTACATTTGATTTGAATAATTGCTGTCTCCAATCATCATGTCTTTAATAATCAGTGCTAATTTATATTTTATCCATTTAGCATCAAGACAGAGTTTGGAACAGAGTCGTCTCCATATGTGCAGTTGCTCTCTTCCGGCTTTACAGTCTCAACTGATGTTTTAGCTCTGACCACGGCCTGTAAGATGGATCTCTACAAGTTTCCCTTCGACACCCAAATCTGCAGTATAACACTTCAGTCTACAGCGTATTCAGGTACATCTGAAACACATGAATCAGTTTAGACAAACAACCACAAGATAACATGGTTCATTCTTCTAAACTATTTGACTTATAAAATAATAAAATATTCATGTCTGTTCCCACAGATCAGGAGATTGAAATGGATACCTTGTCTCATGAGATTTTTGATGAAAATCATATTATTAACAAGTCGAAGGAGATCTTTCAGAGCCAGGGAGAGTGGGATCTCATCGATATACATAACAGTAATCATACCACTGATGATGATCTTGAACGGCGAAAAATGTATCAGCTGATCTATAAGGTACAGCGCACTGGATATGGAATGTAAACCAATATTCAGTATATACAAAACAAAAACAACTAGTTCATGAGTTTGTGAAAAATATGTGTAATAAATGTAATTATTATATTTTTTAAACTTAAAAAGGCAGGGGTATCAAATATCTTCTAAATTAACCATTTTATTATTTGTTTTTCGTTTGTTTTCATTATACAATTATACAATTGGAAACATACAATTATATAAATTATACACCAAATACATTATAGTACATTATTTTATCTGTTATTTAATGTTCAAAGTCAACATGTAAATTCTATGTACACAGCAAAATCCCCAGTGTTAAATTACTCTGCTCAGTGTTTATATAATCCACACTCTCAGAGTGGTGAGAAAAGGAAAGGTTAAAAGAAACACTATAAGAAACAGACTTGATATTCACACTCAAAAAAATATTTGTGTCTAAACATAAGATTTATGTATTTGAATTGCATATAAAATTTCCATCCATTTTGATTACATAGTTTTTACATAAACCAATCAATAATCTGAATGTGATTTATATTTTTAAGTCATACATAAATTAAACAGATAATATTTATGTAACTGTATTAATAAACGGAAAGTGATTCATATTTGTCAGTCATATGTAAATGAAACGGGTAAGATTTATGTAATAGTACACAGAAAAACGCCCATGGTAAATTAACACTGCTCAGTGTTCATATGTGTGCAGACTACAGAGTTAAAGCAGTGTTGAAGTTAATGAGATAATTAAGTGGTGATTGAGCATTAATTATGAACACATGCTGTTAACAAGCAGAATCACTGAAGGAAAGAGAAACACAAGAACTACAACTGACTTCAGACACGACACTTCAGGTGTCTTCAATAATGCTCAATCATCACTCAATTATTTTAACACTTTAAGGCCGCAGCGGAGCCGTTACGCAGCCGTTACGCATCTGGTGGAAATTGGGGGTAACACTCTTGAGTCTGGAGCCATATAAACTCGCAGGATAGTTAATTTAACACAGTTTTTGCTGTGCAGTTTGTGTTCTTATTACTCTTTCGAAAGATGATTGAAAGAATGTTTCAGGAACATCACACTAACCTTTAAATAACATTCTAGTAACATTAAGGAAACTGGAAATTTTTATGTTTTTGGAATGTTAGAAATCAACGTTGCTAGAATGTTGAATTTTAAATAAAGATTAAGTTGAAAGAACGTTTGAGGAACATTATACTTTTAAAACATGTGAACGCCCAACATCAGCTTGATAAAACACATCAAGTTTTATCAGATTCATGTACTTTACGTTGTCTTGCGACGCTGTGTGAATAATAGGCTACTATCGTTATAATAATACTGGAAAATTTACCTCAGAAGTGCTGGTTTAGTTTAATTCTGAGGAGCAACGGATCCAACTGAGGATTGTGAATAGTATAAGTTCTTTATTCTTAAGTGCTTTGTTCTAATCGCGATTTGGAATAGGGTCTGTAAACTGCAAAAAGACTGTTTAACCCTCTGGGGTCTAAGGTGTTTTTGGGGTCCTTGAGATGTTTTGACATGCCCTGACATTTGTGCTTTTTTCAGTTGCTTATAAACATATTAATGGCAAAGGTGTAATTACACTCTATTTAGCACAAACAGGGCTACCATAATATGTTAGCAACATGTATGTGCATGTTTGTATTTTTGTGAGAATAATGTTTATGCATGGTTATTGAAAAAAAAAATTACGTTACTGAAATATGGCCACAAAACACATACTTAATATGTGTCCACAAGACTTTTGACTAATGGATGTTGTCACCTAGAGTTTTCGCTTCAAAATGATCTGAAAATCATCCTGCCTAATCATTCTCATAAAATAATATATTGATTTAAATTTTGTAAGATGCAGGTCGCCGGCCTCAGCGTCAGGAAGTATTGCATGATATCAGGTCTCGCGATGTAACAAATTGCTTTACGGCACTGCACACATACATTCATATAGCCATTCATTCCGTCCTTCGGATGAGACGTAAAACCGAGGTCCTGACTCTCTGTGGTCATTAAAAATCCCAGGATGTCTTTCGAAAGAGTAGGGGTGTAACCCCGGCATCCTGGCCAAATTTGCCCCTTGGCCTCTGTCCATCATGGCCTCCTAATCATCCTCATATACTGATTGGCTTCATCACTGTCTCCTCTCCACCAGTAAGCTGGTGTGTGGTGAGCGTTCTGGCGCAATATGGCTGCCGTCGCATCATCCAAGTGGATGCTGCACATTGGTGGTGGTTGAGGAGATCCCCCCCTTCTATGTAAAGCGCTTTGAGTGCTGAGAAAAGCGCTATATAAATGTAATGAATTATTATTATTATTATTAGCCTTCTATGTATCATACATACCAGTGGACATGGCTCCATGTGCTCGCTGGATTCATTGAAAACCAATGCACATGACCAGAGGGAGAAGATAGGAGAGGGGTGAGTCGCCAAAGAGTTTTTACGACAGTGTTGTCAAATATCTATTCCAAAGCTGTAGGGGGAGCTCTATAGCGAAACCTGCCAGCAAAAAGCTAATAAATTGCCAAAACTGCATAGCGCCGCTTTAACACTGCTCTGTGTTTATATGGGAACCACCAGCAGGGTGTAACACTGAAGAAGTGTTAGAGTTAATGAGATAATTATTGATTAATTGAGTGATGATTGAGCATTAAAAAAACACCTAATGATAACAAGCAGAATCACTGAAGAAAAGAGAAACACAAGAACTGTAACTGACTTCCAGAGATGAAATCAACTGAAGATATAAGACGACAATAAATCTTTCAAGATCTCAGCAGAGGAGGATTAAACAACTCCACAAATAGCATTACCATCCATCCATCCATCCATCCATCTTCTTCCGCTTAAGGGATGCGCAGACTTCCCTCTCCCTAGACACTTCCTCCAGCTCTTCCGGGGGGACTCCGAGGCGTTCCCAGGCCAGCCGGGAGACATAGTCCCTCCAGCGTGTCCTAGGTCTTCCCCGGGGTCTCCTCCCGGTGGGACATGCCCGGAACACCTTCCCGGGAAGGCGTCCAGGAGGCATCCGGAAAAGATGCCCAAGCCACCTCAGCTGGCCCCTCTCGATGTGGAGGAGCAGCGGCTCTACTCTGAGCTCCTCCCGAGTGAACGAGCTTCTCACCCTATCTCTAAGGGATCGCCCAGCCACCCTGTGGAGAAAGCTCATTTCGGCCGCCTGTATCCGGGATCTTGTCCTTTCGGTCATGACCCAAAGCTCATGACCATAGGTGAGAGTAGGAACGTAGATTGACCGGTAAATCGAGAGCTTCGCCTTGCGGCTCAGCTCCTTCTTCACCACGGCAGACCGGTACAGCGACCGCATTACTGCAGAAGCTGCACCGATCCGTCTGTCAATCTCCCGTTCCATCCTTCCCTCACTCGTGAACAAGACCCCAAGATACTTGAACTCCTCCACTTGAGGCAGGAACTCTCCACCAACCTGAAGTGGGCAAGCCACCCTTTTCCGACTGAGGACCATGGCCTCGGATTTGGAGGTGCTGATTCTCATCCCAGCCGCTTCACACTCGGCTGCAAACCGTCCCAGTGCATGCTGAAGGTCCTGGTCTGATGGGGCCAGCACGACAACATCATCCGCAAAGAGCAGAGATGAAATCGTGTGGTCCCCAAACCTGACCCCCTCCGGCCCCTGGCTGCGCCTAGAAATTCTGTCCATAAAAGTTATGAACAGAACCGGCGACAAAGGGCAGCCCTGCCGCAGTCCAACATGCACTGGGAACAAGTCTGACTTACTGCCGGCAATGCGAACCAAGCTCCTGCTCCGGTCGTACAGGGACCGGACAGCCCTTAGCAAAGGACCCCAGACCCCATACTCCCGGAGCACCCTCCACAAGATGCCGCGAGGGACACAGTCGAATGCCTTCTCTAAATCCACAAAGCACATGTGGATTGGTTGGGCAAACTCCCATGAACCCTCCAGCACCCTGTAGAGGGTATAGAGCTGATCCAGTGTTCCACGACCAGGACGAAAACCACACTGTTCCTCCTGAATCCGAGGTTCTCCTATCGGCCGGATTCTCCTCTCCAGTACCCTGGCATAGACTTTCCCGGGGAGGCTGAGAAGTGTGATCCCCCTATAGTTGGAGCACACCCTCCGGTCCCCCTTCTTAAAAAGAGGGACCACCACCCCGGTCTGCCAGTCCAAAGGTACTGTCCCCGACCGCCACGCGATGCTGCAGAGGCGTGTCAGCCAAGACAGCCCCACAACATCCAGAGACTTGAGGTACTCAGGGCGGATCTCATCCACCCCCGGTGCCTTGCCACCAAGGAGTTTCTTGACTACCTCGGTGACTTCAGCTTGGGTGATGGACGAGTCCGCCTCCGAGCCCTCAGCCTCTGCTTCCTCAATGGAAGACGTGACGGCGGGATTGAGGAGATCCTCGAAGTATTCCTTCCACCGTCCGGTGATATCCCCAGTTGAGGTCAACAGCTGCCCACCTCCACTGTAAACAGCGTTGGTAGGGCACTGCTTCCCCCTCCTGAGGCGCCGGACGGTTTGCCAGAATCTCTTCGAGGCCGACCGATAGTCCTTCTCCATGGCCTCACCGAACTCCTCCCAGGCCCGAGTTTTTGCCTCCACAACCACCCGGGCTGCAGTCCGCTTGTCCCGTCGGTACCTGTCAGCTGCCTCAGGAGTCCCACAAGCCAGCCAGGCCCGATAGGACTCCTTCTTCAGCTGGACGGCATCCCTTACTTCCGGTGTCCACCACCGGGTTCGGGGATTGCCGCCTCGACAGGCACCGGAGACCTTACGGCCACAGCTCCGAGTGGCCGCGTTGACAATGGAGGTGGAGAACATGGTCCACTCGGACTCAATATCTCCAGACTCCCTCGGGATCTGGTCGAAGGTCTGTCGGAGGTGGGAGTTGAAGATCTCTCTGACAGGGGATTCGCCCAAACGTTCCCAACAGACCCTCACAGTACGTTTGGGTCTGCCGAGTCTGTCCAGCTTCCTCCCCCGCCATCGGATCCAACTCACCACCAGGTGGTGATCAGTTGACAGCTCCGCCCCTCTCTTCACCCGAGTGTCCAAGACATATGGCCGGAGGTCAGATGAAACAACCACAAAGTTGATCATAGACCTCCGGCCTAGGGTGTCCTGGTGCCATGTGCACTGATGGACACCCTTATGCTTGAACATGGTGTTCGTTATGGACAAGCTGTAACTAGCACAGAAGTCCAATAACAGAACACCACTCGGGTTCAGATCAGGGGGGCCGTTCCTCCCAATCACGCCCCTCCAGGTGTCACTGTCGCTGCCCACGTGGGCGTCGAAGTCCCCCAGTTGAACGATGGAGTCCCCAGTTGGAGCACTTTCCAGCACCACTCCCAGAGACTCCAAGAAGGCCGGGTACTCTGCACTGCCGTTTGGCCCGTAGGCACAAACGACAGTGAGAGACCTATCCCTGACCCGAAGGCGCAGGGAAGCGACCCTCTCGTTCACCGGGGTGAACTCCAACACATGGCGGCTGAGCTGGGGGGCTATAAGCAAACCCACACTAGCCCACCGCCTCTCACCATGGGCAACTCCAGAGTGGTGAAGAGTCCATCCTCTCTCGAGGAGTGTGGTTCCAGAGCCCAAGCCGTGCGTGGAGGTGATCCCAACTATCTCTAGTCGGAATCTCTGAACCTCACGCACAATCTCAGGCTCCTTCCCCGCCAGAGAGGTAACATTCCATGTCCCTATAGCTAGATTCCGCGTCCAGGGATCGGGTTGTCTAGGCCCCCGCCTTTGACTGCCGCCCGATCCACTTAGCACCGGCCCCTTGCGGTCCCTCCTGCAGGTGGTGGGTCCACGGGAGGGTGGCCCCACGTCGCTCCTTCGGGCTGAGCCCGGCCGGACCCCATGGGGTGAGGCCCGACCACCAGGCGCTCGCATACGAGCCCCAACCCCGGGCCTGGCTCCAGGGTGGGGCCCCGGCTGCGCCATGCCGGGCGACGTGTCACCTGACCCGTCACCTAGGACCTGTTTGCCTTGGGAGACCCTACCAGGGGCATATAGCCCCGACAACATAGCTCCTAGGGTCGTTTGGGTACTCAAACCCCTCCACCACGGTAAGGTGGCAGTTCAAGGAGGGGCATTACCAGCTTCACTTATTACTAACCAGTTATTGAGAATTAATAGAGATGTAGATGTTGATGTTTTATTGTAAATAATAGGTTTTGTCACCATAAACGTCACCATTATGGTGATCAGTGTTTCGTTTAGTTCGGCAATTTGACTTGGTTTTTTATTCAAGTTTGAGGTCTTTGTAACAGTGTTTACCAAAACACATCATTTATTATAAAGAAAGACAAACAAAGCTGATCTGGTGATATACTTTGAACCATCTTTTAGTAGACAGTTTCACTAAACTCATCATTGACCAAAACTGATTACTTATTTTCATAATCAAAAATTTCTTGCCATAGGTCAAATATTATGAATTGTGATTTTTGAAATGGGGAAGATTTTTTTTTTTAATTTTTTTTTTTTAGACACACACAGACATCAATAAGTACCATATGAATCTCAACAATGGTGACATGCTTCATGCAGCAATGCATGCTGGAAGCCACCATGTTATAAAAGCCCCAGCATGCATTGCAGCATGAAGCATGTCACCATTGTTGTGATTCATCAGTGTATTGTTTATTGTTAGTTCATGTTGCTTAAAACAATAATTAATGTTTACAAATGAGATTTTATCGTAAAATGAAAATTTTAATCAAACACAGATCTTTATTGGCATTAAAATTTAATGAAAATCAATATATAAGGATAGGCATTATGACAAAATTATTATATCACCAAATATGTTTTATTTCTGCTCTATAATTAAGTTCTTACTAGTAACAATTATGATTAGAAATCTCTCTTATTCAATTATTACTCGTAAGACCAACTGGTTTTTCTTTTAAACTGGTACATGGCTCACTCCTAATTAATTTATGTATTTAATTCATAATTCTCTTTGTGTTGAAGTCCACCGTGATGCTAATGCCCCCCCCCCCCCTCTCTCTCTCTCTCTCCCTCTCTCTCTCTCTCTCTCTCTCTCTCTCTCTCTCTCTCTCTCTCTCTCTCTCACAGATCACTATAAAAAGGAGACCTGTACTGTATGTCATCAACATTATAATACCAGTATTTTTCTTCCTTGTGCTGGATTTGATCTCCTTTTTGGTTGACTCAAATGCATCAGACAAAGTGACCTTCAAAGTGACTTTACTGCTGTCTATTTCTGTGATGCTGCTGATTATCAACAACACACTGCCTTCTACAGGGACAGACATCCCTCTGATTGGTGAGTCTTACATTGACCTGATTATTTAATATTACTTCATTTTTAGTGCAAAGTAATACAATTCAGTAATTGAATCTCAAATGAAGTCACAACTATGAAGGTATTTTTGGTGCAAAACAACTGAACGCCTGTGACAGTGAAATTTGTAGTTGTAGAGATTAGCCACACATGTGTATCAGTAAATTTGAAGTCACAGAGAGAAATGTTTTAAGAGTTGCAAACTTGTAGACTTTTTTTTTCTCTTCCACAAACACAACACAACAGTTACACCTTCTCAAATTCTTCATTGCAGGTGCACAAATCCTATTCTACAAATCACAAAGAAACTCGTACTCTCAAATTTTTGCTACAGTTGCTGCAGTGAATATGGTGCAAAACGCATTTACACACCCGCATCAAAAAATGTGAAGTCACGGAGAAGTTTTGCTCATCCGCAAATCAGTATGTGAATTCATCCGATGAGATTTGCACACTTGTAGAATATTTTCTCACAAATGTCTTGTATATTTTTCTAGCACAAACACAAGTACATAACTACAACTGCTTGAATCTGCTGCTACGAGTCTCAAACGCTGTTTTTCGCTTACAAGTGACAAGTTTCGCGCGCTCTCCCTTTCGCACCATTTATCAATGTCAAATGTGGTGCAAAAGTGAGCTGTGCATCTGTAGAGGCAGTGGGCGGAGCCTACATGAATATTCATGAGTTTCCCGGGCATGCGTGCAGATCGGATCATTTTAGTTCACACTCCTCGTTTCTCAGCAGGTTAAATGGATTATTTCAAAAAAAGGTAAATATAGTTTTAGCGCGAACTTAAACTACAATTGTGTATCGTTTCGTAGAGTTTATAATGTTTTTATTAATTTGCACATTTTGTGCATTCATCAATGACTGAATGATTGCAGGCATTCACTTCGTGTAGGCCTAGGCTATACAGTATAAAGCACAGCAAACTTCATTCATCTCGTTAATTTTGTTGTGCTTTTCCTTTGTACATTGCAATGCTTTAAAACTGTCTTTTGTTATCATTTGTTAAATGTCACTGCAATCAAAAATATTAACATTTTTTTACAAACAAAATATAAATTTACAACAAAATATCACAAGGTTTAAGGTTCCACTTTTACCGTAATTTTACACCTGAATGCAACACTTATTTCCAACAGAATAGCAGAGATAGAATATTCCTAATACATGAACCATTACCATATAATTTATTTACTGCTAAGCTCTTCTGATACCTTACCTTATGAAACTGTCATCTCTGGCAATAATCTCTGGGAAATAACTAACATTTTGCACACTACACTGATGTTTCTCTTTGTCATGTTCTTTCTTTGACCTTATGTGTTGCACTGTGTGCCTGGATGATACACAATGATGATCATTGATACAAATGCATGATCTATTTTGTTGCACAACAAACACTCATTCAACATTTTTTAAAAGTCATAAAGTTCCATAAACATGTACGTTCTTCATTGGGCTTCAATTAGAGGCACTTCTGATTTGAACTCCTGAAAAATGAAACCTTTGTTGGATCGATGTTAAAACATGACATTCTGGCATTTTTATCACTTAAGATTTGCATGACAAAAGTTTGGAATCACTAGTTTGGAATCACTATGATTTAAGAAATGTTATACTTTTTATTACATGGCTCGGTTGAATTCCAATGTAGAATGCGGTCTGATATTTCTTGATAACAGACCGCTGCAAAGTATAACCATAGACAGTATAAGAAGTGGACAGAGCCATCTCATTGGAATTCAATTGAGACAAGTGAAGCCCATTTTTGAGCGATTTTTTAGGACTTCCGTTCCTGACGCGCAGACTCAAACCGACTCAAACAGAGCTTGACGACGTAGATGTGACGTGAGCAACCCGTCTGTCTTCTAGTGGCTATGGCATGGAAAATCTGAATCATTCCCTTCCGAAACTTGCAGAGACGGAGAGTGTGAGTATGAGCTGTCCATGAGCTAGCAGCAGGAGAAACTTTTGCCAGGTATTCTGATTAATTATTTTGTCATTTTGCCTCCACGTCCCCCTGATTGCGCGCGAGCTTCTCCTCCTGTCCATACAGTAATAATAATAATAATAATAATTCGTTACATTTATATAGCGCTTTTTCTGAGACCTCAAAGTGCTTTACATAGATGGGGGAATCTCCTCAACCACCACCAATGTGCAGCATCCACTTGGATGATGCGACGGCAGCCATATTGCGCCAGAACGCCCACCACACACCAGCTTACTGGTGGAGAGGAGACAGTGATGAAGCCAATCAGTAAATGGGGATGATTAGGAGGTCATGATGGACAGAGGCCAAGGGGCAAATTTGGCCAGGATGCCGGGGTTACACCCCTACTCTTTTTCGATGGACATCCTGGGATTTTTAATGACCACAGCGAGTCAGGACCTCGGTTTAACGTCTCATCCGAAGGACGGTGCTCTTTTTGGCAGTGTAGTGTCCCCGTCACTATACTGGGGCATTAGGACCCACACAGACCACAGGGTGAGCACCCCCTGCTGGCCTCACTAACACCTCTTCCAGCAGCAACCTGGTTTTCTCAGGCGGTCTCCCATCCAGGTACTAACCAGGCTCAGCCCTGCTTAGCTTCAGTGGGTAACCAGTCTTGGGCTACAGGGTGATATGGCTGCTGGCCAGTAATCTCTCTACTGTGCGACAGAGAGTCGCGTGGTTATGACGCAATCGTTAGCCTACTTTTACAAAAACTGCTTCTACGGGGCCATAACGTAAGATACAAGGTAATGGAGCATTTTATACATTGTCATGTTTCTTTAGAAATAAATAATGGACAAATGGAGTCTTCAAACGCCTCAGATGTAAAGTTATTCGCTGTCAAAGTGACGCAAAAAATGAATGGGAGTCAATGGAATGCTAACAGCAAGTGAAGTTCTGCTACAAGATGGTGGCACGCGGCCGGCTTCAACTTCCGGTCGACTTCCTTCCCGCTTGAGTATAACACACCGTTGCCATGAAAAACAGTGCGTTGCTATGGACGCAGAACGGACTATTTTCTTTAGCGGAAGCAATATAATCGTTTTTAAATCAATATTTTCCGTCAAATTGTTTATTTATTGTGTAGGTAGCCATGTAATATAAGCGGGATAATGTATAGCGAGGCAGTTGTTATAGCGAATAACAACCCCTTCAGGCTGATTCAAGACATTCAGCCTGTCGGGGTTGTTATTCGCTATAACAACCGCCTCGCTATACATTATCCCTCACATAGCCAAGCAAGGATGCCTAAAATTGATCACAAATGACAGCAAATACATTTATAATGTTACAAAAAATATATAATTTTAAAGAAATGTTGTTCTTTTGTACTTGTTATTCATAAACAATCCTGAAAACATATGTTCCATAATGATTTCCTCACTTCATTTAGCAGCACAACCATTTTCAACTGTGATCATAATCAGAAATGTTTCTTGAGCTGCAAATCAGTATTAGAATGATTTCTGAAGGGTCGTGTGACACTGAACTCTAGAGTAATGAGCTCTGCCATCACACGATTTTTTTTTTTAAACATTAAAATATAGAAAACAGGGTAACACTTTATAATAACTACACGCTATTAATCATTAGTTAAGCATTAGTAAACAGTTAATTCGTCATTTATAAACCATTAATAGACATTAATAAGCAGTTTATAAATACAGCTATAAATACTTTGTTCTTGATTTAGAAGCATATCTATAGTGTGTTTAATAATTGTATTTTCATACTTTATTAATGATCAATTTGTCATTTCTAAATGAAGTATTGCATTATTTACAAACCGGTTATTTAGGAGTTGTCAGTGATTCATAAGATCACTTAGAAAGTGTAAGTAAATGATTAATAAACTGTTTAAATACATATTATTATTCAGACATATAGTAATAGTTACTTAGTGTGTTAATACATGCTTTATTAACATGTATTTCTACTGTAATTCAGGGTTCATTCAGGTAGTTATAAAGCATTTAGTAGTGGTTAGTTAACTATTTTTGTGAGCTCATCTAAAGTGAGGACTAGTTATGCCTTGTAAAGCATTTACAAAGGAGATTTAAAGACTGTTAAATATTTTTATGTTCTGTATTACTGTGTGTGTTTGTTTCCTTTTTCCGTTTAGAAGATCAGTGAGCCTTTAAATCTCCTTTGTAAATGCTTTACAAGGCATAAATAGTCCTCACTTTAGATGAGCTCACAAAATAGTGAACTGACCACTACTAAATGCTTTATAACTCCCTGAATCTACTACATTTACTTACACTTTCTAAGTGATCTTATTAATCAATGACAACACCTAGTTTGTAAATAATGGTAAATAATGTAACTGGTTTGTAAATAATGTAATACTTCATTTAGAAATGATAAATTGATCATTAATAAAGTATGCAAATACAATTATTAAACACAATGTAGATGTGCTTATAAATCAAGAATAAAGCATTTATAGCTGTATTTATAAACTGCTTATTAATGTCTAATAAGGCTTTATAAATGATGAATTAACTGTTTAGTAATGCTGAATGATTAATAGCATGCAGTTATTATAAAGTGTTACCGAAAACGGTAGATAAAAATATTTCACAATATTACTGTTTTTCAGATAAATGGTGCCTTAAGGGCCTTACACACCGGGACGAATATCGGCGCGCGTTATTCGCCAGCGTTTTTCAACGCGTTTTTTGTGTTCACACCCAAGCGATTTTCGCTGACGATGAGCCGAGTGAACATGCAAATTCATTCCCTGACATTAGATGGCGCGATTGTCAAACGTTCGTGGGAAAAAGTTACAAGCCTATGTACATGAAAGACAATTAAGTAAAATGAAACTCACCATCAAGGCCCATTTGCTCTGCAATACCACTCCATAACAGTTCTCTTTTATCAAGATTTTTGTAGTCGCGTTTGTCATATAGTTCTTTATGTTCAGACACCAACGAGGCCAGCAGCTCTACATTCATCTTGCCTTGCATCTTCCTCGTCTTATTTCTTCCCAGCAGTGTAGACGCTATCTTCTTCGCCTGTATGTGTGCTCGGCAAGACCGTTTTGTGTTTGAGCGCCCCCAAGTTGTGTTTTACTGTAACTTCAGAAGCTCCAGACACGTGAGCAAAAGCGCCAATCTCATTGGTCGGATAGTTTTTGACGCGGCGCGTCAAACCAAAAAAACGAACCCGAGGCGTTTTTTTAAAAATGACGCTTTTACGCGTGGCGTTTTTCGCGTCGGTGTGCACACTCACATTGGCGCCCTTTGTTTAGTCACGAGGCGTTAAACGTCGGTGAATATCGCGCGCGAAATTCGTCCCGGTGTGAACAGGCCTTGAGAAGTACCTTACCTTAACTTTTGAACAGTAGTGTAGCCTATATATTATTATATCAAAACCAGCACAAGCACACCTTGCAATCAAAACATAAAAAATATATATATTGTTACTTTATTTTGCCAGTATGTATATTTGTAAATATATATTTTTTTAGAATATCAAATTGGTTGCTTATTATTCCGTAAAAGAATGTTAAGTGTTCTTTTTCCTCTCATTTACAGTAACCTAGTTGTACCAAATGTAATGTATCCATTTTTGTCCATACAACTTTTGTTTAATCCAAATAGCTTACTCATGTATTAAAGCAACACATTCATGCTTGTATGTGGTCTTAAAGGTGCCATGTGTAAAAATTGAGGTAAAAATATCCAAAAAATGAGCTACACGCATCAAAAGAATGAGAAGAAATAAGGGCGATGATGTCATTAAAAAAATGACAAGTTATAGTGCTGCAGAGATATCAACCTGAATTAGCAATAGCATTACTAGCCACGGCCCGACAGGTGTTGTAATACCAGTTTCGGCCATGGGAGGCGGTATGCGAGCAACATAACCACCACCAGCCCAACTGCAATACACGAATAACTCGCACGGCTTGTGGACGTACTTGAACCTGATGTCAATCGTGTGGAAAATACAGCCCACTACTACATTTCAGTTCAGGGAAGAGAGCGGAAGAATGGCTGAAGCCCTTGGCAAGAGACCCTTACCACCACCACACCCACCCGCTGCAGGGATAAAACGCGCTCGGAATCGCAAATAAAATCTGATAAAAAAAGGAACAGAATCAGAGTAAACATTGGCACTGCTTTCCATCGCTGGAGACAACTAATGGCCATGAAAGAAATGAGGTTCGACTCCGAACTTGCAACATTTCTGTTTATTATAACAACCTATATTATGTTTATTAAATGGCTTTCCTGAGGTAAATCTGACATAATTGTTCTCCAGCTATGTTATTGACCTCTTCACGCTGATAAAAAACACTGATTGGTAGATATTATGTATGAGGAATACATTTCGGTAAGTTGTAGCCTACTGTATCTTTCAACAGTGTTCGTGTTTTTTACTATTAGCTACTAGAGATGATCGGTTCACGTGCGCTAGGGATCTGTCACGTAACATTTACAAGCGCCAAAACGGTATTTATTATTTGAATTGCGTAATAAAATTGACAGAATCTGAGAGCTGAATTTTTTTTTATATCATAACTAACCTGCTCTGTCTAGTCTGTCGGTCTCCATGTCCTCTTTGCTTCGGGATTTTTCTGTGCGCGAGAACATAGATGTGTGTCGTGAGAGCGTGTGAAAAGTGTCAATTGCGTGTGTCTCACGGTGAATGCATGATAGTTGGCAGCTCTGGTTACGTTGGTCAACATCAGCGAATGCTGTCTGTCAAATTAATGTAATTCAAACTAACGATAAAAATGTAATATGAACAAAATGAATATGAACATATTCACTGGTAAAGGTGAAGGGGAGTAGCTTGAAGATGTCATATTCATAGAGTAGACACACTTTCTGGATGTATACTGCCCCCATCTGGTATGGAATGTGGAGTATGAATTGATTTTTTTTTACACATGGCACCTTTAAATAATTTGGCTTATTTAAATGAACAAGAATTTAAGAACAATCACACCAGGATATATATATATATATATAAAAATAATATATATATATATAAAAAAAAAAATATATATATATATATATATATATATATATATATATATAAAAGTGTTAGCCCACAGATACATTTATGAGGGTTTATTTAATTGCATTATTAAATTACTATTAATCAACAAATGATAACAATTAGTAAAAGACACAGTTTTAAAGCTTTGCAAGGTGAAATTTATACGACGAGTTGAAGTTTGCTGTGCTTTATATAGCCTACACGAAGTGAATGCCTGCAATCATTCAGTCATTGATGAATGCACAAAATGTGCAAATTAATAAAAACATTATAAACTCTACGAAACGATACACAATTGTAGTTTAAGTTCGCGCTAAAACTATATTTACCTTTTTTTGAAATAATCCATTTAACCTGCTGAGAAACGAGGAGTGTGAACTAAAATGATCCGATCTGCGCGCATGCCCGGGAAACTCATGAATATTCATGTAGGCTCCGCCCACTGCCTCTACAGATGCACAACTCACTTTTGCACCACATTTGACATTGATAAATGGTGCGAAAGGGAGAGCGCGCGAAACTTGTCACTTGTAAGCGAAAAACAGCGTTTGAGACTCGTAGCAGCAGATTCAAGCAGTTGTAGTTATGTACTTGTGTTTGTGCTAGAAAAATATACAAGACATTTGTGAGAAAATATTCTACAAGTGTGCAAATCTCATCGGATGAATTCACATACTGATTTGCGGATGAGCAAAACTTCTCCGTGACTTCACATTTTTTGATGCGGGTGTGTAAATGCGTTTTGCACCATATTCACTGCAGCAACTGTAGCAAAAATGTGAGCGTACAAGTTTCTTAATTTGTGATTTGTAGAATAGGATTTGTGCACCTGCAATGAAGAATTTGAGAAGGTGTAACTGTTGTGTTGTGTTTGTGGAAGAGAGAAAAAAGTCTACAAGTTTGCAACTCTTAAAACATTTCTCTCTGTGACTTCAAATTTACTGATACACATGTGTGGCTATTCTCTACAACTACAAATTTCACTGTCACAGGCGTTCAGTTGTTTTGCACCAAAAATACCTTCATAAGTATCTCAATAACTTTAACTCTGATTCAGAATTACTTAAACACTCTTTAGAGAGGGACCAAATGTTATCTGAGCAGAGATTTTGCTGTACTGATTACAAAGGTCTTATCTCCTCTATCCACTGTGTTGTTAATAATAGTGCAATAATTTCCCCTGTATAAACAGATAACTCATCACTGATCCTTTTTCCTATTGACAAATTAAATTCTGGAACAGTAAGCGCTGTCTAAACTCTTCGACGCATCTGTGTACATCTGTACATAGCTGTGGTACTTTTAATATATGTCTGCATCTTATATGAAGTACATTCGTTATCCTTGTATTTCTTTTTTTAACAATGTAAAATCTACTGTAGCGTCTGAAAGTAACCAAGGTTTTATTACTGGTAGTGGTACTGTTGGACTAACTTTTAACTGACTAACTTTAAGTTCTGTTGCTTTCTGTAACACTGTCCATCCGAAGCTTTTTGTTTTCCTCCTTTCTTTTTCCCAACAAGGCTTTAAAGTATCTAGTGTTGGATGCTCTGTCTTGACTATGGCCTTGTAAGTTAACCCTTGCTGTAAAAAAAGACCAAATTCTGACAGTATCACACCATTTTCTATTAAAACAGTAATGTACAGTATACCTTAGAAAACAATGCATTCTGGGTTATATTTGTCTTTTTCGAGAAAATAGCCTACAGGAATATACTGTGAATTAACAGCGCTCAAAGTCGACAGTCTTTGTGTCCAAATCACACCCTATACCCTCATCCACTATTCCCTACATTAGTTCACTAATATAGTCCACTTGAATGAAAAGAAGAGTGTGGTTTCAGACACTAATGAACACCTGATAAGCAGAATCACTGAAGGACAAGAACAGTAAAAAGAGAAACTACAACTGACTTCCAGCCACACTGAGTTTGAAATCAGTTTACAAACCAGTTTAACATCATTTCTTTCATACATGTACAAAAGTTATTGTTGAGAATTAACAGATATTTAGTTGTTGATGTTTTATTGAATATAATAAAGTTTGTAGTCACCATGATGGAGATCAGTATTTGCTTTAGTTGGTCTCTTGACCATTGACTTTTTACAATTAGTTTCTCTCTGACTACTGTAATTGTGCGTTTATAAAATAGATTTATTATGGCAAGAAACAGTCAGGAGGAAGTTGATCATGTGTTTTTGGTGTGATGATGCCATGATCATTCTGGACATGTCTGATTTGCTGATCTCTTCCCCATAATTTGAACTTTTGGTTATTTAATCATATATCTGTGTATCTACAACATGAAATCAATGTTTCATGGCAACAGCGTTGCCAGTAATTTACAGTAAAAAAAAAAAAGAAAAAAAAAAAAAGAAGCCTGGTAAGGTCTAACAGTGTATGTCAAGAAATCTGGACATTTTTTACTATTTGGAGAACATTCTTGTAACAAAACTCTGTTAGCTGAGCAGTTTCCTGTTTTTCACAGGGGTTTTCTGCGGTGTGATCTTCTTTCTAATTGCCATCAGCATGATGGAGACCATCTTTGTGAATTATCTGATGGCTAAAGGAGCTAAGAAGAGATCTGTGGAAACTAAAGCTGATGTTAGTGGACAAGATGGTAAGAACTTACACAACATCAGATTATGAGGAACTTTGTCATGTATTTACGTTTACTTCACAAATTAACGTTTATTAGTGAAATGAAGTTTAAGATTTGTTTGCTTTGTAGCTTTGGTACATATGCAAAGAAAAGATAATACAATTAATTAATATCTGAGTAAATAAGACTCTAAAATAGTACAAACTGTTTAGATGGATGGATAGATGAATGAAAATAGCATTTGAAGTCTGAGCTTAGCAAATGTAAAGCCATGCATTATCAAATTCTAAACAAGCCACCCCAAAACCACATGTGAAATTCATTTGTTTTTCTACAATAGAGTATCAGCAAAGATTCCCCATCGAAACATCATATGTGAGATTATGCAGACAAAACATTTATACAGAGCTATTCTTTTTTCCTCTCACAGTTGGTGTAATAGACCAGCAGAATCCTCCAGACTCAGTTAGAGATCAGAATGAAGAGCAGTCTTGTACTCCTGACCGTCTGAAGGAGATCCTCACTGAGTGTCGACAGAAGACATCTCTGTACTGGACCAGAGTGGCAAGAATCATAAATGTGACCTTCTTGGTTCTTTACATAATCACTATTATTGTGTTTATGTCTGTGCTTTGGAAGCATTGGTATATTCCATAATGCTTCAAATAATTAATTTGTCTGTGTAGGGTAAACTTAAAATAAATAAATTAGTTCAATCAAATTAACTTTTATGAGTATTTAGAACTTTCTTTTTCTTTTGAGTTCACATAACTGACATATTTTAAGTAATCTGAATTGTTTCATTTAATTTAGACAAACTTTTTCAGTTATGTTGGAATTTTTAGGGGGGTAATCATTATGGTGAAGAGTGGAGCATGAGCCTGGTTTGAGAACAAGTATATGTAATCCATGTTGACTAAACAAGTCAGAATAAGCAATAAAAAATAAAATGAGTTCTTGTTATCTTCACATTCTCCATTAAAAAAAAATCTTCAAACTGAAAAAAAATATTTATCCATTGAAAAATGATCTACATATTTGACAGAGTCAGCAGAGTTAATTTTGAAAAAGATCTAGTTGAAGTTTCCTGAAGGTTCCAAAACATCATCATTTTGTAACCAAACCTTAAAACATATGCTGATAATAACACCATATTTGGCACAAAAAAAAAAAAAAAAAAAAAAAAAACGTCTAAAGGGGAAATATATGTTCAACTTTATTGAAAATATTGATATAAAGAATATTCAACATTGTTACCTAACTGATTTTTCTGCTAAGCAGTCAGGTTGAGAAGCGTGTCATTGGTTAAAGGGATAGTTCACCCAAAAATTTAAATTAGCCTCATAAAAAAATGAGATTTACTCACCCTGAAACCATCCTAGGTGTAAATAACATTCTTATTTCAGACGAATACAATCAGAGTTATATAAAAAAAATGCCCTGGCTCTTCCAAGCTTTATAATGGGCTTCCAATAATTTTTTGGAAGTCCATCAAAGTGCATCCATCCATGATAAAGGTGCTCGAAACGGCTCTGGCGGGTTAATAAAGGCCTTCTGAAGCGAAGCGATGCATTTGTGTAAGACAAATATCCATATTTAAAACTTTATTGACCAAAATAACTAGCTTCTGGCAGACCGCTGTACACACCGATTTATGGTGAAAGAGTAACACTTGAACTTGACGCACAATGTAATGACGAACTCGGTTGCCCAGCCCTGTTTGTTTGAACCGCGAGAGGCGTAAAAGCTTACGCTACTCCTACATCCTACGTCATACACCATCAAGGGTTACTCTTTTGGCATTAGTTGACTTGCATACGGCCTTCTGCCGGAAGCTAGTTATTTGAGTTGATAAAGTTTAAGTTTCAGAAGGCCTTTATTAAACCACTTGAACCCCGATAATTGCTGCTCGCAGCTATATTTTATTATTATTATTGATATTCTGTTGCATAATCTTGTACATGGATTGCTACATGGGTAGCCTTTAAAGTTTAAAGGGATAGATCAACCAAAAATGAAAAATATCCCATAATTTACTCACTATGTAGTCATCCTAAGTGTATATGACATTCTTATTTCTTATTATAACAAATACAACGGGAGTTATATTAAAAAATGTCCTGGCTCTTCCAAGCTTTATAATGAGAGTAAATGGGTATATTCTTTTGGCAGTCCATCAAAGCGCATCCATCCATGATTAAAGTGCTCCACACGGCTCTGGCGAGTTAAGGCACATGCGTAAAAAGATAATGTTTTATTTAGCAAGCCTGTTACCCTCTCAATCATAGATGGAAGTGACCATTTACAGCCAATACAGTAAATTTACCATAGAAAAAATATAGATTCATTTTTTTTTAACAGTTAACGATAATTCATAGGCCCATGGCGGACATGTTTTTTGAGATACATCAATGTACGCAGAGACAATCGTGGCGGCTCGGACAAAGACATAGCATGCCAATTTTCAAGTCAATCGGACAAACAGTTGCAAAGGTATGACCATTTTCATGTCTTTTCTATTTTATAGTGCCAACAAGTGGCCAATCACCGAATTATTTTACCTTGACCTCAAGTGGAGCTCTTACATATGTGTGCCAAGTTTGGTGAAAATCTCTCATTTCCTTTTTGAGTTATAGCCATTTTGGTAAAATTAGCTCCTCCCACTTCAAACATTTTTACACGCCTTAACGACCATGAATCAAACATTTCTACTTTTTTTTTTTTAGATATATAATTATTGCTAGTCAGACTCCAAAAGAATTTTTCTGTAGGGCCTACATTTTTTAAACACATCATACAAAGCTACGACATCATGTAGACACACAGATAATAAAAAAAAATCAGCACATGAATCTCAACAATGGTGGCAATAAAAAAAGACCATTCGGCTGCATACGTTATTCATGTTGCACTGAAACATGAAACTTTGATTGTCTTTTAAAGTCGACATGAAATCAAAATTGACCCTATTTACTTTGTTAGCGCATATTACTAGTCTTGTGGTGAACAATTAATCCGTGCAAGTTAATACACAGAAAAAAATTGTTTGCCGTGGTAATCTTTAATCAAAGTCTGAAAAGTTACTTCCGGTCTGAAATGGCGTCTTTTTCTGATGACGTATGCTTGACGGCTTGGGTTGAAAAACGCTTAACCACTCCCCTCAAACCGTTAGTCTGCTATGAGCGAGAGATGGAGAGGAGGAGCGCTGACACTAAAACCCTGCCCTCTGTTCAATATTCCGTTTCACTTGGAAGTACGTCACAACACTGGAGAAAAGTCGTTTGCAACTTCCGGTTCACGCAGACTTTAATGTCCATGAAACCAGAGAATGTCTAATAGGAAGAGAATAGGCTCTATGCACGAACGCTGCTGACGTATTTCCGGTAGGATCTCAGCCGGCGTCTTTACTTCCGCAAAGCGCGTTCTATAGCGAAGTGTATAGCGGCAAAACTTTAATAAAATTCATTTTCTCAGAAACGGAGACAACGATTTTAGAAACTGATTCGCTAGTTGGATTTTGCGCGATATGAGAGAATACTCACCCTCAAAGTTGTCGATGTAGCTCGAAATTTATAATTTAAAGAACTTCTCTTTCTTACTTTTATGTGTGACAGTTAACTGCCTCACAATATTGTTAACATCATTCTCGTTAACCGCTGGAAGTTCTTGTAAACAGCGAGTGTAATTTGCCATTATCTCCACCTAATGCAAAAACGGCTTCCGACGCAGCACCGGATGTAACTGGGCGGGCTGAGACAAAACGTGGAAGCGATCGTGCATAGAGCCTATTGGCACTCTCTGCTTACTTCCGGTTTCTGGACTGGCTGCAGTAACACGTCTCTGTCCATGCGGGGGCGCTCGCAGGCGAGTGCAGAATGAATGGAGGTCTATGGCGAAAAACCCTCAAAATCCACTTTTCTCAGGATATAATTTTTTGTCTAGTAATTTGAATGTTGTATTCGAAAGGAGATGCAAAGAAATTACACATTGCTGGGTGTTAGATTTTTTAGAGTCTCTTATTTGGTTTAAAAAGTCTTTTAAAATGTCAATGACGTCAGAATGCTGACGTCATTAGCAGAATGCTAGCGTGTTATGGGCAACAACAACTCAACCTGTAAGAAATCGAAAGGACATAAGTACTCGTTCATTCAACTTTCGACCTATAACCCATGTTGAACTTGCAAAACCTACAATAAAATCTGAGATTTCTCAACGGCAATCGGGTGAAAGAGACACATTTAGCCATCTAGCCCCATAGACTCCCATTCATTCTGCTCTCGCCCGCGATCACCTCCAGTGGAATTCTAATGGAACTGCAACCAAGATCGATACAATGGGGCTAATAGGAAGTGCCAAGGCTCTCCATAGACGGGCTCTGATGAAACTTTGATGTCACCATTGTTGAGATTCATGTGCTGATAGTGTTGGGGGTAACTCATTTCAAGCAACTGTAGTTATATAATTAGATTGCTTTTTCAAGTAACTAGAACAGGGACTTGTTATTTATTTTTTTATTAAAGGGATAGTTCACCCAAAAATGAAAATTCTGTCAGTAATTCCTCACCCTCATGTTGTTCCAACCCCGTAAGACCTTCGTTCATCTTCGGAACACAAATTAAGATATTTTTGATGAAATCTTAGAGCTGATCACTCCTCCATAGGCTGCTAGGTGGCCCAAACTTGCTGGCCCAGAAAAGTTATTAAAGAGATCGTTAATATAGTCCAAGTGACTACAGTGGTTCAATCTTAAGTATATCAAGCGACGAGAATACTTTTTGTGTGCAAAAACAAAGAAAATAACGACTTTATTCCACTATTAATTTCCTTCTCTCTGGACCTCTGGTTGGTTCGCGTAGTGTTTTTGCGCAGCGCGTCTGTGTTACACGTCACCACGTAGGCTCACTATTGGCCGACGCTGGTCATGTGTGTGATGCGTGATGACGTATAACACAGACGCGCAGCGCAAAAACACTACGAGGCCCAGAGAGAAGGAAATGAATAGTGGAATAAAATCGTTATTTTTGTTTGTTTTTGCGCACAAAAAGTATTCTCGTCACTTGATATACTTAAGATTGAACCACTGTAGTCACTTGGACTATATTAACGATCTCTTTAATAACTTTTCTGGAACCAACGTTTTTCTGGGCAGGCCACAACATTATGCTTGTGATAGTAACATGCAAATACCACAGGGGGGCAATGTTTGCTAATGAATCCAAGCCATAGCTACGGTAGCCTGGTCATGTCAAGCACTTCGCTCTTGACTCGCACGTGAGACTTCAGTCACCGGTAGGCTGACTTACCATGGTTGTTTACCATGGCAGCTGCAGAGCCAAAGAGGATTTTTGGCGAAAATCTATTTTTTAACCCCCTGGAGTCGACAATCGCGCCGGCGATAGGCTCGCTTTTTTTTCTTATAAGTGCAAAAGAGATTCAAAATATTCTGTTGACTTTGACCTTAATTACGGAGAGCGCGCGCTATTCAAACGCAAATAATCTGAGGCGATCCACGCAAACCTGTTAACGCCCACAATCAGCTGGATAATGTACTTTACAACTGTGAGCAATAATACTATCTTAATAATAATCCTGGAAAATTTACCTCAGAAGTGCTGGAAGTTTTATTTCGAGGAGCAACGCAGATCTGGCTGAGGAATAGGTCAGTTCTATATTTGCTTTGTTCTAGTCGCAATCGTGTCTGTAAATTACAGGCAAAAAGACTGTTTAAATATGAATCGCGTTTCTGTGTGTGAATGAATGAATGCACAGATGCGCGCTGTTGTGGACCTACTACAGCTGGAACAAATACTGTTTCAAAATGAATCATTGCTTTTCACCAAAAATATAATTTAGCCTGAATTACCGGTATTTGTTGTTAATGTTCTGTATGCATACCATAATGTTATATGGTAACTGTACGTTTTCAATAAATGAATGAACCTTGTATTTTATAGGTTCAAATAGACACAAAATCTCGTTTTTATTCATTCTACTGGCAGTCCGCGTTTTGCTCAAATAGAAATAAAGGCCTGTCTCTAATTCTGGCCTCCTTCCAATAAAGGCCTGGGCCGCGATGCACTTGAGTAAAATAAAGGCCCGGGCCTATATTAGAGGATTTACGGTATCTGTACTTTTGAGTATTATTTTTTCTGGAAACTTTTTACTTTAACTTCACTACATTTGAAAGACAAATATCATACTTTTTACTCCACTACATTTCTGTCAAGGTCCTTGAGTATAAAGTAATGTAAGTCAAGGGATGATTTTTTATTTTTTTTTATCTCTAAAACATTTTTGTTTTTTTTGTAGGTGACATTCAGACAGCCTATCAGTGATCACTCTTGTAGGGTCACGTCGTGGAGTTTAGCCATTTTCCATCATGTTCTTTGAACACTAATCAACTCATGGCCAAAATGTACGACGGCAGATCCTCGGCGCAGTGAGTGCATAAGTGGCAAATAGGTCTTTTTGTTTGATAAAGCAGTTTGGTAACACTTTATAATAACTGCACGTTATTAATCATTAGTTAAGCATTATTAAACAGTTAATTCATCATTTATAAAGCATTAATAGACATTAATAAGCCGTTTATAAATACAGTTATAAATGCTTTATTCTTGATTTAAAAGCATATCTATAATGTGTTTAATAATTGTATTTTCATACTTTATTAATGATCAATTTATAATTTTTAAATGAAGTATAGCATTATTTACAAATTGTCAGTGTAGCGTTATTTAGGAGTTGTCAGTGGTTCATAAGATCACTTAGAAAGTGTGAGTAAATGATTAATAAACTGTTTAAATACATATTATTATTCAGACATATAGTAATAGTTACTTAGTGTGTTAATAAATGCTTTATTAACATGTATTTCTACTGTAATTCAGGGTTAATTCAGGTAGTTATAAAGCATTTAGTAGTGGTTAGTTAACTATGTTTGTGAGCTAATCTAAAGTGAGGACTAGTTATGCTTTGTAAAGCGTTTATAAAGGAGATTTAAAGACTGTTAATATTTCTATGTTCTGGATCACAGTGTTGTGTTTGTTTCCTTTTTCAGTTTAGAAGAAAACTGAGCCTTTAAATCTCCATTATAAATGCTTTACAAAGCATAACTAGTCCTCACTTTAGATGAGCTCACACACATAGTGAACTGACCACTACTAAATGCTTTATAACTACCTGAATCTACAACATTTACTTACACTTTCTAACTGATCTTATTAATCAATGACAAACACCTAGTTTGTAAATAATGTAACTGGTTTGTAAATAATGCAATGCTTCATTTAGAAATGATAAATTGATCATTAATAAAGTATGAAAATACAATTATTAAACACATTATATATATACTTATAAATCAAGAATAAAGCATTTATAGCTGTATTTATAAACTGCTTATTATTTCTAGTAATGCTTTATAAATGATGAATTAACTGTTTAGTAATGCTTAACTAATGATTAATAGTGTGCAGTTATTATAAAGTGTTACCAACACTTGATTCAAATGTGCATAGATGACACATAGATGTGTACTTCTTTTGTTGGGTGGTAGGAGTGTTAAATAAATAAAAAATTATGATTAAGGCTGTCTTTTTTTGTCAATTCAGTTTAATTTCTATAGGTTTTATCACATTCTACAAGCTCTTAAATTCCACAGACACTGTCTAACTGATCTGTATATTCTCTAGGTTGCCTCAAGAATAATAAAACATTGCACTGACATTTACTTTTGATACTTCTGTAGTAGTCGATTGTCGAGTTCACGCGCGTGATCATAGGTAACTAAACCTATGCACGTGAACTCGACAATCGACTACTGTGGACTTCGACCGAAAACAGGATGTAAATACAGGTATGTGCGCTGGCTGAATTAACATCACTTTTATTCATATCTTTCACATCTACTGCAGTCAGATTCACCGTGTTCACTCTGAAGGAATCACTCACATGGCTGGTGCACTTGTAATGACACATGAAGGTTGTTAAGAGGCTAAAAGCAGGTTTAAAACTTGCCCCATTGAAGTCAACAGGGTGCAAATTTTAAAAAGAGGATAACACGGTGTAGGCAACACCGATTTTTGTCGTTGTTCTCTGTACTGTTAAAATTGAGCGGAGTTTTCCTTTAATAGGGAGTGGGCAGGCTCTCCGTAGACGGGCTCTGTTTAAACTTTCTTCTCCTGCATCCTCTTCTTCTGTTATCCAGAACAGCAGCAGCTGAAAGGTTTGTTTGAGCGGCGCCTCTTCTGTACAAGAGTGAAACTGCATTTCCTTCAGCCGAGGCTTATTATTTCACTTTTGGTGTGAAAGGGTCTTTGCATTTGCCCCAAAATATTACTTTTTTGTTATAAAAAAAAACAAGCCCAGCCCAAGTGAAAAAAAAGTAACACAACAGTAATGTAACGGAATAAGTTACTTTTTAAGGGAGTAATGCAATATTGTAATGCATGCATTACTTTTCAAAGTAACTTTCCCCAACACTGCTGATGTCTGTGTGTGTCTTAGACATGTAGGAGTTCAAAATGTTTTATGTATTTTGTGATTTCAATATTCATCAAAATAACTGATTGTTGAAACTGATCTATCTTATGCTGAAGATTCACAGAGACACCATTATTACTAATTATAACATTAAAACACACATAAAAACACAGATTAGACATAGGATGAGATCAAGATAAATCAATTAAATTCACATTTATTTGTGTAGCGCTTTTCACAATACACATCGTTTCAAAGCAGCTTTACAGAAAATCCAAGGCTGCGTTCAGCCCCGACAAAACGTTGCACAACGTTTTTTAAACAGAAACGGTGATGCGTTGAACACACTGTTCTGATGACGCAAGAGTTGCAACTATGGCAGCTGAGAAGGACTAAAACACATCTATTTAGCCTCACAAACTGACTTTATTTGTAGTTCATACTGTTTTAATACCCTGTATTTTCTTTCTCATTTGAAGGAAAAGCACTTAATTACCATTGTTTATTTCTATACCAAATGTCATACACTTGCAATGAAGCTAAAAATATAAACAACTACATCATTATGTTGATATCCTATATTTTTTACAATAAAACTTACGACAAACATTGTCTTCTAATATCCTCAGTTGTTGCGTATAGTGAGCTGCATCGAACACATTTGTAAATGACTTTCCTTGAACCCATTGTGCGAGTTCACTTTAATACCGCGTGCTTTATATACATGTTGCTGCTGATTGGACTGCAGTTCAGACACACCCACCAAACAAGAGAAAACCTATCTCAAACCCCGTTGCACACCGGTGCACGCCGTTTCCAGGAAACATGACGTTCAACCCGGAAACCGTAGCAAAACGTTGCGCACCGTTTTGAACTTGAACATGCCCCATGAGTCCACATTACAATTTAGAGTCTGTTATCAGAGATATGTACTGTAGTATTGGTTCATGTTGATTCAGAGTTTGCATCATCTTAAGTCTTCGCGAGGTTTGTCTCTTCACATGTGTTGGGAATCTGAAGTAATCATAATAGGCTGGATCCAAACTGGAGCTGACATGATCTCTAGTGTAGTCTGGGGCACATCCCAGATAGCAACATTGTTTCGGCCCGGATCCGGCCCACATCTTGCACTTGTGGAATGCGGATCTGGCCCACATGCGGCGTGGAATGACGGCACTTGGGCGGACCGCTCCTGTTTGCCAGATCTGGGCCACAAGCAGGCCATAGCAATGCCACATGTCAGCCAAGAGCAAAGAAATAAACCAGAACTGGACCTTATCTGAGCCACAAAGTCTGTGTATATTAAATATGAAGTCAACTCAGCCTTAATAAGCCTGTTTACAAGCAGAATCACTGAAGGAAAGAAGAGAACTGAAAAAGAGACGAGCAGAAACACAAGAACTACAACTGACTTCAGCCACAGCCTGAGATGAAATCAACTGAAGAGAAAAGAAGACATTAAATCTGTGAAGATCTCAGCAGAGGAGGATTAAACAACTCCACAAACAGCATTACCAGCTTCACTTATTACTAACCAGACTGACTTTATTTCTGTCAGACGTCTACAGAAGTTTTTATTGAGAATTAACAGAGTTTTAACTGTAATGTGTTTCTTTTTTAAGTCACCATAACAGTGATCAGTGTTTCCATTAGTTGGGCTCTTAACTCTTAGTATACCTTACGTCTTTTTGGCAGCTGTGACAGTGTGTTTGTCAAACACATTTGCAGCAGCAAAGAAAGCTAAAGTGAAACGAGATCAGGTGATAATGGTTACCTGATGATGGTTTTAATAATCATCATGAAATAACCTTTAATCACTGATGTTTTTTGGACTCTAACAATTGTGTTGAGCTATTAATATTTTCACATCACAAACCCTGTGTTACTGCAGCATGAGATCCAGCGATATTATAACAATCAGTTAGAAGACTTTATCAAACATGAGTACGAAAAAGTCAGTTTAATATGACACACACAGACATCAACAATCAGCGTATGAATCTCAACAATGGTGACAATCAAATGTACTTTGCTGCAATGCATGCTGGGTACCAGCATAGTACAAAACTCCCAGCATGCATTGCAACATGAATAAATTATGCAGCTGAATTGTCCTATAATTTTGTTTGATTCTAAATATTTGCTTTTATTTTTTGCTGTTGTTTTTGTTATGAATTATTAGCTTTTCAGTGATGTTCTGAATTAATCTGTGTATCTAAATATTTGTGATTGTCACCATTGTTGAGATTCATACGCTGATTGTTGATGTCTGTGTGTGTCATATTAAACTGACTTTTTCGTGCTCATGTTTGATAAAGTCTTCTAAATGATTGTTATAATATTGCTGGATCTCATGCTGCAGTAACACAGGGTTTGTGATGTAACAATATTACTGGATCAACACAATTGTTATATTCCAAAGACATCAGTGAAACAGGCTAATTCATGAAGAATATAAAATCATCACCAGGTAACCATCATCACCTGATCTCATATCACTTTAGCTTTCTTTGCTGCTGCAAATATGTTTGACAAACACACTGTCACATCAGCCAAAAAAGATAATACACTGTAAAAAAGAATACATTGATTTTATTGATATCTAATTAATACAAATGAGGCAACAGATTACAAGCAATATTATTAATTAAATTTAACAAATTAGAATTGAGTAATAATTAATCAAATGAATTCCTTTAAAGGTAACCATTTAAAATGAGTAAAATTTACAAAATATTTTATTGCCAACATTGAAGACACCTGGTGTTAACAAGCAGAATCACTGAAGGAGAAAACCATAATTAAAGTCACCATTATGGCGATCAGTGTGTGTTTTAGTTGGGCTCTTGACCCTTAAATTATTAACTTTAAGTTTTGTTTGGCTGCTGTACATGAGTTATAACAGCCAGATGAACAAAGAGAAAAGGTGATGTAATGGCGTTGGTTGTGTTTTAACATAATCATTATTTCACAATCATTTGACCTGAATCACTGAACTCATAGAGTCCAATTTATGAGTTAGGTGAACTATATTAATTATAGCAGCACTGGCCTTGTACGGCATAATATTTTTTAACTTTTACAATGTAAGGCAAATAATTTCTAAAAAGTTTCTCTTACATAAAAAGGAGACACACAGCCATCAATAATCAGCCTGTGAATCTCAACAATGGTGACATTTATAAAGCATGTTGCAGTGCATTCTGGGTTCCACCAATCAAAACTCATTCATGGCTCCCATCATGCATTGCTGCATGAATAAATAATGAGCTTATGTTCAGAGGTGATCTGTTCGTCACCATTGCTGAGATTCATACGCAAAATCTTGATGTGTGTTTGTGCCAAAAAAAAAAAAAAAAACATGTTTATTTATTTTTTATTATTGATTTGATCATTTGGATTTCATTGAAAAGGCTAAAAATATTATACTGCTGTAATTAATAAAGTTAACTTAACTCATAAATTGGACTCTATATGAGGTTCAGTGATTCAGGTCTAATGATTGTGAAATAATGATTATGTTAAATCACAACCAACACCATCAGATCATCTTTTCTCTTTGTTCATCTGGCTGTTATAACTCATGTACAGCAGCCGAACAAAACTTAAAGTAAATGATTTAAGGGTCAAGAGCCCAACTAAAACACACACTGATCTCCACAATGGTGACTTTAAATATGGTTTTCTCCTTCAGTGATTCTGCTTGTTAACACCAGGTGTCTTCAATGTTGGCAATAAAAGATATTTTGTACATTTTACTCATTTTAAATGGTTAACTTTTAAGGAATTCATTTGATTAATTATTACTCAATTCTAATTTGTTAAATTTAATTAATAATATTGCTTGAAATCTGTTGCCTCATTTTTATTAATTAGATATCAATAAAATCAATGTATTCTTTTTTACAGTGCAGGTATAACAAGAGTTAAGAGCCCAACTAATGGAAACATGAATCACTCTTATGGTGACTTTAAATGAAACACATTAGAGTTAAACCTCTGTTAATTCTCAATAAAAACTTCTGTAGACGTCTGACAGAAATAAAGTCAGTCTGGTACCGAATACTATAGTATTTTGGGATACTATAGAAGTACTATAGAGGTATAACATCACAGAAGTATTATACACTACTACAGTATATAAATCTTATAGGATTACTATAGTTCTTTTTCGGCTAAATTCACATCACGTGACGGGGCGTTCCCGGGGGCGTTCCCAGACCAACCGTCTGTATCTATATATTTTTTTTTTTACAGTCTATGATCTATACGCACTGCAAACAGAGTGTGTGTGAAACGGGCGAGAGGCTGTGCCCATATATCCTCATTCTCAGATTACTCCTCAAATATAGTCCAATTGAGGGAGTGAATGAAAATGAGTGAGTTCATTCAGAAACTGAGTTCGCCAGAAGGGATGCCGCTTTTGCATAGTTTTGCTGTATAATAATCATTTGAAACTTAGCAAACTGGCAGCTCCATGCAAACATTTATCTTGAACTCTGTCATGGAAACTAGCATGTATTAACCTTAATTAGACAATTTAATAATCAATTAAAATTAAAATTATATTTATGATTTTATGATAATCAAGCGTAGCGTTAGTTCTGGCAGGTCACGTTAGTCAAGCTCGCATTCGCTGATCCACATCTACCTATAGGAATACGACACCTATCACCGTATACATATATAAGCTCCTTCAGCATTATCAGCAGCTATCGCGTTTCTCATGAGCTAATTAAATGGTGGAATTCGGCAGGCAAACAACATCATCTCACAAGGAACCGTGCAATCGGGAATTTAGCAAGAGGAATTAGTTCCCCACAAGGATTTCACCTTGAACACGAGATTTGCCGCATTGATCATAAGTTTCCTGATTTGGAAGTGACCTCAGTCTGCATTGCTGCATTATTGACACAGGACTCGACTTGATTCATTCTCCATTCATCTCTGAAAGTCTTCACAAAGCTAAGTCCCTTTTAATGCTCATTGCTAAAATCTATCAGGGTTTTGGCAACATGCTTGTTGCTAATGCTGATACGTGTGGCTTGGGCTATTCTAACTAATGCTGAGTTCAGACTGCACGATTTTCAAAGTAGTCGGGTCACTGTTCTTTTCACACTGCGTGACTATCTGGGGTAACATTCAGTTGCTGCTGTGTTCACACTGCACGATGCATCGGCGACAGGAGGTTTCACACTGCATGACTTTCAGGAGGAAGAATCGCCGACAACTTCTGTCTGGTCCGCAAACTACGTTTTGCAACCAAACACACGCGAGAAGTGATAAGGTTACTTTCAAAACTGCACAATTTATGTTTAAAGTTAAAGAAAATAACTTCCCAGTCAACACTATGATCTCACAGTGATGTCACCATGTGGTCACAACGTCTGCAATCTGAGTTCACAGTGATCTAAAAGTGTAACCGCACAGCGCTCTCACTGTGTGCTCAAACTATGACCACAATATGAGCTCATCCCAGCTAGAAATGTTATTGTTCTATGAATGTTTTGAGAGCATTATGTTATGTTCTTGTAATATTTTCTGTAGCTAATTTTATTTTTGTAACCAGAATGTTCTCCTAAAAGGTAGGATAACACTCTCTATAAACATTTCAAACATGTTTAGTGATGACATTGATAGAACATTATCCCCCCTAACATTCTTAGACAGTTATAGCGGGAAGTTTCGATGTTTAGAAATTATGTTTAAGAGGTTTACATTAGGGCTGGGCGATATATATCGTGAGATTGTTATGCGCATCTCGTCAGTAAAGCCGGTTCCTTGATTAGTAGTAAATCACCATAACCTGCTTTCAGATGGAGCGGCATTTAGGGCTGAGGAGATAATTAAGTGATTAATTTAGTGATGATTGAGCATTATTGAAGACACCTGATGTTAACAAGCAGAATCACTGAAGAAAATCACAAATTGTAAGTTACCATTAAGGTGATGGGTGTTTGCTTTAGTTGGGCTCTAGACCATTATATGTTTACTTTAATATTTACTGTTGTTTGTCTGGTGTTATTGATCTATAACAGTTAAATGAACAAAGTAAAAAGTTATCTTATAGTATTGGTTATGTTTTGACATAATCATGCTGTGATCTGGAAAAGGCCAGAGATAGTTTATTGATAGCTTATTGAGATAGTTTTGTTTAACTTGTTAGCAGCAGTTTAATGATTTCTTCAGCCTATGATTATCAGTATTTTACTTATAATTATAAATATTTAATAAACATTGTTCTGATCAAAAGCCATTCAAAAAAATTCATTTAAAACACAGACATCAATAATCAGCCTGTGAATCTCAACAATGGTGACAATAATAAAGCATGTTGCAGTGGCTGCCACCAATCACAACTCATTAATGGCTCCCATCATGCATTGCTGTATGAATAAATTATGATCTGAATTGTCTATGTAATTTACTTTTCCTAATTGAATATTCTGCTCCTCACCATTGTTGAGATGCATAGACTGAATCTTGACATCTGTGTGTGCCTAAAAGAATGATTTTTTTTTTTTAAAACAACTTTTAAGAAATCTTTTATATTATATCAAAAATTCTGGGCATTTATGCAGAATCACAGTTATGCTGTAATCAACAACATAAATCGAAGTCAGAAAGAAGGATTTTAATGAATTCAGTGATCAAGGTCAAATGATGATTGTCATAATATAACCAACATCATCAGATCACTTTTTTTCTTTGTTCAACTGGTGATTATAATTCAGAAACAACAGACAAACAAAATCTAAAGTTAATAATATATGGGTCAAGAGCCCAACTAAAGCAACCATTGATCGTCATAACGGTAACTTACAATTTGAGATTTTCTCCTTCAGTGATTCTGCTTGTTAACATCAGGTGTCTTCAATAATGTTCAATCATCACTAAATTAATCACTTAATTATATCATTAACTTAAACACTCTTGAGTGTGGACTCATACACTCCCAGGAGTGTTCATTTAACACTGGAGTTTTTGCTGTGTACAAAGAGCCGTAGTTAACTGACAAGCTGAGCCATATCGCATTAATTATCGCTGGCGATACGTCCGCGATATTAATGCGATATGGCTCAGCTTGTCAGTTAACTACGGTTCTTTGTAGTAAATGCCGCTCCATCTGAAAGCAGGTGAAGGCGATTTACTACTAATCAAGGAACCGGCTTTACTGACGAGATGCGCATAACAATCTCACGATATATATCGCCCAGCCCTAGTTTACATGTTGAAGTTTGTTTGAAGAGTTTGGTTTGGTCACCATTGTAGAGGTCAGTGTTTGCTGTAGTTGGGCTCTTTGGTCTTGACTAGGGCTGGGCGATTTAAATCGCGATATTGTTATGCGCATCGCGTCAGTAAAGGTTCCTTGATTAGAAGTAAATCGCCATCACCTGCTTTCAGATGAAGCGGCATTTACTACAAAGAGCCGTAGTTAACTGACAAGCTGAGCCATATTGCATTAATACCGCGTACGTATCGCCAGCGATAATTAACGTGATATGGCTCAGCTTGTCAGTTAACTACGGCTCTTTGTACACAGCAAAAACTCCAGTGTTAAATTAACACTCCTGGGAGTGTATGAGTCCACACTCAAGAGTGTTTAAGTTAATGAGATAATTAAGTGATTAATTTAATGATGATTGAACATTATTGAAGACACCTGATGTTAACAAGCAGAATCACTGAAGGAGAAAATCTCAAATTGTAAGCCACCGTTATGACGATCAATGGTTGCTTTAGTTGGGCTCTTGACCAATATATTATTAACTTTAGATTTTGTTTGAATCATCATTTGAGCTTGATCACTGAACTCATTAAAATCCTTCTTTCTGACTTTGATTTATGTTGTTGGTTAGTGAATCTGCATAAATGCCCAGAATTTTTGATATAATATAAAGGAATTCTTAAAAGTTGTAAAAAAAAATCATTATTTTAGGCACACACAGATGTCAAGATTCAGTCTATGCATCTCAACAATGGTGAGGAGCAGAATATTCAATTAGGAAAAGTAAATTACATAGACAATTCAGATAATAATTTATTCATACCGCAATGCATGATGAGAGCCATTAATGAGTTGTGATTGGTGGCAGCCACTGCAACATGCTTTATTATTGTCACCATTGTTGAGATTCACAGGCTGATTATTGATGTCTGTGTTTTAAATGAAGTTATCTGAATGTCTGTTGATCAGAACAATGTTTATAAAATATTTTGAATTATAAGTAAAGTACTGATAATCATAGGCTGAAGAATCACTATACTGCAGCTAACAAGTTAAATCAAACTATCTCAATAAGTCTCCTTTTTCAGATCACAGCATGATTATGTCAAAACATAACCAACACTATAAGATAACATTTTACTTTGTTCATTTAACTGTTATAAATCAATAACAGCAGTCAAACAACAGTAAATATTAAAGTAAACATATAATGGTCTAGAGCCCAACTAAAGCAAACAACCATCACCTTAACGGTAACTTACAATTTGTGTCCATCCATGTCCAATTACATTTCTAGCTGGGGTGACTCACATCGTGTCCATAATATGAGCACACAGTGAGTGCACAGTGCGGTTACACTTTTAGCTCACTGTGAACTCACATTGTGGTCATATGGAGAGATCACTGTGAGATCAACATGTTGACTGGGTTACCTTGTAACATACGTGAGATGTTTCATGAAAGAGACGGGGGATATCATTTAAGAGGACATTGTGTGTTCAAACAACCTCTTGTGCGAACTACTGTTAAAAGCATGTGTGTTTCGGTTTGTGGGGTCACCTTATGGAACGGATTGAACAATAATATCAAACAGAGCCATAATTTCATTCAATTCAAAAATAGATTAAAGAAATCATTACTCAACCAATACAGAAATTAATAAACCTAAACTCAGGAATGGAATTGTAATTTAAAGGTATTGTTGTATACTGTTGTTGTATGTTATTGTAAGACCTGAAAGATTATATGCAGTATTTGTATACCTATTTAAATTGTAATACTATTATTTTGTGAAATAAGGGGCAGGATTAAATAAGCTATGTGCTTCCGCCTGTTCCTTCTCGAACTAATCCTTTTCTATTTTTATTTTATTTTTGTTTGTTTTTTTGTTATTAAATTCTGACTGTTTGGGTTGTATTTTGTGGTTTTAAAATTTTGTTTTGCCGATTGTTCGAGATAAATAAAAATGAAATGAAATGAAATGGGCTAATTTTCATTTTTGGGTGAACTATCCCTTTAACCAATGAAACTGACTGCTTAGCAGAAAAATCATTAACAATGTTGAATATTCTTTATATAAATATTTTCACCTTTAAACATGTTTTTGACTTGGTGTGTGCACAATTTTGTGTTATTATCAGAATATGTTTTAAGGTTTGGTTGAAAAGTGATTATGTTTTGGAACATTTAGGAAACTACCCAGTGGGCATTTGATGTCAATTTGACATCAAATTGATGTCAAAATTACGTCAAGAAATTGGTCAAAAATGAAAATCAAATTGACGTCAAAGTGTTGATGTCAATTTGACGTCAAGAGTTTGACCTCTGCTGATGTCATTTTGCCAAACAAAAAGGTGAAACGCATGGCCGTACACTTATTACCAGCTTCACTTAAAACTAACCAGATTTACTTTATTTAATTTCCGGTTTAAATAAATATAATATTTAAATAGTTTAAAATATATTAAACATATTTTGATGACACCATGATGGTGGTTAGCGTTTGCTTTAGTTGTGCTCTTGACCCTTTTCTCTGGCTGCTATAACTGTGTGTTTATAAAGCACAACTGTTGTAGCTAAAAAAAGCCATGAGATCAGGAGATGTTGGCTGTTTATTGAAGATGATGACAATATCATCATGTAATTGCCTGAATCGCTGATCTTATTCAGTGTCTAATCTTTGGTTATATAGGACTTGTGATTTTAATGTTGTATTATAATATAAGCCATTTAATTTAACAGCATGAGAATAATGTTTTTTTTTAATTAATAAAGGATTTTAAAAACATTTAATGCATTAAACTTAACATTATTACTTAGCTATCAAGAATCAGTGTATGACTCTCAACAATGGTGACAATCAATGAAATGCTTCATGCTGCAGTGCATGCTGGGTACCACCAATCAAAACTCACCCATATCTCCCAGCATGCATTGCAGCTTTAATAAATTATGCAGCTGGAGTTGATCTGATTATCTGGATATTTTGTTTGATTGTCACCATTGTTGAGATTCATACGGTGTTTCTTGATGTCTGTGTGCGTCTAATTAATGCCATAGATGACAGGGTTTTGTGCACTAAATAGTTTTTAAAAACCAAGTACATTATTTGATAAACAACACTGCTAGACATGCTGTAGAATCAAATTACTTCTGTCATGAATAAAACCGCTTTTAAACCACAAATCCCATATAATCAAAGCATTAGACACTGAACATGATCAGGGATTCAGGCAGTTACATGATGATTTCATCAATAAACAGCCAACATCTCCTGATCTCAGTTTCTGGTGGCTTTTTTTAGCTACAACAGTTGTGCTTTATAAACACACAGTTATAGCAGCCAGAGAAAAGGGTCAAGAGCACAACTAAAGCAAACGCTAACCACCATCATGGTGTCATCAAAATATGTTTAATATATTTTAAACTATTTAAATATTATATTTATTTAAACCGGAAATTAAATAAAGTAAATCTGGTTAGTTTAAGTGAAGCTGGTAATAAGTGTACGGCCATGCGTTTCACCTTTTTGTTTGGCAAAATGACATCAGCAGAGGTCAAACTCTTGACGTCAAATTGACATCAACACTTTGACGTCAATTTGATTTTCATTTTTGACCAATTTCTTGACGTAATTTTGACATCAATTTGATGTCAAATTGACATCAAGGTGCCCGCTGGGTAACTAGATCTCAAAATTTACTTAAATTAGGTGTAGATCAATCTTTTTTTCTTTTATTTTTTCAGTTTGAAGTAGTGATGGCAGTCTAACACTAAAGCTTTGATACGTGCTTCAAACCATTAACTGCAATTTCATTTGAACAATATTTGCACTAGATTTATTTCAGCCTCCTGTCCACTATCTAGCCGGGATCATTTAGATGCAACCTTGTCTCTTCACCAGGCGAGGTCGCTGTTACTGAAGCTTTGAGTAATGGACCCATTTTCAAAACAATTCTTCTAAGTGGTTCAGTGCTTCACCAAAGCTTAATTTACCCATCACTAGTTTGAAGAGGATTTTTTTAACAGAAAATAAAAATATAAAAAAATTCATTTTTATTTATTTATTTATTTATTTTTATTCATGCATGTTTAGTCAGCATGAGTCTGTAAGGCCCGTGAAAATGGTCCAATGGAGGTTTTCCAATAACACAGGGAAGGTCTCACGTGCTCTGTCCTTTCCTCATGCGAAGTATTGGTGGTTAAATTTGTAATACATTAATCATATGTATTTACTCGTTAATTCATCTGACTCCATAAATGAAAGGTTTTAATAATATCTGTGCCTCACTAAAAGTGAGCAGATTTTTGACTATTCCTTTTAACCATTAAATGAACGATGTCAAGATCAGTTAGAATAATCACATGTAAGGATTTATTATGTCAGGTAAATGTATCATGCCAATTTCATAATCAATTCAAAGATAATCGATACAAAACATCAAATGCTCTGGAATAGAGAGAAGATGCAAACCCAACTTTAAGAAATACGTGAGGCTGAGAGATCTATCTCTCTCAGCCTCACGGACCGATCTGAAGTACAGAAAAGGCCCCGATCTGCCTGCTGTACTCCATTAAATAGCCAGACCTCTTTCACATGTAAACATGTGCTAACAATAGTAAATTTGCATTCTGAGGTACACTGTACCTCTTGGGGGGGGGTGACCATTTGCTTGAGAGATCAACCCCTCCTTGTATGCTAGTTATCCATAAACCTTCAAAAACCTTATTACCTTGTGTTTTACTTATTCTGAGATGAGAGAATTGTACCAGTCGCACTGTGACATTTTAAACGATACCAAACATGAATATACTCTGTCATAATCATTCACATTAAACTGTACATTTTCTTGGGTGAAATCAGGTAGTCACCTGAGCATGAGAGAGAGGGGGTGAGGGGAGAGGGAAGGAGATGCAGATTAGATGACTCGGGGGTGAGGCTTTCGTCTCGATGGTGCATGAGAGCCAGTTCAAATGCTAATCTCCAGAGAGGTCCTTTTGTTCTCTCAGGGCCTGGTCACCCCCAAAACAGACCGTCTGGAATTTCCTAATTTATCAATTCTTACAGTTTTCCCTCCTTGACTCCGTGGGTCAAATTCAAATGAGCTCCTATGGAGTCACTGATAAACGTCTGTTGTCATTCTTGAGATGTCCACCCGAAAATTGTCTTTTCAATGTTAGCATCTGTAGAAGCTTGCAGAGGGCTGTGTTCACCTGCAGAACACCTGGTCTCACCAGGTGTATGTTGCTTGAGTCCAGCAGGTGGATGAATGCATTCAGGTTCTCTTCCTGTAATCCTGGGACGTGAGCAAAGTTCATAGAGTCAATCTGGACCTTTGTGACTTGTTCAGTTGATGTGTCACTCCTCCATGGAGAAACTTCTGCTTCTCTGGCACCTTCTCCACGATGATGATCTGACCCTTCTTGACCAATCCTGTCACCTCCAGCGGTGTGGTTGTCTGGGCAGACCTCAGTGGATGAAGGGCTTCTCCTTGGTTCACACTGCTTTGTGTGAAAAGCCTGAGACACCTGAAAAGCATCTTAAATGTCCACTTCATGATTGAGCACTTATGAACTTGAAGTCGTATGGAAATGCATGGGAACACATAATGCAACAAAACAAAATCATATCATGTCTAATATAAAATATCATGTTCATGTCAGCGAGTGCGAATGGTACATCTGGTCTCAAGTGTTTCTCAAGGTCAAGTAGGATGGTCTTGTTTTAAATATCCAATTCTTCACTACCACTGTGATATTACATGGTAGTGGAATTTAATTATTCTTGATCTGAATTATTCAAAGGAAATGCAGCAAGAGGTCGGTGTAACCTAAATAATAAAATCAATGGTATGCATCAATAAATCTTGTAATAACAGTTGAAGTGCACGTGTATAAATAATCACTTTGTTTGTTCATGAATCTTCCAATGCAAGCCACATATGCAGATCTAAGAAGTGACTTGGAACATGTTTAAGCATATAAGAATGGAGATTGTTCATTCCTTGTAACAGTTTTGTGTTTGTGTGTATGTGTGTTTGTGTTGGTGAGAGAGAGAGTGTGTGTGTGTTGGTGTGTGTGTGTGTGTTTGTGTGTGTGTGTGTGTGTGTGTGTGAGAGAGAGAGAGAGAGAGAGAGAGAGAGAGAGAGGGCTGGCTAAGTCACAGTCGATGACAGGGTTAAATTGTAAATTTTGTAATTGATTGAAGTGCTCACACTTCAGATCTGTCCGTTTTTATGATATTTCTGTTATTAGTGGTAAGTTGAGAAATCAGGGGCCCTCTGATCTTCCAACTCCCACCAACAATCATAGAGTTTGAAATTTAATGGCAGGTCTGCCTTAGAATTTGTCTTGATTTGTGACTGTAGCCATTCAGTTGTTCATGTGTGTTACATTAGTTGGCAGTTTGTTGTGAATAGCGTATGCTATTCTCTGTGTCTCTGTTAGACCATGATCATGAGATCAGCTCCACCCTGTGTGTGTGAAGCTATCTGGATCTGTTAGTGTGAAGATGACACATCTTCGTCTGATGTGCAGTGTTCAGCCTGGATAGACCATCTACTCCAGGTGATGATGCTGTGAGGGTATAGTGATGGAGGGGTGTGTTCAGTGTTCATGTCTGGGAGATGGGTGGAATATAATCTATAACAATTGTGTTGCAAATTTAGTTCCAGTTCTAAACTGGGAGGCCATATTTACGTAGTGTTGTACTATTGTGAGTGTGAATGGCCTCTTGAAGTGTCTTTTCACCCATCTCCCGAGGTTATGTTCTAACAATTCCGCTGTCCTGCACAGCAAAAAGTCCAGTGTTAAATTAACTCTCCTGGGAGTTTATATGGCTCCAGAGTCAGTGTTAAAATATGAGTGTTAAATTAACACTCAAGAGTGTTAAAGTTAATGAGCTCATTAAGTGATTCATTGAGTGATAATTGACCAATATTGAAGACACCTGATGTTAACAAGCAGAATCACCAAAGGAGAAAATCTAATTTTTTAAGACACCGTTATGGTGATCATTGTTTGTTTTAGTTGGGCTCTTGACCCATAAAGCATTAACTTTAGATTTTGTTTGGCTATTGTATTTGAGTTATAACTCTCAGATGAACAAAGAAAAAGGTGATCAGGTGGTGTTGGTTATGATTTGATAATCATAATTTGACCTGAATATCAACTCTCATTTAGAGAGTCAGGTTTACCTTGTTGATTACAGCAGCCTGTGATTCTACAGCAAATGATTTTTTATCATTATCAATATAGTCCAAAATATTTCTTAAAAATTGTTCTGATAAAAAGACTTAGAAACTTACTTTATTTAGACACATTGACATCAATAATCAGCCTGTGAATCTCAACAATGGTGACAATAATAAAGCATGTTGCAGTGCATTCTGGTGCCACCAATCAAAACTCATTCATGGCTCCCATCATGCATTGCGGTATGAATAAATTATGATCTGAATTGTCTTACTAATTTCCTTTTCCTAATTGAATATTCTGTTTGTCACCATAGTTGAGATCAATACACTGATTCTTGATGTCTGTATGTGCCTAAAAGAAAGATTTTGTTTTATCAGAACAACTATTAAGAAATCCTTTAGACTAGTTAGAAAAAAAAGATCTTATGCTATAGAATCACAGTGATGCTGTAATCAACAATATACATTTAAGTCAGAGATTAGACTCTAAATGAGATCAGTGATTCAGGTGAAATTATAATTATGTCAAAACATAACCAACAAAACCTGATCAACTTTCTCTTTGTTCATCTGGCAGTTATAACTCAAATACAACAGCCAAAGATAATCTAATGTTTACAGTTTATGGGTCAAGAGCCCAACTAAAGCAAACACTGATCTCCATAACGGTGTCTTAAAAAATGAGATTTTCTCCTTTGGTGATTCTGCTTGCTAACATCAGGTGTCTTCAATAATGCTCAATCATCACTCAATTAATCACTTAATGAGCTCATTAACTTTAACACTCTTGAGTGTTAATTTAACACTCATATTTTAACACTGACTCTGGAGCCATATAAACTCCCAGGAGAGTTAATTTAACACTGGACTTTTTGCTGTGTGGCCTTGATCCAGGTGGGGTCCGGCCCATCCTGGCTAACGTCCTTCAAGGAATTTGCAGAAGTAAACCTGAGACATAAAACAGAGGAGAGCGAACCACAGACAGATAATTCCAATATTTCAAAAGCATTAAATTCAGACGTGTGGAATTCTTTTACTGGTTCCATTATCATGTAAGTTGCAATTTTAATTCCAGATGTCACATGAAACCGAGTTTCATTGACCAAGTCTGAATTGTTGCTGTTGTTTCAGTGTGTTGTGACACCTGAAGCTGCTCTTTCAGTTCAGCCTTCAGTCCGCTGCATGTGCAATGCTCATTGCTTTCTCTCACTACAGCCAGATCTGTTATGGTGTCGTTCACACATTTTAGTTAGTGCAGATATTTTTTGACCTGCAAAAAACTGTGGTACCCTCCTTGTAAATTTACTTCTCTGATTAGATTACATTTTAGTTGTTGCGCAATTTGGTTTGCTATTACCTGTGCCACAATTCTAGCCGTGTTTTCTAACGGTGAAAAATAAAGGCATACCCCTCCCCTTTTGGCACTGGGTAGCACACAAATGAAATTCTGTTTCAGAAATTCAGTTTTAATGACGAAAGTCACACTTCTCCAATTATTATCCTACTCTGTGAGTGTAATATCATGTTTATTATAATTCAGGTTATAATATAATTATATTCTTTAACAATACAAGTCAAATTATATTGTTTTCAGTCTCTGAAGAGTGTCTGGAACAACTTAACGCATGGTCAAATCTCTACTTGTTCTCATGTCAATACATTTGAATATGAAAAAGGCTTTTCTGGCTCAGGGCTGATAAGATGTACATTTGCTGTTTCTCTTTTTTCTTTGCTAGGTTTCAAATACCTTTTCTTCTCATTTAGTCTTTTTAAATGGCCATTTTAATGTTTGATTATTCTATTTGCTCTTACTTTATATTTTTCCGTTTATAGATGAGGAAACTATATCGCTTTGCAGTCCTTCTCCTAAGGATGCACGACACAATCTCGCCAGTCTGGCTTACCAAAACAGAGGTAATTGGCTAAATATCTGGAATCTGCCGTATTCACACGTACAAAATAACAGACACTTAAATAGCCCCCTTGAATGCCACCTCAGGAACTTAATTCAATCGTTTCGATTAGTAGAGGTCAAGACCACCATTAAAAGACGTTAGCCGATCAACTTACTTTTCTTAAAATGGCTTTGGTATAGTCAAGCCCGTAGAATATCCACGTACACTTATCTAAAAGAACATTAAATTAGAACAGAGGTTATGGAACGCACCCAAATCCAGGTTGATCAAACAGCATTAGCTGATTCTGGACGGAAATTAACTCGTCCCCCTCATTCAAGTACACTTGAATCTGATATCCAGTATTAGTCGTCACTAATGTCTGGCGCAAACTTGTGGAAATATACGAATCCGGTAATCTATTTTGGAAAAAACGAATCTCAGAGCAATTCAGAATACATTCAAACATAACAATATTTAGTTCTCTGAAGCCTTAAATATGAAAAGGTTTTTGTTTCATGATTAATGAGATGCGTTCGATGTTTCTGATTTTCCGATTTCTTTGTCTTGTGATTTACATTGTAGCCACATGGCAATCCTATGTTCCTGTTATGGTTTTACTGCAGCTATATCAAAAATAGCAGAGTTGTCCACCAAGGAGACAAACAAATTCAACAAACACACTTGATATTTAATCCAGTTTACACAAGACACGAGGCCTAGCATACATGGCATCTACAACCTTTTACCTAAGTGTTTTCTACAACACTTACAGTAAATCTCGTGTTTTTAAAGAATAAACTCAACTAGCCTATGTGCACATTTTCTATGTGCACATTTTCGTAGCACAAACAACTATAAAGTGTGTTCTAGCACAATGTGTTAAGCACAACTACAAATTTGAAAATCCAAACAGAATATGCGTTGCTCAGAGTAGTATTCTCAAATATTTGAACAGCTTGACATCAAAATCAGGATACGTGCGATCATAGCTAGTTATAACGGCGCCTTTTTATACTTGTATTATCCCAGCGTGTTACAATGTTTTAGAGTTTATTCTGCCATCGTTTTTACAGACTCGCCACATTTAACAGCTCCTGTCAGTTGTGTTGGATATATTTTAGAGATTACTCTGCCATCGTTTTTACAGTCTCGCCATATCCCCAACCACCTAACAGTGATAACCAAGCAAAATTTTCTAATTTTCCCGAATTTTTGACTAGATAGCATAACAAATACTTTAGAGGTTTACTTTTCAGAGGAACTGAAATAAGCCAAATTAAATTGAATATCTTAATTTAATTCCATCAATGTTAAAGTTTTAGCATTTAGCATTAGCCTTGAATGCAGCATGGACAATAGCATTTAGCATTAGCCTTGAGCGCAGCATGGCTTTAGCATTTAGCGTAGCCTTGAGCGTTTTGAAAGCAACATGGACAATAGCATTTAGCATTATCCTTGATATTTGAGTTTTAGCCTGTACATCATATCATCCTGTTTTCCCAAAATTTTCTTTCCATAAACAATGCATCGATCTGCCTTTTTATTTATAAAATCACGTGTTTTCCGATTGTTTACAAACGTAGATTTTTCTTTCTCTGTTTCTTGTTAGTTTGCTCATTGTCATCAAGTGTTGCTAGTGTTTAAACAAAGCCAACACAACAATGGCCAGAAAACATGCTTCTGATTTTAAAACTTTTTAGGCTTTACTTTTTCAGCTCTTCATCGAGTTATTAATTATTTGGGAGATGTTATTCTCACTTTAGGTTTCGTTTCTTGTTGCTTAGGCAAAACAAGGCGATCTTTAAAATCTAATACACAAGGTTTTTCAATCTTCATCTGGCTGCCGCATCACATTTCTAAACAAAGCAGGGCTTTAATTCCGACCAGTAAACATTTCTTCAACACTTCCATAAAGGGCAGAAAAGGTTTACTTACCATACCAGCGGAAGAAAGAGAAGATGTTTCAAAACCTCATGCTGATTTTAGAATCCCAAATACTTGCTGGAAAGGACGTTTTCTCGTGAAACTGTTTTTATCTGTTTAGAGATCACGTCGAGGTCACCACTTTGTAAGGCCCGTGAAAATGGTCCAATGGAGGTTTTCCAATAACACAGGGAAGGTCTCACGTGCTCTGTCCTTTCCTCATGCGAAGTATTGGTGGTTAAATTTGTAATACATTAATCATATGTATTTACTCGTTAATTCATCTGACTCCATAAATGAAAGGTTTTAATAATATCTGTGCCTCACTAAAAGTGAGCAGATTTTTGACTATTCCTTTTAACCATTAAATGAACGATGTCAAGATCAGTTAGAATAATCACATGTAAGGATTTATTATGTCAGGTAAATGTATCATGCCAATTTCATAATCAATTCAAAGATAATCGATACAAAACATCAAATGCTCTGGAATAGAGAGAAGATGCAAACCCAACTTTAAGAAATACGTGAGGCTGAGAGATCTATCTCTCTCAGCCTCACGGACCGATCTGAAGTACAGAAAAGGCCCCGATCTGCCTGCTGTACTCCATTAAATAGCCAGACCTCTTTCACATGTAAACATGTGCTAACAATAGTAAATTTGCATTCTGAGGTACACTGTACCTCTTGGGGGGGGGTGACCATTTGCTTGAGAGATCAACCCCTCCTTGTATGCTAGTTATCCATAAACCTTCAAAAACCTTATTACCTTGTGTTTTACTTATTCTGAGATGAGAGAATTGTACCAGTCGCACTGTGACATTTTAAACGATACCAAACATGAATATACTCTGTCATAATCATTCACATTAAACTGTACATTTTCTTGGGTGAAATCAGGTAGTCACCTGAGCATGAGAGAGAGGGGGTGAGGGGAGAGGGAAGGAGATGCAGATTAGATGACTCGGGGGTGAGGCTTTCGTCTCGATGGTGCATGAGAGCCAGTTCAAATGCTAATCTCCAGAGAGGTCCTTTTGTTCTCTCAGGGCCTGGTCACCCCCAAAACAGACCGTCTGGAATTTCCTAATTTATCAATTCTTACAAGTCACATACATTTACACTTGTTCTCAAACCAAGCTCATGCTCCACTCTTTACCATAATGGTAACCCCCCCTAAAAATTCCAACATAACAGAAATTAGGCTTGTTCGACTTGAACCAGCGCTGCACAGACCGATCGGTGAATGACATCAAAGTACCGCGAGAGCGAATAGAAAGTAGACTGCTCCTTATGCTTTTGAATTGCTCTCGCGGTACTTTGATGTCATAAACCGATCGGTCTGTGCAACGCCGGTTGAAGTCAAACAAGCCTATTATATTGAATTAGCAAAACATTTCCCACTTAACATTAATCTTGCATAAAAACATTAGATAACACTTATAACACATTATATAATCCCAGCACAGGGGGGGGGGGGGTATTTCATGCATACTGAGTTTTTTACACTGTTAAGGAGTTGGATTCCCATGCTAAACAAACATGAATTAAGTTGTATGTTTGATGGAGTATTTCTGTGCCAAAAATACTCCTTCCGGTTTGTCACAAGTTTCGGAAAGTTTTTTTCGAGTATGGGCCTGTGTGACGTCAGATGGAGCGGAACATAGACATAATAAATACATAGACGCCCTATTGGCCGCTTTGAACCGTTGCTGCGATACGTCAACGCGTCCGCCATTTTGCGGAGGGCAAGACTGTGCTGTAATCAACTGCAAATGAACAGGTGAGCTGCGGTTTTTCTGGATAAAAACCAAAAAAAATTACATTTATCAACCGATTTCAGTGGTTTGTATTTGGTGTACAAAAAAAGTTCCATCTCTAGTTATTTAAAATTTATATAGTTAGATTTATAAAAAAAAATTGTTTAATAAGGAATGGCCAAAGCTCAGGCTTGTCATGTATTTGGCTTTTTATTCTTGGATAAGAATTGTGAACACCCCCATACTGAGATATTATTTAATTTTCACATTAAATTAAATAAAGTTTTCTTATTGTGGAAAAAGCATATTCTGTCATTGACCCGATTTCAGCAATAACAAAGATAAGGCCGGCTACACACTGGCTGCGTGGCGTAAGCGTCTCAGCTGCGTGGCGTGTCCGTTTTTATTTCGGCTCCCATGTTAACAGGTTAGAGCTTGCACACTGCCTGCGTGACACGCGCGTCTCGAGCCGCGCGGAAAACGCGTGCCTGCTAGAAATAGAACCGACGCCTATTTTTCACGCGACACGCAAGCGTCTTGGAAGCGTTTCCAGGCAAAATTGAATAGGAAAAGATGTTTATTTGACATTTTGACACGAATACATATTAATAAATGTCATTTTGATGTTTGAAAGTGTCTAGGGTTTGACATAAATGCAAATATAAATGCAATTTAAAAAAATATTATCGATTTTCAAATACTGCACCTGTCAATACAGAACGAAATATTCTATAGTCTATATTGCCGTCAACACTGCCGACGTTGTCTTTGCTGCTATATATTTATGTTTAACATGAAGTATAGGCCTTCCACAACTCTCTCCCCATGTCACCAATATGTCACCTAGCAGCAGCAGCGCCGCGTCAGACACGCTTCTGGTGTGCAAAGACACAGAAAACGCGACGCAGCCGCCACGCATCTGACACGCTTCAGAAACGCCACGCTCACGCCACGCAGCCAGTGTGTAGCCGGCCTAACTGATGGATCCTTTATGGTAATACATATGATATGGTACAACTACAGTGCAATGCAAATAGTAAATATAAAATAAAGTGAGAAGTAGGCTAATAGTAAATAGTTTAGTCAATAAAATAAACAAACAGTATACAGCAAATAAAATAGTAATGAAAAGTATAATTATATAATATCATAAGTACTATAAAATAATAATAATATATTGATAATAGCATATAGTATAATACTATAATAATAGCAAAAGAATATGAAATAGCCTATCAATTACAGAATATAGACAATAAAAAATAATAAGTTAAATAGTTACTATGAATAGTACAATAATTTAACAGCATAACTATAATATATTGATAATCGCAAGTGGTATAATTTTATAATAACAATAATAAATAATGTAAATTTATATATTTAAAAATATTCTTACATAGGCTATATAAAATAAAATGACGCAACCATGTCTCTTTTTGTTAAATTTCAGTCTTTAAAAGGTATAAGAAGCTATACAAGCCAAGAAATACAGTAAACGAGTATTCAGTCAAACACACAGCAGGCTACAACGTTAAAGTTAAATAGCCTAAATATAGCCTATAAAGTTATGAAACTTCACTTTGCCCTCAGCCAAAACGATTTGCCAAGGAACAAATTATAGATTAATGAGACTAAAGATCGCCCGTTAGATATACACAAGACAAATTATTCTCATGTTTAACCACTAGACTAAAGACATCAGATCCAGCGGCGCCGAGGTAAGGCCGTTCTCGGCGGGGTACATGAGCGCTGAGCGCCCGGTGATCGCTGGATCTCACAACTCCGAAACCGTCAGATAACATTTTTAAATAGGTGCTATCTTTATAAATAAACCACAGATTTGAGCTTTAAACAACTACATTGTCGACTGAAAAACTCTTAAAACTACATTTTGTGACACAATAACAGTAGTATTTTTTAATTTTGCGGCCTTTCTCATCTGAAAATAAAAATAGTAAATGAAATACAACCAAAAAACAAATTTGCTGTTTTCAATTGTGTGGCGATTTGTAAAGCCCCAAGCAACACACGAAATAGGCATTTTTCTCAATTCTCGTTATGAGAGGTATGGGAAAGTTGCCCTCCGCAGTATGGCGGCGCCGTTGACGTACGATCCAGCGGCCAATAGGGCGTCTATGTATTTATTATGTCTATCTATGGAGCGGAATATCCTTATACGGGTCATAAGGGCACTTCTCCCAGAAGGGCGCGCGCGCACCCGTAGACCAGAGCGAGAGAGCGAAAGCAGTACGCCCGTCAAAGCGCTGTGCTCGTCAGGGAAGTCATCGGCTGCGCTGCAGTCACAGGACTTAAAGAAATAAACAATGTCACCAAAGAAGTGCGTTCTTGTTCCCTGCATTTCGACGATGATTGTTTTATAAACAAAGCCCAGTTCGACGCCGGATTTGCAGATCGTCTAATGCTTAAGCAGGGTTCTCAAGTCTCACGCATTGGCCGTGAGACACACGCAATTCAACCAGTTCACACGCTCACACGCCACACCATGTATTTCTCACGCTGAAAAGGCAACGCCAACCAAGTTGTCCTGCAAGCTTTATATATAACGTTGTGTACGAGGCGCACGCACACGCACCATACGTTCGTTACTAGGTAACCAACAACATCGCGCGAACGCGCTGGGTTTGTGCTGGTGTAATGCATTGGTCAAAAAAAGTCAGCGTTAGTTTTTTTTTTTTCTGACAGACCAGCCCATGAAACACGTAGATCAGCGGCCCATTGGTTCTTTCCTTGATTGACACTGGACTGGCCCAATCACAACTTTAAACGAGTGAGCGAGCGTGCAGCAGTGTCAGTGTGTATCTGTCAAAATAGTCAGCTAGATGGAGAAGAAACGCAAGGAATGTGCAGAGAAATATCGCGAAACAATAGAAACAGGCCCTTAAAGCAGACGCTGTAAACTGTGTCAAAATATACAGTATGTTTTCTGCCCTTCATCAGCTCCTGTGACGATGATGATAGTGAGGAGGATCTGGATCAGGAGAGAGATGAGAAAGTGTAGAGTCCGCGGTAAGCAGAACTACTTTCAAAACACTTAGGCTATGTCATGAGTGTAGGAACCCATAACCCAGTTACAGATTATTTCCACATCTGCATAGTTGACGATTACTGCAATTCACTAGAAATTTAATGAGAGGCGTTTGTAAACCATGTTTTCCGCCAAAATAAAAGCTTGATGCAGTTTGCGTCAAAATAAAAGATCATGTGCTTATCTCTTTCAAGTATAGAAATAGGTACAAATCTAATTATGAAAGTTTCCTTTATTTTTTAGTGCATTTGTTTTTACAAAATATGACTATTACTGTCATTGGATTAATATTATAACATTATTATGTAGTGTAATGTAAATAGACACTGGAACTAAAAGAGGTTTACATTTTTCTTTGTTTAATTTGCACACTGAATATGGCGGCATGCCCCCAACCCCCCCTAGAAGGACAGAGGTCCACCCACCACAATTTTACCAAAAATCCTGTAAGAAACACGGGTATTGCTATGCCAATGCAGCTTATAGCTTGTTTTAGGATTCATCACTGTGGAGTATAGTTCAACTGTATTAATAAATGTCAAATTTTTACTTATTTCATCTGTTAACTCTCACTCGTTCCTATACTCACTCATTACATGGCATTAGTGGTTTTAAGGAATAGGAGATGGTATGCATATATTTAAGGGCGTGCAAAGATGGGTGGTGTTTATGATCATATAGTGGGCCAGTCTGGGCCAAAATGCCAGGGCCGATTTTTTGTCCCAGTCCAGCCCTGCTCTTGTGTACACACACACACAAACACAAACACACACCTTAATACTCTAATATGTCATTTGTTCACAATGTCCCACCACACAATAAATCATTATACCATTTCGACTAGACACATTCAAAATGCAAAAAGATTTGTTTTTCCAAACTGTTTGGAGCAATTTGTTATATTTTTGTATATTTGTAATTTGAAATATAACATTAAATAGTATATTTGATGTGATGAATTGCTCTGTCATTTATCAGATTTACCAATTGTTATAATTTCAATTTGTGCTGGTTAATTATGAACAATGGGTAAAATTGGGGGGCGGGGACAGGCGGGGGCGGGGCTCCATTAGGGCTCCTCCCCTAACCGCATGTGATCTCACTCCAAGCTTTTGATAAAACTTGAGAACCCTGTGCTTAAGGATGAAGCAGTCCCAACGATAAAGGTTCATGGTCGTGCGTTGGAACCACAGGCGGTGAGTAAAACTGCTTCAAATGTCTGTGTGTTGTTAGCTATCGGCGCGTAAGCACAAGAAGTAAACAACATGATCACGTATAGTTAATGTATCTATGTAGCATGCGATGTATGGTGTGTGTGTGAGTGTGTGTGTTCTTTAGCTCCGCCCACACGGCACGCCTCCAGCCGCTCGGTTTTATCAGTAAAGACTCGGTACAGCCTATCTTTCTTTTACAAATATAATAAAACTAAAGACTTTTTGGAGATATGAAGGATGCAATACTACTCTATAGGTACTCAAGATTAACATGAGATTGACTGAAATTGAGTGTTTTGTGAGCAGGAAAGGAAAAAGGAGAGAATTATTATTATTTTTTTATTTTTTTATGAGGTTAAGTGCTCACGGAAGAGATGGGTATTTATTTTAATGCTTAATTATTTTAAGCATTATGGATGTTGCAAAAGCTTCCAAAGCACAGACAAAAACACAATAATAGTGAATATGTAAAGAACCAAGAAGGTCCCATCTATGATTCCCCACATGGAAAGAACCTATATGTGGATATATGCACATATATGAAACCTATATGCAGCATATATTCACATATATTCTGCATATATGCACATATATGATAATATATATGCTGCATATATGCGTATATATGCCACATATAGGCAAAACTGAGGTGCATATATGTGCATATACAGGCCATATAGGTCTCCTGTATTGCTTCTTTATATCCACATATAAGCCCTATATGTACATACAAGATATGCCTCCTAGCTCATGGCAGGATGGTCATTTTGTAGCTCATATCTCACTTTGGCAACTGTCATACATGATGCCTAGCTCTGATAGGCACATCTATCTATTCGAAGCTCACAGAGCTGAGAAGATCAAAAAGATATATTTTTTTCTGGTCAGTTTTTTGTCTTATTTTTGTTCTTGTACTATTTGATTGTTGTTAAGTAAATAAATGATGTACATTTCTACATTTTGGGCTTTTATTTATGTTGCCTACACTGTAAAAAAAAGTGTAATTTTACAGGTAATGGTCTTTTTTTTTTTTTTTACAGGATTTTACCATTTTGTCATTATAGTGAATGCCTGTTATTTTACAGATATTTACTGTAATTTAAGGTCCACTATTAAATTTACAGGTAATTGCTTGTATTTTGGTTTTACATCAATTTTACGTTTTTTAAAAGGAACTTGTCTGTATTTTTTCTGTGAAATTAGAAAACAAGGAAAAGAAGGTATAACTGCAGAAATCTGCATCTATTCAATATGTTGTCCTTACAGATTATTAAGCATGTGGGGGTTAAAGTGAGTTTTTTAAGGTTAAATAATAGTATTTGTACATAGTAGCCTACCCTACATAGGCTACAGTAGGCCTGTATTGAATTATTTTTTATTGCATAGGCTATAGTCTTTTAATTTTTTAATTCTTGCAAATAGATAGTTCTTGCAAATAGATGCTCATTTTGATCATTATTTCATTGTCTTATTCTCCCATAATTTCATGTATATTTTATTAATATTTTTCCAAATCTCCGTTACTGCACATTCAGGGCTTTGTGTGTGTGTGTGTGTGTGTGTGCGTGCGTGCGCGCGCGATGACGCAGATTCAAATTCGCCGCCATTACGTTTACGCTGTTTAGTCCCGCCCACAACGGTTAGCTGTTCAGTCGAGTTTGGATCTGTAAGCGGGAGATTTGAATTCAGTCTACTCTTGTGAAGTGGATTGTGAGATTAACAGTGGTTCAAAGCAATCGTATTCGTCGAGAGCAGCTGTGAGCTGGAGCTCTTGTCAGTCAGTCCGTTTGGATCACTGATCTATATAATGTCATATAGATCAATGGTTTGGATTCTTCGGAAATAACGCCCTTTTCAGTGAGCCTGGTTCGTCACAGCGGACATCATGCCAACCGATCACCGGCTGAGGTAAGAGTCTACATGTGAACGATATTTTATATTACATTTGTGTTAAGTTTACGTTACAGTTTTCAAGCTAACTTTAGCATGTTAGCTAAATGATTCAGTTAACTGGCGAGAGCTGGAGGCAAAACACTGAAAATGTAGCATGCATCTTTACATTTCCCATCTGTTTTAAGAAAGATATCCCACACCTCAAAAAACCTAAAACAAGCTTTCGTAGACTTGTTATACAAGTCCGTTTAATTGTGTATAAAATCTTTGTTAATATGCGGTAGTATCAGTCAGTAACGTTAAATCAATCTCTTAAATGGCGGGACACTTTGAATCACTGTCTGGAAGCTGAAACCTCTTCTCTTAAAAAATAGTAACCACGGTTTTGGCGGATTTTTATTACCATTTTTAATAACCACAGTACTAAAAATAGACCTAATGTTACCAAGGTTTTTTTTTTTTTTTGGTTAAACCATTTTCGTAAGGGTTAATGTGGCTGTCAAGACCGTTAAGAAAACGAATTCAGTAAATACTGTAAGTTACTTGTTGATGATACAGGAAAGCACATAAGACTAGAATATGAACACAACATGATAAATTGCATATTCTGGCTGCATGCTCGCCAACACGTAGCTATAGAATGCTTATGTGCATATATTAGGCTTATAAAGTCAGTTGAGGTTTTGCATTGTCCCAGTGGAACATATTCTGACATGTGTAAATGTAATACTGAGTTGTGTAAATTTTGTTTTTTGTTTTTGTGATTTCAGGTCAAGTGGAAAGCAGAATGATCATGGCAAACAAGGTATGGGAAGAAGTAATTTAAAATATTGTAATGGCCGAGTCTTCTGATTCCATATGATTGCACTAAAAGTGGCAGAAAATGTAATTTGTTTTATTTTATATTTTCCAATATGAATATTCATTTGATCCTTGTGAGGCCACTGGAGCTGCACAAGGTTTGGTTTTGCTACAGTAAGACCACGATTGTGTTAGATTTCACCCATCTAATTTTTTTTTTTTTTTTGTATTGTAACTAGGTTCTGTCATTTAGAAACATGGCTTTTTCTATCACTTAATGACATATATCTCTACTTTTCATTCCAGCCAGAGGATCTGACGGTTGCTGCTCGCATCTCAGCCTACCTGATGGACAATTCTTGCTGGATGAATGACCTTCACCTTCAGCTCAACCTTGCCAAGACAGAACTGCTTATGGTTTCAGCCAAACCATGCGATCCTGCTGATTTGCCTTATACAACACCAGAAAGATCCGGCCCTTCCTATCGGAGCCACACAACTCCTTGTCTAAGCTCTTGTTCTATCCAGACTGGACTATTGTAATGCTCTCCTGGCAGCTCTTCCAGCATCAGTCAAACCTCTGCAACTGATCCAGATGCTGCAGCAAGACCTAAACTCACTGCTTCAGATCTGTGTGTCTCCAGAAGCTTGTGTTCTGCAAGTGAACGGCGCCTTGTGGTGCCATCATCCCAAAGAGACACCAAATCACTTTCACTGACCTTTCCCTGGACTGTTCCCTGCTGGTGGGATGACCTGCCCAACTCAACACATTTTCAAGAAACCTCTAAAGATCCATCTTTTCATAAACACTTGACCCAATAATACTAAATCTTTGTAAAAAAATAAAATAAAATGCTATGTGTACTGTGCTAGACTAACTGGGACTTGTCACTGCACTTGTTGCTTCTATTGTTCTCTTAATTTTTAAGTCACTGGATAAAATGTAATTATAAATGTGTAAAATAAGTTATATTAGAGTATAAAGGCATACAGCAATTGCCTTTTAATGTGGATATTTTTACATGTTCTAAATTATATACTAAAATTGTATTTCCTATCATTCACATATCTTGATGTGCAGTGTTTGTTTAATGAGTAATACTGTAAATGTGCAGGTATTCTGTACTTATGTTTAGTTAATTTAACAGACATTGACTGTACATTTGCTATTATTAAGTACTTAATTAGAGATTGGTTGAAGTTGTGAAATTTGAAATACAAAAATTAAAACTGTAAATAATATACAAACTTTGTATTTGAATTTATGTACTTAATGCATTTTTATACATAACTTCATAGTAGGTGAACATATAGGTGCATATATGCACACATGTATAGGTGCATATATAGGTGAACATATAGGTGCATATATATGTGAACATATATTAGGGCTGGGCGATATATCGCACGATATTGTTATGCGCATCTCATCAGTAAAGCCGGTTCCTTGATTAGTAGTAAATCGCCATCACCTGCTTTCAGATGGAGCGGCATTTACTACACAACAAAAACTTCAGTGTTAAATTAACACTCAACAGTGTTAAAGTTAATGAGATAATTAAGTGATTAATTAAGTGACTATTGAGCATTATTGAAGACACCTGATGTTAACAAGCAGAATCACTGAAGGAGAAAATCACAAATTGTAAGTTACCATTGTGGTGATGGGTGTTTGCTTTAGTTGGGCTCTTGACCCTTATATATTTACTTAAATTTTTACTGTAGTTTGTCTGCTGTTATTGATTTATAACAATAAAATGAACAAAGTAAAATGTGATCTGATAGTGTTGATTATGTTTTAACATAATCATGCTGTGATCTGAAAAAGGAAACTTATGAGATAGTTTGGTTTAACTTGTTAGCAGCAGCTTTGTGATTCTTCAGCCTATGATTATAATATACCACTTATATTCAAAGTTTTAATAAACATTGTTCTGATCAAAAAACGTTTAGATAAATTCATTTAAAACACAGATATCAATAATCAGCCTGTGAATCTCAACAATGGTGACAATAATAAAGCATGTTGCAGTGGCTGCCACCAATCACAACTCATTAATGGCTCCCATCATGCATTGCGGTATGAATAAATTATGATCTGAATTGTCTTTGTAATTTACTTTTCCTAATTGAATATTCTGCTCCTCACCATTGTTGAGATGCATAGACTGAATCTTGACCTCTGTGTGTGCCTAAACAAATGATTTTTTTTTTTAAACAACTTTTAAGAAATCCTTTATATTAAATAAAAAATTCTGGGCATTTATGCAGATTCACAGTTATACTGTAAACAACGACATAAATCAAAGTCAGAAAGAAGGATCTTAATGAGTTCAGTGATCAAGTTCAAATGATGAATGTCATAATATTACCAACACCATCACATCACTTTTTTTTTTTTGTTCAACTGGCAGTTATAATTCAGATACAACAACCAAACAAAATCTAAAGTAATAATATAAGGGTCAAGAGCCCAACTAAAGCAAACACCCATCACCACAATGGTAACTTACAATTTGTGATTTTCTCCTTCAGTGATTCTGCTTGTTAACATCAGGTGTCTTCAATAATGTTCAATCATTACTAAATTAATCACTTAATTATATCATTACCTTCAACACGTGGACTCATATACACTCCTTTTTTTTGCTGTGTACAAAGAGCCGTAGTTAACTGACCCCACATGGAAAGAACCTATATGTGGATATATGCACATATATGAAACCTATATGCAGAATATATGTGCATATATGCTGTATATATGCAGAATATATGTGCATATATGCTGTATATATGCAGCATATATGCACATATATTCTGCATATATACAGCATATATGCACATATATTCTGCATATATACAGCATATATGCACATATATGATAATATATATGCTGCATATATGCGTATATATGCCACATATAGGCAAAACTGAGGTGCATATATGTGCATATACAGGCCATATAGGTCTCCTGTATTGCTTCTTTATATCCACATATAAGCCCTATATGTACATACAAGATATGCCTCCTATATAGCTCATGGCAGGATGGTCATTTTGTAGCTCATATCTCACTTTGGCAACTGTCATACATGATGCCTAGCTCTGATAGGCACATCTATCTATTCGAAGCTCACAGAGCTGAGAAGATCAAAAAGATATATTTTTTTCTGTTCAGTTTTTCGTCTTATTTTTGTTCTTGTACTATTTGATTGTTGTTAAGTAAATAAATAATGTACATTTCTACATTTTTGGCTTTTATTTATGTTGCCTATAGTCAGAAAATCTAAACCCCAGGTTCGTTCTTTCCAGAGAGGACTGAGACAGTTCTGCCAATTAAAACAATTTTTATTTTATTAAAATATAATGCACATGACAGTCACTAATAAGTACCTTCAATACATTTACCTTTTACATTACCGACACATACAAGAAAAAGGTACTTAAAATAAAGAAAAGAAAAATAAAGATTTAAACACTACGGGCAGCACTTGGGTCGTCAAGAGACACTAACAGGGAAAGAGAATCCTGCCCCACCTCAAACAGTAATCGCTCACTACAACCAACCACTCACACTGGTGTTGCACACTAGAAAGGGAATGAGAAACTCACACTCAAGTGTTAAACACTATACCTCCAAAAAGAGAGGTGGGCAAAGTACCCTTTTTACCATTGGCCACAGGAGACCCGAGCGCTTACATTACTTACAAATTATATAAACAAAGAAAGAAAATCAAATCACACAGATTATAACAATTACTAATAAAAGAAAATACCACAAAACAAAGGACATTAATGAAAATAAAACATTCAAAATAGAAACAAAACAGCAGCGTAATCCGGGGCCGTGCGTCTTGCCATTAAAGATAAGCTTACACCGCTCAGAGCTGGAAGCAAGCCTGTTATGCACGTTCCTTCCGACTGCGTTCACAATGATTCTAACACGACTGTACAGGTTCTCGCTGCACTCGAATTGTGTAGTGACTGCAGGACACAAGCTTTAAGTTACACACTAATATTATAAAATCACACTCCATATTCCACTCATTAACATACCTGATCAAACAATGAGCAGAATAAATGCCCCGAACCACACGAGTCCACTAGGAACAGGCAACCAGGATGCAAAAAGTAACATCCCCAGCCATTTGAATGCTGCATTTTTATTTAGAGCGCAATCATGGTGATTAGTCACCAGACGGTTACCTGACACCACTAACTCTACTAGGCAAATAATTCAGTTCTCCACCAGGGGGAGGAACGAAGGGAAATACCCAATCTGCTACACATATTTAAGACATACTTGACGCCGTTCTTCATGGTAAGGGGTACGGGCTGCTCTCAGAACGCTCCCAACGCGGCATTCCCCTGCACATACCCCAACTGAGGACAGGTAGCCTGTCATCATTTTACGACCATATGTTGATCCAGTCTGTTAAAACACACACATACACAGGCACACAATTGTTTGTCTACCATCAAATAGCCTAGGTCTAGTACAGTGGTGTAGTCTAGTTTTTTGTAGTGAGTATACTGTGATTTTTCCCTCCCAGCTTCATACACCCCGTCCCAGAACGACGTCCCATAAGCACCACTACACTCACTGCATACAGTATGCATGCATGTACATGTAATATAGAGCATTCTGAAGGACTGCTTAGGCTGTGTGTTGTCAACACGGCATAGCCTACACTTCTACTACTGTGCACACACACACACACACTCACAGGCCATGGAAGCCGAAAACGTCATTTCAGTGCTTCACAACCCAGACGGGGTGAATTTATGAATGAACGCGTTAAAGTTCTGTCACAAAACAATGTGGTTACGTATCATCTCCCTATTTTAAGTGGGTAACGTTAACGTTATACGGAAATCTCTGACCGTTCCTAGTGGGTAACAGTTATAACTTACAGCGTAACGTTATACAGGCTACCTGCGTATCACGTAGACTACACCACTGGTCTAGTATGCTACATGTTTAACTTTTTTATATCACGTAACGTTACCTCATTTATTGCTCGGGACACAGCAATGTCAAGCTCTGAATCAGAAGTGTGTCCTTTTCTACGCATATTATGCTTGGCAAGTAGTCTCCGAATACTGATCTCAGAGCTTCCACGCTGGACAACCATTTCTCGCATCTTTACTGAGATCTCATGATATGGCATTCCATTAATAAACATGTCCTCAATAAAAGACATGTATGGTTCGAGTGCTATTTGAACTGGAAAATTTGACCAACTAGGACCGGACCCTCATCTGCTTTTGGCGCTCAGCGACCTACTCCTTTGAAACTATCCACTGCGCATGCGCAAAGCAAGCAGGACGGCACCGTGGGAAATAGTTAGACCTACTACAACAAATAAAGAAAAATGGAGACAACGTAAATTTGATCCATTATTTCGTTTTGGTTTACTTGTTTATTATATTTCCCGTTTCGAGCTGAAAGCAGTGAAACAAACGTCAGTTTTTCATATTAGGTTCATACAGAAAAACAGAAAAACAAAATATTGATTCGTTATTTCGTTTTTGGTTTGCCAGATTAAATGGAATAATTGAATGATCGGATGATACACCACCCCATATGGATCTCAACAATGGTGACAATCAAAAGTTTCATGTTTCAGTGTATGCTGGGTGCCAGCATAGCACAAAACTCCCAGCATGCACTGCAGCATGAATAACCTATGCAGTCATATGGTCTTTTTTTTATTGCCACCATTGCTGAGATTAAATTTGTATACCTGTGTCTAAATTATGCTGTAGCTCTGTTTTAATTATTATTATTATTATTTTTGTACGATGTGTTTAAAAAAGGTGCAGAAAAATTCTCTGGAGTCTGACTAGCAATAATTATCAAAAAGAAAGTTGAAATTCTGATTCATGGTCATTAAGGGATGCAAAAATGTTTGAAGTGGGAGGAGACTCTTAGACCAAACCGGCTATAAATCAAAAAAAAGCTCACGTGAAGATACTCAAAGTCTTAACTGTAGCCAACTACGCCACCTAGGGACTTTCACCCCAGGATATACTAGTACTCAGAAAATCTAAACCCCAGGTTCGTTCTTTCCAGAGAGGACTGAGACAGTTCTGCCAATTAAAACAATTTTTATTTTATTAAAATATAATGCACATGACAGTCACTAATAAGTACCTTCAATACATTTACCTTTTACATTACCGACACATACAAGAAAAAGGTACTTAAAATAAAGAAAAGAAAAATAAAGATTTAAACACTACGGGCAGCACTTGGGTCGTCAAGAGACACTAACAGGGAAAGAGAATCCTGCCCCACCTCAAACAGTAATCGCTCACTACAACCAACCACTCACACTGGTGTTGCACACTAGAAAGGGAATGAGAAACTCACACTCAAGTGTTAAACACTATACCTCCAAAAAGAGAGGTGGGGAAAGTACCCTTTTTACCATTGGCCACAGGAGACCCGAGCGCTTACATTACTTACAAATTATATAAACAAAGAAAGAAAATCAAATTACACAGAAAATGAGAGATTTTCACCAAACGTGGCACACATGTGTAAGAGCTCCACTTTAAGTACGGTAAAAAAGAATGTGTCAGTTGGCCACTTGTTGGCGCTATAAAATAGAAAAGACATGAAAATGGTCATACCGGTGTAACCGTTAGTCCGATTGACTGGCAAAATTGTCATGCTATGTCTTTGTCCGAACCACCGCGACTGGCTATGCATACATTGACGTATTTCAAAAAACACGTCCGCCTCAAATAACTAGCTTACGGCAGAAACGACTTACGCCAAAAGAGTAATATTTGACAATGTATGATGTGTGATGTAGGAGTAGTCTGAGCTTTGACGCCTCTTGCAGTTCAAACAAACAGGGCTGGGCAACTGCATTCGTCATTACGCTGTGCGTCAAGTTCAAGCTTGGAAGAGACAGGACATTATTAAATATAACTTTAATTGTATTCGTCTGAAAGAATAATGTCATATACACCTAGGATGGCTTCAGGGTGAGTAAATGATGGGCTAATTTTCATTTTTGGGTGAACTATCCCTTTAACCAATGACATTGTGGTGAATTTTTCTTCTATTTCGAACCTGACCTGAGTCTACCTGGGACTACCTCTACAATCGACATCCCCGAATGTCTACAGTCAAAGTTTAGTCTATCTGGGTCTCATCTACAATCAACATTCTCTAACATCTACAGTCAACATTTAGTCTATCTGGGTCTCATCTACAATCGACGTCCTCCAACGTCTACAGTCAAAGTTTAGTCTATCTGGGTCTCATCTACAATCAACGTCCTCTAACGTCTACAGTCAACGTTTAGTCTATCTGGGTCTCATCTACAATCGATGTCCTCTAACGTCTACAATAAACGTTTAGTCTATCTGGGTATCGTCTACAATCAACGTCCTCTAATGTCTACAGTCAATATTTAGTCTATCTGGGTCTCATTTACAATCAACGTCCTCTAACGTCTACAGTCAACGTTTAGTCTATCTGGGTCTCATTTACCATCGATGTCCTCTAATGTCTACAGTCGATGTTTAGTCTATCTGGGTCTCATCTACAATCAACATCCTCTAACGTCTACAGTCAACGTTTAGTCTATCTGGGTCTCATCTACAATCAACGTCCTCTAACGTCTACAGTCAACGTTTAGTCTATCTGGGTCTCATCTACAATCGATGTCCTCTAACGTCTACAATAAACGTTTAGTCTATCTGGGTATCGTCTACAATCAACGTCCTCTAATGTCTACAGTCAATATTTAGTCTATCTGGGTCTCATTTACAATCAACGTCCTCTAATGTCTACAGTCGATGTTTAGTCTATCTGGGTCTCATTTACAATCGACATCCTCTAACGTCTACAGTCGATGTTTAGTCTATCTGGGTCTCATTTACCATCGATGTCCTCTAATGTCTACAGTCGATGTTTAGTCTATCTGGGTCTCATTTACAATCTACGTCATCTAACGTCTACAGTCAACGTTTAGTCTATCTGGGTCTCATCTACAATCGACATCCTCTAATATTTACAGTCAACGTTTAGTCTATCCGGGTATCATCTACAATCGACGTCCTCTAACGTCTACAGTCAACGTTTAGTCTATCTGGGTCTCATCTACAATCGACGTCCTCTAACGTCTACAGTCAACGTTTAGTCTATCTGGGTCTCGTCTACAATCAACGTCCTCTAACGTCTACAATAAACGTTTAGTCTATCTGGGTCTCGTCTACAATCAACGTCCCCGAACGTCTACAGTCAACGTTTAGTCTATCTGGGTCTCATTTACAATCGATGTCTTCTAATGTCTACAGTCGACATTTAGTCTATCTGGGTCTCATCTACAATCAACGTCCTCTAACGTCTACAGTCGACATTTAGTCTATCTGGGTCTCATCTACAATCGATGTCCTCTAACGTCTACAGTCGACGTTTAGTCTATCTGGGTCTCATCTACAATCAACGTCAAATTAACTCAATTATTAGCAATGCCACATGTCAGCCAAGAGCTAAATGTGGGCTGGATCTGGGCCGAAACAATATTGCTATGTGGGATAATGCCAGTGAATGGGTATATTCTTCTGGAAGTCCTTCAAAGTGCATCCATACATGATTAAAGTGCTCCACACAGCTCTGGTGGGTTAAATGAAGGGCTTCTGAAGTGAAGCGATGTGTTTGTGTAAGAAAAATATCCATATTTAAAACTTTAGCAAACTAAAATAACTAGCTTCCGGCAGATGGCCGTACGCAAGTCGACTTATGCCAAAAGAGTAAATTTTTCGAGCAATTTTATCATGGATGGATGCACTTTGATGGACTTCCAAAAAAATATACCCAATCACTCCCATTATAAAGCTAAGAAGAGCCAGGGCATTTTTTTTTATATAACTCTGATTGTATTCGTCTGAAATAAGAATGTCATATACACCTAGGATGGTTTCAGGGTGAGTAAATCATGGGCTAATTTTCATTTTTGGGTGAACTATCCCTTTAACCAATGACATGTTTCTCAAACTGACTGCTTAACAGAAAAATCAGTAACAATGTTGAATATTCTTTATATAAATATTTTCAATAAAGTTGAACATATATTTCCCCTTTAGACATTTTTTTTTGTACTTGGTGTGTGCCAAATTTGGTGTTATTATCAGTGTATGTTTTTAAGGTTTGGTTGCAAAATGATTATGTTTTGGAACTGTTAGATTTTGGTGTATTTGGTCGATGGTTTGGGTGGCTCGCCAATGTATTAGATTTCTCCAATACATAAAATAAGTGAGCTTGACCAGAGTTCTTGTGGGGAGAAGAATTTATTGAAGGTTTGTAGTGTAGCAGTCCTTCAGCAGCGATGTTAGCATGTCACCCTTCAGCAATCTTAACCCAAAGTTCTGTCTTACCCCTTTTCCACCAAGGCAGAGCTGGTGCTGGTTCGGAGCCAGAGCCTAGTTTCAAATCGGTTCTTTGTTTTTCCACCGACAAAGCACCAGCTCCGAACCAGTAAAACTGGTTCTTAAGTAGCACCAAATCATTGCAGGGTCTAGAACGGAGCCAAGAAAGAACCGCTTGCGTCAGAGGCTGGGGGCGGGGTTACCGTGACCAACAAGACGAATAGAAACTTGTGACCGCCATTTTTAAATAGCAGCTAGTCGAGCTAATAGCAGCTCGATTATAATATCCGTCTATGTAAGTTACGGCGAGCTGCACGAACGCGTTGGATTCGCCGTGTTTGGATGCCGATTTATTTTCGCAAACCCATGAGCATCCATAGTAACGCAACGTCTATTATTGTTGATGCCTTGTTCGAGATGCATCGGAGCAGCGTGGACCGATCAGAGATTCGGGAGTGTTTGGAGATCATACGACTCCTTGTGCTTTTTGATCGCTTTCGCAGTGCTTTGATTTCATGTGCTGATCGTTCTGCGAGAAGCCGATGCATCTCGAACAAGTCTGGTGTGTTTGTGTTTGGCGCTGCCGCACTAGCGTTGCTGGGCAACATGATACGTATGCAGTGACGTAAGATATAGCTCTGTTGTGGCTCTCTGGCCGGTGGAAACGCAAACGGGTTCTTAGTAAGCTCGTCAGTCGAACCAACTCCGAACTGGCAATAGCTCTAGCTCTGAACCAGCACCCGGTTCTTGTTGGTGGAAAAGGGGTATCTGTGTGACTGAACTTTATACATGAAGACAAAAGGGCTACAAACAAAGGAAAACTGTTAGGACCTCCCACAGGAGATCGATCTACACTGCAATCTACCCTGAGCAATGTTGTTTCACACCCATCAGTTTCTATGGGCCATATGTCTGTATGGGCCATTTGGTTCACATCTTTTCAGACACTGTTTTCAGTTGATTAAATCTAAGTCACAATGTAGATGAATCTGATGACTGAAAATACTAAATCTTTCAGAACCTTCAGGAAACTTCAACTAGATCTTTCTGAAATTTACTTTGCTGACTTGAGACAGGTGCAGATCAATAATTTTTTTCAGTTTGAATAGGATTTTATTTTTTAATGGAGATGGTGAAAATAACAAGAACTCATTAACATAGGTTACATATACTTGTTCTCAAACCAAGCTCATGCTCCACTCTTAACCATAATGGTAACCAAAATTCCAACATAACAGAAATTATATTAAATTAGCAAAACATTAAACATTTCCCACTTAACATTAATCTTGCATAAAACATTATATATTACTTATAACACATTACATAATCCCAGCACCGTTTTAGTTAAATTTAAGTTTGTCTAAATTAAATGAAACAATTCAAATTACTTAAAATGTGTCAGTTCTGTGAACTAAAGTTCTAAAAAGAAAGTTCTAAATACTCATAAAAGTTCATTTGATTGAGCTAATTTTTTAACTTTAGTTTACCCTATTCAGACAAGTTAATTATTTTAAGCATTATATGGATGATACCAAAGCTTCCAAAGCATATACATAACCACAATAATAGTGATTATGTAAAGAACCAAGAAGGTCACATCTATGATTCTTGCCAGTCTGGTCCAGCACAGAGATGTCTTCTGTCGACACTCAGTGAGGATCTTGACGGGAGTACAAAACTGCTCTTCATTCTGATCTCTAACTGAGTCTGGAGGATTCTGCTGGTCTATTACACCAACTGTGAGAGGAAAAAAGCATAGCTCTGTATAAATGTTTTGTCTGCATAATCTCACATACGATTTTTCTAAGGGGAATCTTTGCTGATACTCTAAAACTAATGAATTTCACATGTGGTTTTGGGGTGGCTTGTTTAATATGTAATAATGCATGGTTTTAAATTTGCTAAGTTCAGACTTCAAATGCTATTTTCATCCATACATTCATTCATCTAAACTGTGTGTCCTGTTTTAGAGACACAAGCATGCTGGAACATGTATATATTTTCTTTTTGTCATGGAGTCTAATTTACTCAAAGATAATTTTTATTAGCTTTTATTTGTATGTATACCAAATAGGGCTGTCACAATATGATATCGCGATTATCGCGTCCAAAATAAAAGTTTGTATTTACATAATAAATGTGTGTGTGTACTGTGTATAATTATTTTATATATATAAATACACACACATGCTTGTATATATTTAAGAAATATTTGCATGTATATACTGTTTATAGATTTAATTTATATTATATAAATATAAATATTGTATATCTAAATAACATTTTTTTTTGTATATATACATGCACGTATGTGTATTTACATATACAAAATAATTATACACAGTACACACACATTTATTATGAAAATACAAACTTTTATTTTGGATGCGATAATCGCGATATCATATCGTGACAGCCCTAATACCAAAGCTACAAAGTAAACAAATCGTAAACTTAATTTCACTAAAAAACCTTATTTTGTGAAGTAAAAGTATAATATACATGAAAAAGTTCCTCATAATCTGATGTTGTGTCGACTCTTACCATCTTGTCCACTAACAGCAGCTGTAGTTTCCACTGATCTCTTCTCAGCTCCTTTAGCCTTCACATAATTCACTAGCATGGTCTCCAAAATGCTGATGCCAATTAGAAGGAAGATCGCACTGCAGAAAACCCCTGTGAAAAAAACAAGAAACAGCCCAGCTAACAGAGTTTTGTTACAAGAACGGTCTCTAAATATTCAGTGTTGGTTCTGGGAACGTAACAAATGTCCAGATTTCTTGACTTTACACTGTTAGACCTTACCAGGCTTTTTTTTTTTTTTTTTTTTTTTACAGTAAATTACTGGCAACACTGTTTCAGCCATTACTGGCCATTTCAAAACACTGCTTCATGAAGCTCCGAAACCTTTACAAACCTTTTGTTGTAAATCAATGTTTCGGAGCGTGTATCAAACTCAGAGAATCACGTGATTTCAGTAAACGAGGCTTCATTACGTCATAACTGTTTTGAAACACTTTGAAATGTCAATGGTTCACCGCTGGGGCGATGATCTCTGTCAACCCATGAATCATGAGTCACTGAGAACCAATGAACAAGTGTCTGTGAGTTTTACTTGATCTCTGATCAGTTTTATGCCTTTGTAGTAGGGGTGCAAGATATATCGACTCAATATCATTGTCGCAATATCACGTTGCTCGATATTTTATCTAAAGTTTCGCAATAATTATGTGATATTTTGTTTATGATGCGTCCCGTGACCGTCCGACATGCACCTCTTGAAAAATACACGTCGCTTGGTAGCGTTGTATTTCCCCCGACTCATTTCCTGGTTCTCCTTATCCATAAACAACATGAAATCAAGGAGAGGGTTAACTCTTCATGCTACAGATTTCCCACAGTGATCAGAAAGAACAGGGGAGACACTTTGTTTCTCTCAATATGACTCTAGAGTCGCTACTCACTCCAAAGCTAATCGCCATCACTCTCTCATTTCTCCCTCACTCTACCACACAGTCCCCACACACACACACTTGCCGGCTCAACGCAAACACCAGCGCACAAGTATAAACATCAGGCCACTTACATACGGTGAAAGCTCTGCGTGGAGCCTCCGCAGGAACATAAATCAGTGAAGAAATAGACAGAGACAACAAAACGAAACAAAAGAAAAGAAAGGACCTAAAGAGAGAGTGAAGGGAGCCAGTGTAGCAAAAGAAAGAACACAAAAGTAAGAAAATGAGTGTTGCTCAGGGAGAAGACGAAATAACAGAGATTGAAGAGGAAACTTTAGTGGCCAAAAGTAATGCCTCCTCGGTAGCTTGGAAATACTTTGGCTTTAAGCCAACAGATGTTCCACAGGCTAATGCACTATGCAAAACATGTTGAATGGTGGTACGCTGCACAAAAGGCAATACAACAAACCCATAATCGCATCTTAAGAGCCACCACAAGCCACTTTACAATGAGTGCATGATACTACCCCCAAAAAAACCTGTTGCCATTAATACGCCAGAGCTAGCCAAACAAGCCTCGCTAGCGAGTGCTTTTGCTAGTGGCACAAAGTATGACAAGAACTCAAAGAGACATACCGAAATCACCAATGTTATAACGTACTTGGCCAAAGATATCATGCGCATCTACACAGTGGAAAAGAAAGGCTTCAAGAAGTTTCTGAATGTACTAGACCAATGGTTCTCAACCGGTGGGGCCCCCCATGTTGAAATGCAAGTGGTTGGACAAACAAATCATCCTCCTGGTGACTTTTTTGTCAAAAGCGACTAGCGACAAATCTAGTGACTTTTACTGGTGTTATTGGAGAGTTTTGTGGTGTTTGGACATGGGCGTCAGTTTGGTTTGTGCTGGGGACAGAGATGCATTCGGAAGTGCATTTTCAGAAGTGCTGGGTACAATGACGCATTCATTTTAAGAAGATGTCCTGTAGCTTACTAATGTAAATAAATAAAAAAAATGTAATAAAAAAGAGTTTCTAACACAATGCTAAATCATAAATCAGATGTATGTACAATAACATTACGATGTCCAGCAATCGATTTAAATAGTACATTGGGTTTAATTTGTCATTTAATGTGGTCTGATATATTTTGTTGTTAGTGGGGAGAATTTTCACGTGAATAAATACATAGATCCGACTATTTTAAGCGTGTATTTAAATGGTCCAGTGGCAGAACTTTTGCCAAGTGTGTCAGAGGTTCTGTGGACCTGTGGTCCAGACGCACTACGGAACCGCACATAAGTCTCACTGTGCACTAGATTACACAGTAAATTCCCCGGTGTTAAATTAACACTGCTCGGTCTTCATATGGGAACCACCAGCAGGGTTTTAAAAGTAACACTGAAGCAGTGTTAGAGTTAATAAGATAATTAAGTGATTCATTGAGTGATGATTGTTTGACATCTGATGATAATAAGCAGAATCACTGAAGAGAAACAGAAAAACTACAACTGACTTCCAGACACAGCCTTGAAAAGACATGAAATCTGTCTTATTAAAACCAGTTTGACCTTATTTAATCGACAGAAGTTCTTTTTGAGAATTAACAGTTTTAGATGTTGTTTAATTTATTTTTTTAAGTGTCACCAATATGGTGATCAGTATTTCCTTTAGTTGGTCAGTTTGACTATTTTCTTTTTATATTAGAATAGAATGAATTGTCTTTGTAACAGTGTTTACCAAAACACATAATTTGTTGCAAAGGAAACCATAAGCAAAGATGATCACGTAATATATAATCCATCATCATAAAGAAACACATTTGACAAATGTTGTTACTGACCAAAAGAGGTTACTTGTTATTAATAGATTTTAACCATCAATGCTTGTTTTGCCGAAGATCAAACATTCTGATTTTTTTTTTCTAAAAATATTGTGAAAAAAAAAAAAGTTATGAGACACACACACTAACATAAAGAATCAGCTTATAAATCTCAACAATGGTGACATGCTGCAATGCATGCTGGGAGCCATTAGTTTTATGGTGGCTCCCAGCATGCATTGTTGCATGAAGCATGTCCCCATTGTTGAGATTCATATGCTCAATCTTGATGTCTGTGTGTGTATTAAAAAAAAAATTCACCTCAAAGTATTTTAAAAATCATAATTCAGAATATCTGATCTGTGGCAAGACAGTATTGTTGGTGAAATAAATCTATAAATAGCCATTTTTTTTGTCAGGAATGAAATTAGTGAATCATTCTACTTGATAACTGTTCAAACTATATCACCTGATCATCTTTGTTTAAAACTTATTTTGTAACAAATTATGTATTTTGATAAACACTGTTACAAAGACCACAATCTTGCATTAAAAAGCCAAGTCAAACTGCCCAAATAAGGGAAACCATGATCACCATAATGGTGATTTCTGAGTTGATTTCATCTCCGGAAGTCCGTTGTAGTTCTTCGGTTCTATTGTATTCAATGCTCAATCATCACTCAATTAATCACTTAATTATATCATTAACTCTAACACTGCATCAGTGTTACTTTTAACACCCTGCTGGTGGTTCCCATATAAACACTGAGCGGTGTTAAATTTAACACCAGGGATTTTACTGTGTACGCCCTACTTCCCCGAGGACCACACGCAACAAAACATCTCCATTGGCCTAAGGGATGCCCTGGATTCATGGGGGTCCAGAGCATCAGGTGGCTATAACGACTGACAACGGGAGCAATATAAAGAGTGCTGCGCAACTCCACAAATGGCAGAGGCTACGATGCTTTGGACACCTGTTGCACAATGCTGTTGGTAATTATTATATAATTTGTGGAATGGTGGAATGTAACTAAGTTCACTTACTCAAGTACTGTTCTTACAAATGTTGAGGTACTTGTACTTTACTTGAGTCTTTTCTTTTCATGCCACTTTCTACTTCGCTACATTTCAGAGAGAAATATTGTACTTTTTACTCCACTACATTCATCTGACAGCTTTAGTTACTTGTTATTTTTCAAATTTAGATTTTTGCACACAAAACAGTTTATAAAATACAATGTTTTATTATAAATTTAACTACAGAGCCAAATAACGGCCTATAAGTCCAGCTGAAATGATTAGACCATTACACTCACAACTTTACACTTTCTAAAACGAGACGATTTTTCAGCATTGAGTACTTTTACTTTTAATACTTTATATACATTTTCCTGATGATACTTACATACTTTTGCAGGACTTTTACTTGTAGCAGAGTATTTCTAAAGTGTGGTATTAGTACTTTTACTTAAGTAAAGGATCTGAATACTTCTTCCATCACTGGTGATGACTTGGTGTTTATTTAGGAAAAAGTAATATGTTAACGTTTTGATTTTGTCTTTACTTCATTTTATCTTTAGAAAACTCAATTAAAGATGATGCTCGCATTGATAAGGCTACAAGTTTTCCCCTTTTCTTACAGCTAGAAGAAGAGGAGAGCTTTGACAGAGGCACAGAAGGAGCTCAACCTTCCAGAGCACGCACTGGTTACAGAATGCCAAACCAGATGGGGATCCAAGCAGCCCATGATTTAAAGGGTGCTGGAGCAGCAGAAGGTGGTGGCTCTGGTTCTCTCAACTGACAAGAACCACAGGCACTTGGTACCGACATGACAGACCATTGACGTTCTTGAAGCCATTAACAAGGCCCTTTCTCCCCTGCAGAACTTCACAGATGCACTGTCAGGGGAGAGCTACGTCAGCGTATCTTCTGAACAAGCTCTGATTCGAGATGAAGAGGACACTGAGCTTACAGTCCATCAAATCAAAGGTCCTCCAGTACCTGAATGCCAAGTGGGATCAGGCCACAGAAGATCTGTTGGACATGGCATCCTTTGTGGATCCAAGTTTTAAAACCAGTCAGTGTGGAGATCCCAATTCTCACGACCAGGGTATCAGAGATGAAAGAAGTCACAAGAAAGGTAAATGTTTTTGAAAGTAAATTATGAGCAGTTTGGATACAAAAATTCCATATAATTTCAAATTTACTGGGCCAAATGCATTATTAGTTTTTATTCAAAACGCTTTCAAAACAGCGCCACTGAGCCCCGGGATCAGACAGTCCCAGCCCCAGCCCCAGCCCCAGCCCCAGCCCCAGCCCCAGCCCCAGCCCCACCCCCAGCCCCACCCCCAGCAACGTTCATCAGGCAGTATTACGGTACGTTCAGTTCACGTTCGCCCAAAATATGAAATATCGTTCAATGAACGTGTTCAGGCACAACAGTGTTCTTGCCCCTGTTGGGGGGATGGGACCACAAATCCCAGAGTGAGTTTTCCATATTATTTGCTGTCCTGCGGCAATACATGAGAGCAGTTGCGTTTTAGACCAAACATATGGTGACTGCGTGCGACCTGGACCGCATCAGTGAATGCGGAGATATTTTACTAAATAAAATGATCCTGTCAGAAGAATTGCGCGATAATTTTTCCATCTGAATCATATCAGTGATCTTTTGTGGGGTTTTACGCATGCGCAGTAAGGTGAATTTAGCGTTTTTCAAAAGTTTCTCATCCACACTGAAATGTCCGAAAACGCCTGAAGACGCTAGTGAGGACGGAGAGCATTTATAAACAAAAACGCTGTGTGTGTATCCGGATTAATGCCTTAACCTCCTTTCTGAAACAGGCCTCTGGACATAATGGTTTTGTTTTGATATATTGGTTTTATCATCATTTAGTAGTCTTATTCTTTAGTCTCATCCAGCATTATTAATTTGTGTGTGTACAGACAGTAGCTTTTGTGCACAATGTTTTTTTTTTAATTGTTTATATAGTTGGATCTCAAGCTGTAAAATGATACCGGCAATTTCACCAGTACTGAAGTGACACATCAAGCATATAATCAGAGACTTAGACTCTGAATGAATTCAGTGCTATTACAAGATGATGCCATTATCAAAATAAAAACATTATTAACAGATCATGTTTTCTCTTGCCATAACAAATATGCCACAGCAAAACTAGTATACAATAATTAAGAGTCAAGAGCTCAACTAAATCAAACACTAGTCACCATAATGGTGACTTCAAATAAAACAATAAAGCATCAACATCTAAAGCTCTGCTAATTCTCAATAATAACTTTTGTAGATGTATGAGATAAATAAAGGCAAACTCAGTAATAAGTGCAATAATGTGTAAGGGCTGGAAGTCAGTTGTAGTTGTTGTGTCTTTTTTTCTGTTCTTGTTGTTTCCCTTTCCTTCAGTGATTCTGCTCTTTATCATCAGGTGTCTTCAATAATGGTCAATCATCTCTTAAAGGAACACTCCACCGTTTTTTTGAAATAGGGCTTATTCATATTCTTTCATACATTTAGATAGGTGGGTAAATGCATTTTTGTCTCAGTGCATGCATTGTTTTAGTTTGACAGGGTCGGCGCTAGCTTAGCTTAGCACAATGAATGGAATCCTTTGTTGCCAGCTAGCATGTCCTGAGTAAAAGTGCTAAAAAAAGTTTTAAAAAACCCACGTAATTACTTCTAGTGGCCTGCGACGTATTCACAACGAGTACAAATAGCGATGCTGATTAACACTAGGTGATTTCTTAGGCAGATATTGACTTGGGACTATATTATGGGGAAGCACAGGCGAAGCACGGCTACTTAGGCGAAGCACTGCTACTTGGGCGCAGAGATATCACGCAACACATGAAATCCCACGACTTCCGTCAACATACCGGTGTGCAACGAGTCAAAACACAGAAGAACAACACGCGTGACCTGCACCGAGTGTCTTCGCTTTTGGATTGTTTATTTTGAGAAGTTACAGCTACAGTTACAGCAAACATGGTAATTATCTGCGTAGCAAAAGGTTGTGAGAACAAGCAAAGGACATACACGAATGTAATGTTTCACAGAATTCCATCGAATGTGGAACTGAGAAATAAATGGCTAGCTGCTCTGGAGATCTGTACTTCAACGGCTCTCTACAAAATCAAACAGTATCGTGTTTGCAAAGAGCATTTTGCACCGGAGGACTAAGTTACTTTGAAAAAATTGAATAGGGATCTTCGCCGTGACGTCACGACGCGGTTACACGCGCTCTGGTTGGCAGAAGAAAAGTAATAGCCGCTTGCTGCGCAGCGCAAACACAGAACACAAATGGTTGTATCGTGCTGTGTGATCGGCAAGATTGGTTACTGTACTGTGTGTATCATCTGTGTACATACCCTTATAAATTAAGGGCAAATTATTGTATTTTCATACATTTTTACGTATGTTAACCAATGTTATATACAGGGCCTGAAGTTAACTTTTTTGACTACCAGCCACTGTGACTTTTTACCAGTTTTTTTTTTTTGGCCTCATAAAATGTGAAAAAAAGGAATTGCACAAACATTTGTTCTTTAACTTGTAAGAATACACATTTAAGTGATCCATACAAGTAATAATAACTCTTAGAATACAGATATAGACCTAGTGCAGTTCGTATGTAAACAAATTGCACGTGGCTGTGTTGATGGCTGGGCAGCTGTTAGTTACAGCGTTCAGGAACCGTTAAGCAGAACTAAATTAATATTGTTATTACTGGTGAAGTTACCGGGTAGGCTACCGGACATTTTCTCACCGGTTCCCAACTCCCAACATCTGTGCAACTGTCATTGTACTGCCTATGTCAGCGTTGCATTATCTCATCTCATCTCACCAACAGTTTAGCAGCTAATACACATTCAAACGTAGTCAGAGAAGGGCCTCATCTTTCTCTCCGATCACATATACGTTCCGAAACACTCAAACTGCACTGCTTTCACAGATGCTTTGTTTACTCCAGTAATGTGCCGCCAGATTTTTTAGCTGTAAATCCAACGAAATTGCTGACTTCGTTTAAATGTCAAAGAACAACAAAAAATTCTCACTCAGGTGATATGGACCAGGCAGAGAACATGAACCCTGGTTATATAAAAGCTTAATTATATCTCTTTTTAGCTTCTTCGGACAAATAATTAACATATGCTGACAAAACACAGGTAGACTGCTGCAACATGCGACATGTTTTGGTTCTTTCTGCCAACCAGTTCGCGCCCACGCCCATATCGTGACGTCACATTTGACTCCGGCGAACATCCCTATATGGGCCCAGAAAGACGGTACTACGTCTGAAACATACGGCTGTCCCATCCCATCTATTTTCAAAGCACAGGCAGAACAAAGTGCACATGTAAGTTGTCTTTTATTACTCTTCCTTATGTTAATCTGTGTCTTTATTCGGTTATAAGATAGATGCTGAGAAGCTGTATATAGACTACGGTTCAAATAACGTTAGCCTCCTCTAGTATAACCTCATGTTGAATTCAACCTGTTTAGCATGAACAACCAAACTAAAATAAAAATCGCTGTTTTCGTTACCTGTAAAATGAAATGACTGAGGGCTAAGTGAGCTATATTTCTCTCACCGAGTTAGCCTGGTTCTTTTGACTCAGGAGTTTTAGTATAACTACTAGAGAGGAGAAGGCTACAAGCAGTTTACTATACATGTGTCATGTTTAAAATAATCACTTACTCTGTGGACAGCTGTCCATTTGGTCTATTCGGCGTGGGGCGTTTTTTCCAGTTCATTTTATCACACCGGAAAAAAAAATCGAGTACTGCCGGATGAATCAACGCCGTGAAATCCGCGGTAGCTGTGACACAACTGCGGGCACGCTCATCTTGATCTGACACGTTGAGCCTGGTTATCGATGGCAGAAACTTGTCCCACTCGCCACAGCACAGACACTCTATTTCAGTTGGCATATTCCCCCACATTCACACCACCAGTTCGTGTTGGCTCTCATCCTCACGTCCTCGGGCTGTTGAGCGATCGCAACCTCCTCCTGTCGTTCTATTTCCACTCATTTTCTGTAAACTCTTGTATATAGGTATGGTTCTGGCTCACACAAAATCAGCCATGTTCATCGCCATTCATGTACTGTTGGGAAAATAGCCAGGCAGCTACTATTCACACCGGTATGTTGACGGAAGTCATGGGATTTCATGTGTTGCGTGATATCTCTGTGCCCAAGTAGCAGTGCTTCGCCTAAGTAGCCGTGCTTCGCCTGTGCTTCCCCATAATATAGTCCCAAGTCAATATCTGCCTAAGAAATCACCTAGTGTTAATCTGCATCGCCATTTGTACTCATTGTGAATACGCAGGCCACAAGAAGTAATTACGTGTTTTTTTTTGTTTTTTTTTTACTTTTACTCAGGACATGCTAGCTGGCAACAAAGGATTCCATTCATTGTGCTAAGCTAAGCTAGCGCCGACCTTGTCAAACTAAAACAATGCATGCACTGAGACAAAAATGCATTTACCCACCTATCTAAATGTATGAAAGAATGTGAATAAGCCCTATTTCAAAAAACGGTGGAGTGTTCCTTTAATCAATCACTTAATTATCTCAGTAATTTCAACACTGCTTCAGAGTAACTTTAACACTCTGTAGTGTGGACACTGCTATTGCTGTGTAATATTTATGTAATATTTACACCCTATATTAATATTTATAATATTTATAACTGCAACAAAGAGCTGCGCAAGTGACAGGATTTCAGGTGTACGAGCACCGCCGCTACTCGAACTGATTTGCCGCTTTCCGTGTGTTTCTCTTTGAAAATGAACTGGAGACTTGTGATTTCCGCATCCGGTGTGAAACTGTCTTCATGTCCAACTCACTGAACTAATTATTAAATAAAGAACTGAAAGTCTGGAGGTTTATCTAGTGCTCTATTTCGCTCTGTTTGACAGGAGGCGTCAACTTTAAATTGATTTGAGGCCTTACATCCTTAAATTCTGAACTATACTTCCTTTTAAGGGAATACTGTAGTTTTAAATCATTTTTGTTTGATTGTTGTGACTTCATTTGAGGTTCAATTACTGAATTGTATTCTTAAAAAATAAGTAATATTCAATAATCAGGTCAATTTTAGACTCACCAATCAGAGGGATTTTATCAGCTGTAGAGGGCAGTGTGTCATTAAGAATCAGCAGCATCACAGAAATAGACAGCAGTAAAGTCACTTTAAAGCTCAGCTTGTCTGATGCATCTGAGTCAATGAAGAAGGAGATCAAATCCAGCACGAGGAAGAAAAATACAGGTATAATAATGTTGAAGACATACAGTAGAGGTCTCCTTTTTATGGTGATCTGCAATAGAGAGAGAGAGAGAGAGAGAGAGAGAGAGAGAGAGAGATTGGCATCATGATGGACTTAAACACTAAGAGAATTATAAATTAAATACATAAATTAAATAGGGGTGTGACATGTACCAGTTTAAAAGAAAAAAACAGTTGGTCTTACAAGTAATAATTTAATAAGAGAGATTTCTAATCCTAATTGTTACTAAGAGCTATATATAATGTGATATATTGTGAAATAAAACGGATTCGGTATGTATTTGGTCATAATGCCTATCCCTATAGTAATTTCCTTTAAATTTTAATGCAGATAAAGATCTGTGTTTGGTTAGAACTAAATTTTTCATTTTATGTTAAAACTACAGTAAGTTTTCATTTGTTAACATTAATTATTGTATAAACTAACATGAACTAACAATGAGCAATACACTTATTACTGTATTTATTTATTTATTTATTCATGTTAGTTAATCATGTCAAATACAGCTGTTCGTTGTTTGTTCATGTTAGATCACAGTGCATTAAATATCTTAACAAATACAACCTTTGATTTTAATAATGTATTAGTAAATGTTAAAATTAACATTATCCAACATTAATAAATGCTGTAGAAGTATTGTTCATTTTTTGCTCATGTTAACTAAATGTGTTAACTAATGAAACCTTATTGTGAAGTGATACCCATTTTATCTTTTATTTTACATTGTCAAACTTAACATGTAAATCTCTTGTTAATCTGTGGGTGGTGATGAAGGAGAATACTTGTTTTCCACCCTGTGGAGGTTAACTTTGCACAGTTTTTAGTTACAGAGAAAAGATCATAGTGTCAACCGTTATCACAAAAACAGTGAGTATTGTACACAGTGAGAATTGTAAACTTAAACTCAGGATATTTTTTGTCATGTTTGTCTTGTTTTTTAAGCACATGTTAATGGATTAACAAAAGCAACATTCCTTTTCTAGTGGTGTTTCATTACTGAATGAATCCGCGTGTTTGAATGTATCGTGTGAGTCAATGATTCAGTGACCCATTTATAAAGAGAGAGGCTGTGCCCTATACCCTCATTCCCACATTACTCCTCTAATATAGTCCAATCGAGGAAGTGAATGAAAACGAGTGAGTTCATTCGTAAACTGAGTTCGCCAGAAGGGCTGCCGTTTTTGCATAGTTTTGTTGTTTAATAATCATTTAAAACTTAGCAAACTGGCAGCTCCATGAAAATATTTATTTTGAACTCTATCATGGAAACTATCATGTTTAAACCTTAATTAGACAATTTAATAATCAATAAAAATTAAAATGATATTTATGGTTTTATGATATTACGCTGTAGCCAAATTGACCATGTTTGGAAAATGAATGGATGGATGATTCAACTGTGAGCACCATTTTCAGGTAAGATAAGGGAATTAATTTAGTGGATGACTCTCACATTGAATTATGGGTATTCACTAGTGTTGAGCATACATCAGTTGTACACTCGTTATTGTGGAGCATTGTGGGATTGAATGAAAGCACTCTGTAACGTCCACTATGGTTTCGGACACCACTACAAATGACTGTCTCCCCCAGAAATGTCCTATTTAAGGGTATGGGGTGATTTTAGACACTTGCTTTGTTTCTGAATGAATCAGCTGTTTGAACTGAATGACTGAATGGCTCATTAAGACAGTGACTTGTCGCCGCCTGCTGTCAGTTTTATTTAAGTGTAAGATGATTATATAAAGACAGGAATATATATAGGGCACTTTTTTAGGTATCTAAACTCATGGTCTAAAGTGCACGGCGCAAGTGCACTTAGGGCGTGTCTGAATCCTCTTTTGCTAGTTTAACGACGGAACAAATGGACGGCGCACCCAGTGCATGGTCTAAAAGGGTTGTCACTATTCTTTTAATGAGTAATGGGTGTGTTTTGGGCCTAACATGAAATAAACCAATCAGAGTCTCTTCTCACATTCCCTTTAAAAGACGGTTGAGCTCGCGCCATGGAAGATTTGCTATTTACATGACAGAATTTGACGGTGGAAAAACTGAACACTTTTTTAGTGAGGAAACGGATCTTTTCGCGCGTGCGCCTGAACACACCTCGCTTTCTGACTCATGGGCGCAAATGCATTTGCTATTTAAACAACGTGGCACAGGACGTGAAAATAATAACTGCGTCGGGCTGAAACTAGCAAAAGACACTTGTTCTGTGCCTGGCACTGCATTGCGCCGGGTGTATGTTTTCATTGTTGTGATTTGTTTTGCACTTCTCTGCCACTGTGAAACGTTAATATCTTTAGAATATACAGGTGCTGGTCATATAATTAGAATATTATGAAAAAGTTTATTTATTTCAGTAATTCCATTCAAAAAGTGAAACTTGTATATTATATTCATTCATTACACACAGACAGATATATTTCAAATGTTTATTTCTTTTCATTTTGATGATTATAACTGCCAACTAATGAAAATCCCAAATTCAGAATCTCAGAAAATTAGAATATTACTTAAGACCAATACAAAAAAAAATGATTTTTAGAAATGCTGGCCAACTGAAAAGTATGAACATGAAAAGTATGAGCATGTACAGCACTCAATACTTAGTTGGGGCTCCTTTCGCCTGAATTACTGCAGCAATGCGGCGTGGCATAAAGTCGATCAGATCAGTCTGTGGCACTGCTCAGGTGTTATGAGAGCCCAGGTTGCTCTGATAGTGGCCTTCAGGTCTTCTGCATTGTTGGGTCTGGCGTATCACATCTTCCTCTTCACAATACCCCATAGATTTTGACTATTAGTGCCAATAATTCAGTTCCACAAAGTGGGCGGCTATAAATGCCAAAGCGTCTGACAACATTAGATGCTTGTTTTGTGATGATTTTGTCATTATCAACAAGGAGCTGATGACAGCTAATCTAAATTTTTTCTTGGCTATCTCTGCCACAAAAATGGTGTTTTACAAACACACAGATAAAGCAGTCAAAGAAAAAGCTAACACTAGGAGAACGGGGACCAAGAGCCAACTAAAGCAAACACTGCTCACCACAATGGTGACACTTCAAATGAAACAAATATCAACATCTAAACCTCTGTTAACTTCCACTAAGATCTTATAGATGTCTGACAGAAATAGTCAAAGTATCTGTATTTTATGTCTGTGATTAAGGGCAGCACAAGTGTCTGAGCCATAAAGTATTTCCTTCAGATCTGGTTTCTCTCATGATCCAAAGATGTTGAAAATATGTTCACAATGGCCACATTTGAACTAGTTTTTAACCTTGTACTAAAGTTCTATGAATGTCTATATCGGACGTGCAGAACACGTCAAAAAAAGACGTCATAAAAACTTGCATTCTGGCTCCTCAGTGGACGTCTTTTCAACGTACGACAGGCGCTACTGTTTTAAAGGACTTTTTCATACACTCTGATTATATTTGCTGAGTAATGAATGATGAGCCTTTATGTGCGACTAACAATTCTTGTCTCGACTCCGACCTGCTGCTTTAATAAAATACAATTGACGGCCACTTTTACCCTAAAAGGTACAGTTTTGTACCTTTTTTTCTGAGTGTATATATTTTTTTTATCAATATGAATGCTTTATTCCAGACAAATTTAACTGAATGCTGAAAAATCATCATTGTCTTTTAGTAAATAATTTCATTCTGATATATATATATATATACACACATCTCCCAACATCTCTTCAAACTCTGGTGTGAGAACCATGTTATTAAAGAATATACTCTCGTGAGCAACACCTACATAGAATGTATATGTTGACTTTGAACATTAAATTACAGATAAAATAATGTATACTATAATATATTATAGTATGATTTCACACTTTGGTGTATAATTGAAAACAAAGAACAAATAATAAAATGGTTAATTTAGAAGATAATGATATCCCTGCCTTTTAAGGTTTAAAAATATAATAATTAAAATATTTAAAATAATAAAATAATTTAAGGGTTAAGAGCCCAACTAAAACACACACTGATCTCCATAATGGTGACTTTAATTATGGTTTTCTCCTTCAGTGATTCTGCTTGTTAACATCAGGTGTCTTCAATGTTGGCAATAAAAGATATTTTGTAAATTTTACTCATTTTACATGGTTAACTTTTAAGGAATTAATTGGATTAATTATTACTCAATTCTAATTTGTTAAATTTAATTAATAATACTGCTTGTAATCTGTTGCCTCAATTTTATTGATTAGATATCAATAAAATCTATGTATTCATTTTTACAGTGTACATATATTTTTCACAAACTGTTTTTGTGAAGATTTTGTTTTTGTTTTGTATAATATTTGTATTTATATATTCAATATTGATTTACATTCTATATCCAGTGTGCTGTACCTCATAGATCAGCTGATACATTTTACGCCTTCCAAGATCATCATCAGTGATAAGATTACTGCTAGTTATATTGATGAGATCCCACTCTCCCTGGCTCTGAAAGATCTCCTTTGACTTCATTAAAATAGAATTGTCACCATCAATTTCATCATTCGACCGGGTTTCGATTTTAATCTCCTGATCTGTGGGAACAGACATGAATATTTTATTATTTTATATTTTAATATAAGTCAAATAGTTTAGAAGAATAAACCATGTTATATTGTGGTTGTTCGTCAAAACTGATTAATGTGTTTCAGATGTACCTGAATATGCTGTAGCCTGAAGTGTTATAGTGCAGATTTGGGTGTCGAAGGGAAACCTGTAGAGATCCATCTTACAGGCCGTAGTCAGAGATAAAATGTCAATTGAGGCTGTAAAGCCGGAACTGAGCAACATCACATATGAAGATTCTTTTGTTCCAAACTCTGTCTTGATGCTGAATAGATAAAATATAAATTAGCACTGATTATTAAAGGATTACTTCACTTTCAAATAAAAATGTACTCACCCCCATGTCATCCAAGATGTTCATGTCTTTCTTTCTTCCGTTGAAAAGAAATTAACGAAAACATTCCAGGATTTAAAAAAAATAAAAAAAATAAATTAAAACAAAGATGTCGGACGATTTTGAAGTTGAAAGAGAAAATGAGATGACATTTTTTACCCTTCCCTACCTTTTTGAACCGGAGTACACAGACAAATAACTTACTTAGATGACGTGACGCGTGACCTTTCCAAAGTGATGACGTAATGCGTCGCACATCTCAGAGATGGTACATGACGGGACGTTTCTTTTTTTTTTTTTTTGCAAATGACCGATCGTTTCGCTGGATAAGACCCTTATTTCTCAACTGGTATCGTGTAGAGACTTTGAAGCTGCATTGAGACGGACATTTGAACCTTCTTTGAACATTGGAATAGTTGGTTGCCATTGAAGTCCATTATATGGAGAAAAATCCTGGAATGTGTTCCTCAAAAACCTTAATTTCTTTTCGACTGAAGAAATAAAGACGTGGACATCTTGGATGACATGGGGGTGAGTAAATTATCAGGACTTTTTTTTTTTTTTTTTTAAGTGAACTAATCCTTTAAAGGCATGATTGAAGACAGCAGGTGTTCAAATCAAAAGTAACTTGCAGACTACTGGTTATCATGTTATGTCAGGGGTGTCTAATCCTGCTCCTGGAGCACCACTGTCCTGCAGAGTTTAACCAGAGAACGTCTAATGAGGGGAGAAGTGCCACTCAATAAACTTCCGGTTGCAGTTCCACTCTTGTTCCATATGAGGGCGCTCACATGACGAGTGCAGAATGAATGGAGGTCTATGGAGCTATACCGCTCAAAATCCACTTTTCTTAGGATATCATTTTTTGTCTAGTAATTTGAATGTTGTTTTCGAAAGGGGATGCAAAGAAATTACACATTGCTTGGTGTTAGATTTTTTAGAGTCACTTATTTGCTTTAAAAAGTCTTTCAAAATGTCAATGACGTCAGAATGCTGACGTCATTAGCAGAATGCTAGCGTGTTATGGGCAACAACAACTCAACCTGTAAGAAATCGAAAATAAATAAGTACTCGCTCATTCAACTTTCGATCTATAACCCATGTTGAACTTGCAAAACCTACAATCAAATCTGAGATTTCTCAACGGCAATCGGGTGAGGGAGACAAATTTAGCCGTCTAGCCCCATAGACTCCCATTCATTTTGCACTCATGGCGAGCGCCCCCAGTGGAACTCTGATTGGAACTACAACCAATAGGACTTAATAGGGCGTTGGAGTGAACAGGCTTTCCGTAGACGGGCTTTGGTTTAACTACAGCCCTGATTAAACACACCTGAACCAGCTGATCAAGAGTTGTATCTCATTTCAAAAGCACACTCCAGAGGCCACATTTGTCAACCAGATAATATTAATATTTTAATATTTTAAATATTTAAACAGTTTGCAACAATTATTAGTTATCACTAAGTTGTCAACATAATAATAATAATAATAAAATAAATTCACTAGCTTTCTCTTACACTTCTGAATTTTGCAAAGGACTTTTGCGGCCTTTTCCCAAATCACGGAAGTGACCTCGACGTCCGGGTTAGTGGTGGCATAAGCCGCCAAGCAAGTGTTATTTAAATAAACTCCTGATGTACTTACAAACTTTGAGTACAGAACCTATTTGTACTACGGTAGAAGTTTGTTACCATTCTGGGCATTATTAGTACACAGCAAAATCCCCAGAGTTAAATTAACTCTGTTCAGAGAACATTTGGTCCCTCTCTACAGAGAGTTAAAATAACTCTGAATCAGAGTTAAAGTTAATGAGATACTTAAGTGATTAATTAAGTGATGATTGGGCATTGATGATGAACACCTGCAGTCAACAAGTTCTCAGCAGAGGAGGATTAAACAACTCCATAAACAGCATTACCAGCTTCACTTATTACTAACCAGACTGGCTTTATTTCTGTCTGACGTCTACAGAAGGTCTTATTGAGAATTAACAGAGGTTTAGATGTTGACGATTTATTGAAAATGTATGATCACCATTATGGTGATGAGTGTTTCCTTTAGTTGGGCAGTTTGACTCTTCTTGTGAGTTTGTGGTTTTTGTAACAGTGTTTACCAAAACACGTAATTTGTTACAAAGAAAGCCAGAAACAAAGATGATCAGGTGATATAGTTTTTAACAGCAGATAGTAAAAAAAAAATGCTCTTATCTCATGACTGTCTGAAAGTGATTATTTGATGTTAATATATTATATTCACTAACAATACTCTCTAGCCACAGATCGGACATTCTGAATTTAGATTTTTAAAATACATTATAGGGATTTTTTTTTTTTTTTAAACAAAGACATCAAGAATCAGCATATGAATCTCAACAATGGTGACATGCTTCATGCTGCAATGCATGCTGGGAGCCACAATAGTATAAAACTCATGGCTCCCAGGATGCATTGCGGCATGAAACATGTCACCATTGTTGAGATTCATATGCTGATTCTTGATGTCTGTGTCTTAGGGAAAAAAAATTCCCCCATTATGTTTTTAAAAAATTCAAAATGTCCAATCTGTGGCAAGACAGTATTGTTAGTGAATATAATCTATTAACATCAAATGACCACTTTTGGACAGTGATGATATAAGCACATCATTCTACTTTTTATTGTTGAAAACTAGATCACCTGCACATCTTTGCTTCTGGTATTCTTTGCAACAAATTACGTGTTTTGGTAAAAGCTGTTACAAAAACCACAAACACACAAAAAAATAAGCTAAGAGTCAAACTGCCCATTTAGCATTGAAAGGTTGCCTGGTTCACATTTCAACATGTTTCTGTCTATATAGATAGCCTACATATACATGTACGACATAGGCTTCATGTTTTTACTCCAATCTCATTTCATAACATACATTTTAGTCTGGCACCAGTTTAACTAGTAGCTTCAATTTAATTATTTTCTTTGTTTTGAGGTAATGAAGGCCTTTTTATAGGCCATGTGGACTATTTGCATGTCAATAGCTTGTGCGCGCGTGGGCGTGGTCACATTAGAGTTAATTAGCTCAGACTGGAGAAACTGTACATACAGATTACTTAAACAGAGAACATTTGTTTTTGATATGATTTACATCATTTACAAATGGAGACTTCAAGCTTTGTAAAGACACATGTTTCATGTCACAGTGACAAGCATTCGCTGAGTTACAGATCATTTTCTGTCGCGTTTCAAAATTATCTTCACATTGAGAGAGACGGGAGAATGCGCATCATGTTTATTTTCTTTACGAAAAACACAACATTTTGTTTTTATTATTAGTGTACACAAATAAAAGAAGACATTTAACGCTTTTGAATGATGTATAACACTTGCCTAGTTATTTGAGTCTCTTTTACACTTATAAGAAAAAAAGCTAGACTATCGCCGCGCCATAGCTGACCCTAGGGGGTTAAGTGGCACCAAAATGAGGCACCGAAATCTGCATTGATTCGGTCCGGTTACATACCGGTTACTTATAGGTACCGGTTCCATATCGGTGCCTGGTTTTGGTACGCAACCCTACTGAAGAGAAAATAAAACATTAAATCTGTGAAGATCTCAGCAGAGGAGGATTAAACAACTCCACAAACAGCATTACCAGCTTCACTTATTACTAACCAGACTGACTTTATTTCTGTCAGACGTCTACAGAAGTTTTTATTGAGAATTAACAGAGGTTTACCTCTAATGTGTTTCATGTGACATCACCATAACAGTGATCAGTGTTTCCATTATTTGGGCTCTTAACTCTTATTATACATTTTGACCTTTTTTGGCTGTTTTAACGGTGTGTTTGTTAAACACATACAGCAGCAAAAAAAGAAAAAGTGAAATGAGATCAAGTGATAATGGTTATCTGTTGATGGTTTTATAATCATCATGAAGTAGCCTGAATCACTGATGTTTTCATAGTCTAACAATTGTTTTCCATTAATATTTTCACATCACAAACCCTGTGTTATTGCAGTGTGAGATCCAGCAATACTATAAGAATCAGTTAAAAGATTATAACAAACATGAGCACTAAATGTTAATCTTTGATGACAAACACAGGTATCATAATCAGCGTATGAATCTCAACAATGGTGACAATCAAAAGTACCTTGCTGCAATGCATGCTGGGCACCAGCATAGTATAAAACGTACTCGGTTACTAACGTAACCTCGGTTCTCTCTAGAAGAGAGCCCAGCCCGCCGCCGTACAAATATCTTGCAAGGCAATCCCACTCGACCAGGCCCACGAAGAGGCCATGCCTCTCGTGGAGTGCGCTCTGACACCCAACGGGCACTGCATGCCCTTGGAGGCGTATGCTAGCGCTATAGCATCAACTATCCATCTGGATAGGCTCTGTTTCGACGCGGCTAGTCCCTTAGAACGCCCGCTGAACGAAACAAAGAGCTGCTCTATCTGTCTGAAAACAGACGAGCGAGACACATAAGCTCGTAATGCCCTGACTGGGCAAAGGAGGCCCGCGTCTCTTTCCTCATCAGGGACCGGTAGGGCTGACAGGGAGATGACCTGCGCCCTAAACGGTGTGTTGAGGGATTTTGGAACATAACCGTGCTTAGGTTTGAGTATAACTTTTGAGTCATTAGGCCCAAATTCCATGCACGTCGCGCTCACAGAGAGCGCGTGTAAGTCCCCTATGCGCTTCACTGAAGCGAGAGCCAGCAGAAACACAGTCTTGAAAGACAGATGTTTCAGATCAATTGTCTGTACAGGCTCGAATGGTCCACCTTTCATGGCTTCCAGTACCGTTGAAAGGTCCCATACGGGGACTGAGGGAGGTCTGGGAGGATTCAGTCTCTTAGCCCCTCTAAGGAAGCGGATGACTAAATCGTTCCTTCCTATTGACTGACCAAGCGTTGTTCTTGAGAACGCTGCTATAGCCGCCACATAAACTTTGAGCGTGGAAGGGGTCCTGCCCTTATCCAACAGCTCTTGTAGGAAGGAAAGCACCTCCGTCACTCCACAGTCTGTGGGAGACACGCCACGGGCTGTGCACCAGCCCGAAAACACTGACCATTTCGAGGAGTAGAGCCGTCTCGTAGACGGAGCTCTAGCCTGCGTGATCGTGTTTAATACTCCCTTAGGGAGTTCAACATGTACCCGTTGATGGCCCAGACATGAAGGGACCACAATTCCGGGTGAGGATGCCAGATCGAGCCGTGGGCCTGAGAGAGGAGGTCTCTCCTCACTGGCACTGGCCACGGGGCAGTGCTCGCTAGCTGCATCACAACTGGGAACCAAGGTTGGTTTTCCCAGAACGGTGCTACAAGCAGTACTGAGCATCCTTCTTCCCTGATCCGCTCTATCACCTGAGGCAGGAGAGAGACGGGGGGAAGAGCATAGAGCGGGCGGCGGGGCCATACATGAGCCAGCGCGTCCCTGCTCTTGGAGAAAAATTCCGGACAGTGAGCGTTTTCTTGAGACGCGAACAGGTCTACTTCCGCTCTGCCGAATTTCTTCCACAGCAGTTGGACTGTCTGTGGGTGTAGAGACCATTCGCCTGCCGGAACATTGTTCCTGGACAGTCTGTCTGGTCCTATGTTTAGGAGCCCTGGCACGTGCGCTGCTCTCAGTGAGCGCAGGTTGCGCTGAGCCCATACCAGGAGGCGTTCTGCTAGCCTGTACAGGTTCCTGGACCTGAGGCCGCCCTGGCGATTTATGTAGGACACCACAGACATGTTGTCCGAGCGGACCAGGACGTGGCCTTTTATTTGGGGACAAAAACGCGTCAGCGCGTTGTCTACTGCCAGCATTTCGAGGCAGTTTATGTGCAGGAGCTTCTCCCGTTCTGACCACTGGCCGAAGAACGGTCTGCCCTCGAGCAGTCAGATCACATTGTCTCTTTGTTCATCTGACGGTTATAAATCAATAACAACAGACAAGAAAATTTTTAAGTACACATATAAGGGTCAAGAGCCCAACTAAAGCAGACACCGATCACCATAATGGTGACTTACAATTTGAGATTTTCTCCATCAGTGATTCTGCTTGTTAACATCAGGTGTCTTCAATAATGCTCAATCATCACTCAATTAATCACTTAATTATCTCATTAACTTTAACACTCTTGAGTGTTAATTTAACACTCATATTTTAACACTTTAAACTCTTGAGTGTGGACTCATATACACTCCCAGGAGTGTTAATTTAACACTGGAGTTTTTGCTGTGTACATGACATGTACGTGTGGGCAGGGCACGTCGCTCGCTTCTCTCACAGGCCAGCTAAATATGTCAGGGAGGGGTGTTTTGTATTTAGCACAAACCTTAAAAAGAAGTACCAAAAACACTTAGTGATGCAGAAATTATTAATATAATTTTAATATCGATATTTTTGTAGAGGTATCGATACCAAGTAAGTATCTTGTGGGTATCGATATATCGATACTGCAGCATCGATCTGCCCATCCCTAGTGTAAAGTCCAGGTTCAGAAAGTAAAAGTCCTCCTCAGTATTTTGTTCCAATCACATGGATTTGCTAATTCAGACAGGAGACAGAACTAATTAGTAAAATCAGATGACTGAGTTCATGGGTGGAATAAACATATGGCAGGACTTCTACTTTCTGACTCCTGGACTATACACCTCTGCCTAAAACCCAGGGTTGGCAGAAACTAAACTGAAACTGGTATAGGCCCCAGGTCTATTTTTGTTGGATTTGTTTCTGCCACAGCAAACGCGTCTAAAAAACACACAGTTACAGCAGCCAAAGAAAAACTAATGTTAAAGTCAAGGGTCAAGAGCCCAAAAACGTCCGTTGCCATGGTTTTTGGAATGATTTTACTTATCGCGAGAGGAAAAAAATAAGTTTTAGTCGCATAACATCGGTTAATGGAAAATGCGTCATTTCGCAATCGTTTTTTTGTCGACATTTAGAAAAAAAACGCTAAAGTTTTGCGCAAATCCGTAATGGAAACGTGCCTATTGTGTAGTTGCTGATGCAGTGACAATCTCCTTGCTACTTTAACACAGTGTTTCCCAACCCTGCTCCTGGAGCAGTATATCACTGTTATATATTATATTTGACCTTTTTTTTTTTTACAGCAAGGGTTAACAGTGAATAAACAAAGCCTTTAAATCCTTAATTTTTTTTTATACCTTTCCACTATATCAAAGTCTGGAGTCCAAAACATATTTTTGGGGGCTGCAAATGTTTTAATTTGACAAAAATCGCTTGAGTTCCACTTCATCTTCAAATTTGGCCACGTCTGGAAAGTTAAATGAAGTTCAGAATGATTATAAGACAGATAATGCATGCTTGAAAATTAAATAAAACCTCTGATCATGTTACAATATTCTGTAAATTGAGTAAAACTTTGTGAAAAGAATGAAATAGGTTTTTAAAACACTTACAGTTATCATTTTGACCTGTGTTGAGAGACTCTGGGCTTTTTCATCCTGTAGATAAAAAGATGTGTTGAGAGATGATACTACAACTACTTGACATCCTATGATGACTTGAATGAGAAGATAAATCATGCTGGACTCATACCACATTGGTGATGGAGGACACATATATGCCCACATAAGTGTTTGCAGGCTTGTTGCCATAGTAGGAGTTATATTTGTAGTTGTTCATCAGGGGCCACATTCTTTCATTCTGAGTGGTATTGTCTTCAAAGCCGAGATATTTCCAAAGTTTAATTTTGGCATCACCATTTTGTGTTGAACTACAGACTTCAGCATTTGACACCCGCCCTGTGTGTATGAGACATTCAGAAACACAGAGAATATATTCTCCAAGCAAGAGAATTTCATGTTTGAACATTTATCCTTCTTTATTTCATACTCTTGTCAGACATACACAAACACATAGAAAATGTAAACGCTGACTATTGCTCTATGGGAGTCATCGAAATGTTCTTGATATTTACACAAATAAGAAGTGACTGTACACAGCAAAAACCCCAGAGTTAAATGAACCCTCCTCAGAGCACTGGCGTAGCCAGAAAAGAGTTTTTGGGTGTGCATAAGAAAAACATTTATTGTCAGATTAATTTGTACAAAAAACCAGACTCTGCGTATCACTAACTTTACAGAATAGACTGGGCTGATGTGTAAAACTATACTCAGGCTCGCGCTCGCCACATACCCATAATACTAGCCTATATAAAATATAACTCAGGGCTCGACATTAAGCCTTTTCATGTGCTTTTTTTTGTGTGTGTTGTAAATATAATTTATTCTGAAGCAATATACTCATCAGTCAGCTTTGACATATTTAAACCTGCATATTTATGATATTTTAACCTTTACAGAGAGCAGTTTCCCTAATCATTTTAAAAATGTGCTTCATTTTCCATTTTAAATTCTTAAATTTGATCAATAAATTAAATTATTATAATAAGACACTATATGGCTGTTACCAATCAAATAAAAATTATCAAATATCAAATTACAGTGAAAAATTACAACTGCATTAAATAATGTTATGAGAATGATACTTTTAAACACAAAACTAAACCACCAATAGGTGGCGGCAGGTGACCGTTTTAATGAGTGAGTCACTGAGCCATTTATTCTATGCCATCTACAGCAGTTCTTAGGAGAATTAAAAGAGCTTTAGATGTTGATGATTTATTGTTTCATTTGGTGTCACCATTATGGTGATCGGTGTCTGCTTTAGCTGGGCTCTTGGCCCTTGACTTTTATATAGTACTGATTCACTAAAACATTCAATAGATATCTTTATTATAAGCACTTAACTCAAAAATAACTATTAAATGAAGCAACTAGAAGACGTGTTTACTAAAAACAACTTGAAAATGTTATTTCATGAAACAAAGGTGAATCCATTTCTCTACAATTTAAAGATACACTGTTATTTTATCAGTTAATAATGAAAGTATGGTGGTTGAAAGCTTCTGGCAACATTAAATCGAGGAGAGAAGACAATTCTTGTAAAATAAAGGAAAAAAAAACAAACAAACAGGATGCGCTTCTTGCCATCTATGCCTTCTTTCTGGACCACATCACTCAAATGAAATACATTCACAGAATTACTAGAGCAGCATACAGTTAAATATATTACAATAAGAGAACTGTAAAATTAACAATCATAAATCATCAACATCTAAAGCTCTTTTAATTATCTTAAGAACTGCTGTAGATGTATAACATAAATAAAGTAAAGGTTTTATTTAAATGTTTTTATGTTAAACTACTGGCAACAGTATGGCCAGTATATTATTGCTTTTCTACAGTTTTGTAGTACACTGCAACCACTAAGTGTCATTTTTGTATTACAAGTGTTGTGTTCTTACCTGTAAAGGAAGCCGGGGACGATTTCTCAAACGGGAGGAATGGGGTGTTTATATCTGATGCTGTAAATGCTGCAAACAGAAAAAAAAAATTAGATGGGGGCGGTGTTGGGGTAACTCGTTACAAGTAGCTTGAGTTACGTAATCAGATTACTTTTCAAGTAACTAGTCAAGTAACGCATTACTTTTAAAATTCACAACAACATATCTGAGTTACTTTTTCAAATAATAATTTTCCCATTTATTGCCTGACAGCTCTTTTGTCACAATGTCGAGACAAATCGAAGTGCAGAGGCGTTGTGTGTAAACATGATGGTTACTGTAGTTCTACACAGCAAAATCCCCAGAGTTAAAGGGCACCAATTATGCTCCTTTTCACAAGATGTAAAAAAAAGTCTCTGATTTCCATTAATTCTATTCTATTAATTTGGTAATAAGTGAAGCTGATAATGTTGTTTGTGGAGTTGTTTAACCCTACTCTGCTGAGATCTTGAGAGATTTAATGTTGTCTTTTATCTTCAGTTGATTTCATCTCTGGAAGCCAGTTGTAGTTCTTGTGTTTCTCTTTTCTTCAGTGATTCTGCTTGTTATCATCAGGTGTCTTCAATGCTCAATCATCACTCAATTAATAACTTAATTATCTCATTAACTCTAACACTGCTTCAGTGTTACTTTTAACACCCTGCTGGTGGTTCCCATGCAAACATAGAGTGGTGTTAAATTTAACACCAGTTATTTTACTGTGTGTAGATAGAACAGGCATTGTTTAGTTTAATTAGGGTTATAACGTATTTGTCATCTGCTTTGTAACGACATTAGCTCAAATAAAGGGAATATTAATAATTAATCAGGGATATGATTAACGTATCGCATACAGATTAAATCCCGAAAAGGGAATACTTTTGCCAATGTATCTGTATAGAGCGATAATTAAATACAACGGATTATAATCAATTATCAATACAGGCAGGCAAAAATAGATCTATTGTATATATCAATAATTAATCATAACGAATTATAATTAACCGTTAATACCAATAGTCTAGAATAGATCAATTCTCAGGATAACCCTTAATGGAATTAATTTGTTATCGAATAATAACTCTCAAGAACAGTTATCCTTTTATAGACTCTCACGAAAGGCTATTTTTCTGGCCATGGAAACATAACTTTCCTGTTCTATAAAAATACTAAAGTATCAACAATAGAGGAGTCGGTGGGAGGGCGGTCGAACAGCGGTCTTTCGAATCGGCTCAGTTGTAGTTCTTGTGTTTCTCTTTCCTTCAGTGCATGATTCTGCTCATTATCATCAGGTGTCTTTAATAATCTAACAATTATCACTTAACTAATCACTTAAAGCTGCAGTCTGTAACTAGGGCTGAAACGATTAGTCGACATTGTCGACAACGTCGACAATAAAAAATTGTCGACAAATATCTTTGTTGTCGAGTAGTCGTTTGATCCCACGTGACCTAATGTAAGGGCCTGCAATATCGCGATTTGACCGCTACGGCGCTGTAGCGCTAGAGTGTAATGCAGCCGTTACAAATGCTATTGCGGTAGAAGAAAACACAGCGCGAATTATGACGGAGTGCAAACGAATCCGAACTAGTAAGGTGTGTAAAGTTTCACAAAACTGCAAACCAAGAATGCTGTCGTATGCAATACATGCAAGGCGGAACTTGCTTTTCACGGGAGCACAACATGCATGTTAAAACACTTAAAGAGGAAAAACCCGGCACGAGACAAGCCGGTGAGAGGTGAATATTCTCCAGCTGAAGCTAAATAACTAGCAGTAAATCTCTTTTTAGAGAATGCAATACTACTAATAATAGCAATAATATTAACAATAATAATATAATTACAGTAATGTGATGATTCATTTTTGCATAGAATAAAGCTTGATCGAGCTTAGGAGTCGGGGCTGTTTTTATTATTGTAGCTCTATTAGGTAACGTTATTACAGTCTTATCCCTTGCCTGTATTTTGTTACATATTCATGAAGACTTACAAAAGGAGATGTTATGAAGAATATCATGTCAGTTAATTTTTTATACTGTAAATTAAAAGGTGAATGAGAATGTCTCTGTCAGCTCAGCTCAATTGTCATATCAATTTAAAAAAAAAAAAAAAGATTCTTATAATAATTGTTTACAGTTTAAGTGTGTCTGTAATGCAGCTGATAATTTTTTTTGTTTATTTTTTTCTATTGAAAGAGAACAGAATATTTAAACAATGCTTAGAGAGCATTTGTGTGTGATTTGAGTTGGACAGAAATCTGAAAACTTAAAGAGAATGACCTGTTTAGTTTGCTCTTAGTTCATTAAAACAACCATTTCAAAAGCTGAAGTGATTTTCTTTTTTAATATTATAGTTAGAATATGTAAAACTCAGTGTTTTAACTAATTGAAAAGGCTGAATAATCGTTCCAAACGTACTGATTAGTCGGCGAAATAATCGATGAATAGTCGATTAATCGTTCTAATAATCGTTAGATTAATCGATTATCAAAATAATCGTTTGTTGCAGCCCTATCTGTAACTTTTTTGGGTTAAAAATTATCCCAAATAAATTTTTGAGCAGGAACATAACCAGCTAGTGTGAACTCAGTGTTCAAAACGAACGCAGAGACGGCTTTTGTTCTGCTGGACAAGTAAGACCGATCGTTAGATTTAATCAGCGCGATTTACTAAGTTCTGCTTAGTTGGTCAGAACAAAAGTTCAGAACTTTAAGTATCTAATTAACACTGCTTCAGTGTTTCTTTTAACACCCTGCTGGTGGTTACCATATGAACACTGAGCTGTCTTAAAGTTAACACAAGGGAATTTACTGTGTTGGAAGAGCCAGAGTATTTTTTATTATAACTCAGATTGTATTCGTCTGAAAGAAGAATGTCATATACACCTAGGATGGCTAAATCATGGGCTAATTTTAATTTTTGGGTGAACTATCCATTAAAAAAAAAACTAACTACCATGAGACTTTATGAAGGTGTGAGGTGCTTTATCTAAATTAAACGCATACACCTCTCTTGCTTTTGTTGCACACACTGCCAAGCATAGTAAGTCTCAAAATGATTTTTTTGTACTCAATAAACTCTCACACACACACACACACCCACACCCACACACCCACACACACACTTCTAAAGTTAAACACAATTCTATCATAAAACCAATATTTAAAAGTATTTACTTACTGATTGAGGCCAGAAAAAACAATAGTAGATACATGGTCACTAAAGAAAACTTGTACTGAGGATTCACTCCTGAACAGATGTCTGTCGTTTGCTCATATGCACTCTGTGTAAGAAACGTGCATCTCGCCAAATATAACTAGTTTTTTTTTATTGATTTATGGTAATTCAGTGAGGTTGGCAAATAACTCCTGGGGACACACATGCTAGGAAAGGGATTATAGTGCTTTAAAAACATAAATAGTCAAATATTTTGTGTAAACATAAAACAAAAGTTAGAACAATCCTCTTCCAATCTAACTGTAATATGAGATGATATTGCTCAGGGACACAATGTAAATTTCAATTTGTTAAATATACTTTTTTTTTGGTTAATCTGCCAAACAGTTTACTCCCAGAGTGCAATGAATGAATTAAGCAATTGCTTAGTTTTGCCTCTTTTTTTTTTGCCTTTTTTTATTTATTTTTTTATGTGTGTGTGTGTTTCATTTAACCCCCTGTGATGTGCACACTGAGCAGTGTTCATTTCATATGGGCAAACCCATATGGGGCCTACATGGAAACTGGCTGCACAAACTCCAGTGTTAAAATAACTCTCCTAGTAGTTTATATGACTCCACACTCAAGAGTGTTAAATTAACTCTGAAGCAGTGTTAAAGTGAATGAGATAATTAAGTGATCAATTAAGTGATGATTGAACATTACTGAAGACACCTGATGATAACAAGCAGAATCACTGAAGGAGAAACTCTCTATTTTAACTCTTCTATTTATAGTGTTTGCTTTAGTTGGGCTCTTGACCCTTAAAGTTTTAACTTAGATTTTTTTGGCTGCTGTACCTGAGTTATAACAGTCAGATGAACAAAAAATGATCAGGTGCTTTTGTTTGGACATAATCATTATTTGACCTGAATCACTAAACTCATTGTAGGGGTCAAACAAATCAATTTGGGTCAGACAGGTCAATTTAGCTCAAAGGGAATTGTTAATTGATTTATAGGGAATTCAATAGAATCACTTATTATGGCCGAGTAAATGACTCGTCCAGCATTCATTTGAACGGGCCGTAACTAAGCGGATATAAATAGGCTATTCAAAGTAACTTAGATCAGCAGTTTAAGAAATTAAATTCGTAAGCACATAACACAAGTAACACTTCTCTTTAAAATACAAACAAGACTTTATTGATTAGTATTCTAACACATAAAACTATCTAACACAAACACACGCACACACAGTCATACGAGTTGCAGAAAGAAAGAGAGTGAGGAGAGAATGAGTTTTAAGTGTGAGATGACGAAATCCCAAGTTTTCTTCTTCTTCTTCTTCTTCTTCTTCTTCTTCTTCTTATTAAGTGTGCTTGCTGAAAGCAGCACACTTATAGTTCTTCTTAAGTTTTCTTCTTCTTCTTCTTCTTATTATTATTATTATTATTATTCCCGGGAGAAAAATTTTGGCCAGCTCCTGCGCCTAGGCCCTTTGAGACAGAGACACTGTTCCAACTTTAAAACGTACGGTCAGTACCGGTTTAAGTTGCTCGCGAAGATGACATCACGAGTCCATGTCGTTTGTCCGCCACACTGGATTGAACAGAAAGCGAAACTAAATTTTCACAGGTCACAAATTTGGTCCGAACTTCACGAAACTGGACGTCCATGATCCTTGGACCAAGCCTCACAAAAGTTACTAGAAGGATTTTTGATTTTCGGAAGCGTTTGCCCGTCACAGCCAAATGAAATCAGCGGCGTAGTCGCCAAACAGGAAGTCGTCCATATCTCAGGAACTCTGTCACGTATCGGAACCAAACTTTATACATGAACTCGGGACTCCAATGTGAGGAAGCACAAGATCTGATTTTTTTTTTATTTTTTTTTTATTTCAGGCTAATAGACAAACCCATTTACCTATGTCTATGCAAGAGTTTCACCTCACACTTTTAATGTTAATGCATTTAGACAGTAGGTGGCACTGTTGTATTACATTTCACAGAGCTGCCAAGTCAGTGTATATACTGCATTCGTTTTTACTAGGTTTGTCTTAATAAATGCAGGCATGAATTTCGTTTTTTGCATTGGTCTAATTTAATCATCATCTGTATATTAATATATACAGATTTGTATGCATGAATTGTGCATTTCCAGTTCGCAAAGCAGTTAATAACAAAAAAAAAAAAAAACGTTATACAAAATACATCATGCTCTTCTTCGCTAACCGAACAAACAATTAATTGTCTGTGGCTGTGTTTGTGCGCACGGGAAATATGCTGCGCATAACAATAGAAAACAAGGAGAAACGCGCAGTCACATGCTCAAACAATCAACAGGTGCGTTCCATTTGACCATAAGTGGACTGCGAAGTGGACTTCACATGGTTTTCCGCCATCTTAAGTTAGATTCTAATCCGAAGGGAGCGAACATGTTTAGTTCGAAGGACACTGCACACGGCATAGGGAATAAGGGAACATCGATACATCACTTCACAGGAAGTGGAGAGCGATGATCACCCAACTGTCATTTCGCGCACCACGTCATCACCAGTCAGAACGGTCATAACTAACGATGGAGGAGTTTACGTATGTGTGTAAGTATTCATACATTTCGCCATTGTTATACAAATGTATTTTTTTAACGGTTATTGTTGTGAATATTACATGTACTATTTTTGATGATTATAATTTACCTCAGTGAATGCAGCCAGCTTAGCCAGTTTGTGAAGTAAAGTGATTTTATTTTAGGTAGTTGTAAAATAGTGCAATATAATTGTAAATATATAATATAATAATAAAAAATAAAATATGAATGTAGTCCTATATATATTTATGTTATATCATAATCTGCGCGACTCCGTCGTTGACTTTCTTTGATGACATTTGCAGGCGTTTCAAATGAGCGGGTATTGTCAGTGAAGTCCACTTCAACTGATATACCGTGCTCAGGGAGTAGGGGAGCAGTGAACATTGCGTATGGACCCTGTCGAATGGAACGCACATTAGATGTGTAAAAACCATAAAACAAGTGGAAAGCGCGAGCGCGCCGCTGTCTCCTTTCCACAAGCACTTGTTCTCCTGTGGCGTCTGTCGTTGCTATGCAACCGTGAACTGCGCTCTCCATGATGACAAGAGCTGTGTCTGAAATCGCTCCCTATCCACTATATAGTGCACTATTTAGGGTGTCGGCCATTTTGTAGTGGTGTCCGAATTCTGAGTGAACGACATCATTCCCTACATTCTTCACTACTTTTACCCACAATCCTCTCTGAATTCGAGTGTACATACGATGTACACTTGCTGAGACACTATTTCCCACAATCCAACACAATAAGGCGATAGAGCGCGAATGAAAAATAAACAAAAATGTCACCATGGCAACGGTGCACGCGAGTTAGAAAACACAGCTAAGGAAGTATCAGCAAAAGATTAATAGATTTCTAGCCCTTGCATTAGCTTTACTACTAGATATATTTATGGAGATGGAAAATAATAAGGCGCCCTGCACAGCTATGATCAGCTGTTCGGCCGAGCATTCAATGTTGTTACGCTGCAAGCTGATGGTTTGTTGCTGCCGCGCTCTATCACTCGCACACCATAAAGAGCAAATTGTTTTTTAATGTTTCAAATTCGTGATTAAAATGACATAATTTGGAAGCGGATAATTTCTTCACAAACAGCTCATTATGACTCAATGTTAGAATGCTGCACCTACACTCGATAGTGTGAATAAGATCAGCGCAACGCAGACCACTGCATTGACAGGGTAAAACATATGATCTGTCTACGGCCAGGGCTCAGCGGAAGACAGAAAATGCCGGTCCAGCGCTGATTGAGGAATTAAATTCAAAAATAAAAGACAGTTTTACATCTTTTTTCTCGCATTATCGCATTTCGCATCTATCCACTACCTGCTAACTTTAGTGCACTGCACCCGAGCAAGCACACTTTGCAGTTCCTCCGGAAATGCATTTTTCTAGTTAATTTAACCCTTCTATAGTTTCTTAGGCGGTTTATTAAATTTTTTATCAATGCACCAGTTCAGCTTAAGAGTCTGGAGGTTACTTGCTTGTCTTTGCGTTCCTTTTGGGGATTCCCTTTGTCGGTGAAAAAGGGGATTTCCTGGGTTGGTTGACAGCCGTCTCCTCATGCCTGGATAGATGTCTGGGGCGGCCAATCACGTGGTGTGCTGGCGGATGGATATAAAGTCTCTGAAGTTGGAAGCAGGCTTTGCAGTCGAATCGTTTAACCGAAACTTTGCAGCAAAACAACTTAGAAACGTGACTCTCAACGGAAAAGAAAAGAAAACTAAGTAAGAGAAAGAAAATTGAGACAAGAGTAGTTAGATGGCTTGAATGAAGCTGTTTAACCCATGTTCTTCTGATCTTGATTTGGGTTCTTTCGTCTGCTCGTCTACATGGTTACCCGTCTGTCTGGTTACTCCGTCATGGCTTCTCCATGATCGTTTTTGAATCTACTCTTTTCAAACTTTGTTTGGGTCCTAAGATTTTAAACTCAAATGTTTGTCCAGCCTCCTGGATGAGTTCTGACCAATTAGGCACTGTCTTTATTTGAGAGGTGGCATATTATTCACCTCTCATCATAAATGATGCGTTATCTGTGATCTCTTTACTCTCCAGCTTTAGCAGAGAGTACAGAGGGTACAGTTAAACATGATTCCTATTATAATAAAACAAAACATTTTAAGGAGATTTCACTCAAGCCATCTTCATAATTGTGAACATACGATCGCACTGATAGGAAATAAGACATACTTTCATTCAAACATCTAATAGTTATAACAATTACATGACTTATATGTGACCTAAGCATATATAGGTTGTAGACACAATATATAATTATGTAGTTGAACGATGTTTGATTATAAGTCCGTCACGAATTGTTTTGGGATGGTTTTATGTATTTATGTATTTTTATATGTAAATCATTTTATATTTAAATTATTTTATGCAAATTGTATGTATGTTTATGTATTTTTATATAAAAAATTCTGAAAAATAAATTCTATAGAATCATGCTGTAATCATCAAGGTAAACCTAATGCTCTAAATGAGTTCAGGGATTCAGTTCAAATTATAATTATATCAAAACATAATCACACCACCTAATCATCTTTTCTCTGTGTTCATCTGACAGTTATAACTCAGTTATAACATCAAAACAAAATCTAAAATTATTCGTTTAAAGGTCGAGAGCCTAACGAATGCAAACACTGACCACCATAGTGGTGACTTAAATTTGTGATTTTATTCTTCAGTGATTATGTTTGTTAACACCAGATGTCTTCAATAATGGTCAATCATCACTCAATTAATCACTTAATTATCTTATTAACTTTAACACTGCTTCAGTGTTCATTTAACACTCATATTTTATCATTGTAACACTCTTGAGTGTGGAGCCAAATAAACTCAGAGAAGAGTTAATTTAACACTGGAGTTTTTGGGACCCAGGTCATACCCATGCCAAGCTATGGTGGCTGGGTCGTGATCGTATGTGACATATTTAATGTCAAATATACTGTATAATCACACTGTAAAAAAAATATTTAAATAATAATTTGATGGTCCCTTTTGAACATTCTGTTGACTAAGTAACTTTGGAACTACATGTCAACTTACTCTCATTAGAGTATTAGTAAACTGTCTGCTTACTATCTTCTAACATTTTACATGTTTACTGTCAAAAATAGTCAATCTCCTGATGCAAGGTAACAGGGAGGAGAGAGTGAAGCTGGAAAGCTGCTAAAGCAGTGGTTCTCAACCTCTCCTGCAGGGACCCTCTGACAGGTCATGTTTCTGTTTTAATCCTGAAATTGCACAGCTGATTCAATTAATTAAAGGATTAATGAGTAGTTGACCAATTGATTAATTGACTAATTCCTACTCTTCCTACTCTAATAACTACTCATTAATTGAATCAGCTGTGCCATTTCAGGGTTAAAACAGAAACATGGCCTGTCAGGGGGTCCCTGCAGGAGAGGTTGAGAACCACTATCCTAAAGCTTAGTTCCATATAAATCCACGGATAATTTGTTGTTTTGTCGTTAGTGAAAATCAATATTGACCTTGTATTTGAAAAAGGATCCTCACTAAGAATCAGAGGTGGGTAATCCAGGGGTCAAAGAGTAAAATTCCTGCCATATGTTTATTCCACCCATGAACTCAGTCAGCTGATTTCACTAATTAGTTCTGTCTCCTGGCTGAATTAGCAAACCCTGGTGATTGGAACAAAATACTGAGGAGGACTTTACTTTCTGAACCTGGACTTTACACCTCTGGCCACATGCCAGCCAAGAGCAAAATAAATGAACCAGAACTGGACCTTATCGTAGCCAAAATATGTGTTTATTAAATATGGAGTAATTTCAGACACAGTCTCAGATGAAATCAACTGAAGAGAAAAGAAGACATTAAATCTGTGAAGATCTCAGCAAAGGAGGATTAAACAACTCCACAAACAGCATTACCAGCTTCACTTATTACTAACCAGACTGACTTTATTTCTGTCTGACGTCTACAAAAGTTTTTATTGAGAATTAACAGAGGGTTTAACTCTATTGTATTTCATATGAAGTCACCATAACAGTGATCAGTGTTTCCATTAGTTGGCCTCTTAACTCTTATTATATCTTTTGTCTTCTTTGACTGCTATGACAGTGTTTTTGTCAAACACATGTACAGCAGCAAAGAAAGCTAAAGTGAAATGAGATCAGGTGATGATGGTTTCCTGTTGATGATATTATAATCATGAAACAGACTGATTTACCGAGGTGTTTTAATCTAACAATTATGTTTTTCCACGAATATACTCACATCACAAACCCTGTATTACTGCAGCATGAGATGCAGCAATATAACAATCAGATTCAATCTTTTAACAAACATTAAATATAAAAATTAGCCTATGCTGACACACACAGATATAAACAATCAGCGTATGAATCTCAACAATGGTGACAATCACAAATATTTAGAATCAAACAAAATTATAGGACAATTCAGCTGCATAATTTATTCATGTTGCAATGCATGCTGGGAGTTTTGGACTATGCTGGTACCCAGCAAGCATTGCAGCAAGGTACTTTTGATCGTCACCATTGTTGAGATTCATACGCTGATTGATGATGTCTGTGGGTGTCATGATAAAATGACATTTTTGTTCATGTTTGTTAAAGTCTTCTAACTTGTTATATTATTGTTGTATCTCATACTGCAGTAACACAGCGTTTGTGTTGTGCAAAAAACATTAATGTGACAACATAATTGTTAGATTTAAACATCTCTGATAAGAAGCAATACTAAAAGTCAGAGTCAGTTCATTCGCATTCGGAGTTCGTCTATCTTTGACTGACAAAATGCTGGCGGACACAGTGAGTTGTTCAAAATCTTTCATATTTGTGAACTCTGTGAACACAAACAATGTCCTCAATGCTCGAGTTCATGTGTAGAGCCCCTGGTGATACTTTGAGCAAAGTTTCATGTTGTGTCGAGCCTTCTTAGTGTTTTAAAATTAGTGATTTTTGATGCTATCATAGAAGTGCCCCATTCACTCCCATTCAAAAGGCAATTTGACCGAAAACAAAAATACGGTCAAACTTAAAGGTGGCGTTTCCCTTCTAATTATGCTTTTAAACAAAGGTTTGCCTCAGGTAGATTAACAAAAAGACCCTAGGTTGCATTTTGGCAACAGTTATCCTTTAACACTCTTTAGTGAGGAGCCAAAAAAAACCTGCAGGCACAGTACGTCAATGTGACGCCAGGAAGACGTTGGACTCCTACTAATCCAACGTCAGTCAGACGTCATATTTTGGTTGAAAATGAAAGTCAGGTTGACGTCTAAACCCAACGTTTGTTTGGCGTCAAAGCTCCAACCTCAGACAGATGTTGAATTTTGATTGGAATAAGCACCGCAAAAAAATGTGACATGCATGGCAGCACAATAAATCTGTGAAGATCTCAGCAGAGGAGGAGTAAACAACTCCACAAACAGCATTACCAGCTTCACTTATTACTAACCAGACTGATTTTATTTCATTTCCGTTTTAATGAAATCAATAGGTGTATTTTAAAGTCACCATGATGGTGGTTAGCGTTTGCTTTAGTTGGACTCTTGACCCTTGAATTTTTATTATCAAAACTCACCCTTATCTCCCAGCATGCGTTGCGGAATTAATAAATTATAAAAACAATATTAAAACCACAAGTCCTATATAATCAAAGCATTAGACACTTAATAAGATCAGGGATTCAGAAAAATACATGATGACAGCGTCGTCATCATCACTAAACAGCCAACATCACCTGATCTCATTTTCTCATGGTTTTTTTAGCTAAAAAAAATGTATAAACACACAATTATAGCAGCCAGAGAAATTTTTATATTAAAGAGTCAAGGGTCAAGAGCACAACTAAAGCAAACGCTGACCACCATCATGGTGACTTTAAAGTACAAAATATGATTTCATTAAAATGGAAATTAAATAAAGTAAATCTGGTTAGTTTTAAGTGAGGCTGGTAATAAGTGTACGGCCATGCATTTCACCTTTTTGTCTGGTTTATTCCAACCAAAATTCAACGACTGCCCAATGTTGGAGCTTGACGTCAAACAAACATTGGATTTAGACATCAACCCGACTTTCATTTTCAACCAAAATCCAACGTCTGACCGACGTTATAGTCTATATCCTGTGCCTGCTGGGAACTCCCAGAGTTTTTGCTTTGTAAAGTTACTGAAAGAATGTTTGTGCATTAGAGTGAACTTGCCAGAATGTTGGTCAAAGTTACACTTTTGAGTCAAAACGTTCAAAACAAAGTTTTAGACAATCTGTCTCTCTGGTATATTTTTCCCTCAGAATGTCTTCATCTGACCGATGTTTGGATATTTTTCTGTTTACCTGCCAGGCACAGTGCCAGAGTTTCACTAAAGCTGCCATGGAAGTCTCTGCATTTCTGTTTGAACACAGACACAATACCTTGAAATTTGAGAGTATCAGTTGAATTCAATTTAATTCCTCACATTGTCTGTTTTTTTCCTCCGAACTTGCTGTGAACAACAAACCTTTGTCATTTACCTTGGTAGGAATATATATTTATTTCTTTAGAATATTTACCCGACCGGGGCTAGTGGAATATGTTTGTATAACTTTAACACAATGCCAATATCGTGACAGCATCGTGCATTTATTATAATGGTGATCTCCCTGAAGCAATGCAGATCCTCTTTATCTTCCCTGAACCTGAATGACCAAACCACTACATTACTAATACACATTAGATAGATAGATAGATAGATAGATAGATAGATAGATAGATAGATAGATAGATAGATAGATAGATAGATCAACCTTTATTTGTCTCACAAGTGAGAAATTTCAGCATTTACAGCAGAAAGTAGATAGCATGGAATAAAGTAAAATAATAAGTGACATTAACATAATACTAACAATATCAAAATTCTAAATAAATTATACAGTACTAAAATAAAAAAAATATATATATATATTTACACCTATAAAACAAACTACCAAATATAAAAACAGTGCAAGTGAATATATGCAAAGATGGCGTGATTTTCCTATTATTAAACTGACTTAAAAAAATGAGCTGAATATTGAATAACTTATAAAAAAAAGTTTAAAATTGCTTAACTTATTTTGATGAGTTAAAGCAATGTAAAAACATAATGTTGTCATAACTTATTGTTCATATAATTTTCTACAGTGTTCATCCTAAAGAGATGCTGGGGAACCAGGTGCAAAAGCACTTCCACAAAACATCTACTGTATGTGCTGAAAACTGAGACATTTCTTGGAGTCCTTTTGCACTGTACCCAGTCAACACTTTGATCTCACAGTGATCTCTCCATATGATCACAATGTGAGGTCACAGTGAGCTAGAAACGTTATTGGACGTGGACTCCAACATCACTCAAACGTCAAATTTTGGTTGAAAATGAAAATTGGGTTGACGTCTAAACATGTGTTTGACGTCAGGATCCCATCTCAGCGGAAAATAAGGGAATAATGCTCATTTCTAATGATACAAAGCTTAATGCAAATGGGTGAAGTGTCCCTTTAAACAACTCCACAAACAGCATTACCAGCTTCACTACAAACCAGATTTACTTCTGTCATGTGTGAATAAAAGTCCTTATTGAGATTAACAGATTTATTGCAGGTGTTGATGATTTATTGAAAATGATAGTTTGGTTTACTTTCTAACCTTAGTTTTTCTTTGACTGCTTTAACTGTGTTTATAAAAAAAAAAAAAAAAAAACATTCGTTATGGCATGAAAATCAGAGTGAAAATGTGATTAGTTGTTGTTGGCTATTTATTGATGATAACATAATCTTCATGAAGTGGCCTGATTCACTGATCTCATGAAGAGTCTTAACACCTGAAGTAGTTCAAAGTAGTTCATCATGAAGTAGTTCAAAAGTTCTTCAGATTTTCAAAATACTGATGGATCACATGCTGTAAAATCATAAGACTAATCAATAGTGCAAAAATAATTAACCACAAAATCATAGATAAGACTCCATGTTATATCAGTGAATCAGACCACTACATGGTGAATGTCATCATCAATACATAATCAACGTCATTTAATTCATTTTTGTGCTAATCTTTTGAGAAAATTTTTAGTTAGCTAACTCGGAACAAACATAGTGTTACTGAAAGAACATTTGTTCATAACAGAGAACTTGTCAGAATGTTGGCTAAAGTTACACTTTTGAGTCAAAAAGTTAAAAACAAAGTTTTAGATGATTAAACTCTCTCTGTCTCTCTGGTATATTTTTCCCTCAGAATGTCTTCATCTGTCCGATGTTTGATTATTTTTTTCTGTTTACCTGCCTGGCACAGTGCCAGAGTTACACTAAAGTGGGTCGCACACCGGACGCGCAGCTCAGCGCCGCGCAGCACAACGTCTTTTAAATTCGAACAAATTATTCTCTATGAGAGTACACACACCGGCGGCGCCTTTCGGCGTCTGTCCGCGGCGCCCAGCAACGTCTCAGGACCGTGTTCAAAATCCTGCCGCGCCACAGAGCGCCTTTTACATAGTTTTATATTAAATTTACATTTATGTGTCTCAAATCGTAGTTAATGTATATACGGACTTAACCCTGTGCTGCAATATACATTTAGTTTTATATTTATTTACAGAAATCAGAAAATTGCTGATGTTATCGGATTTTCAGGTGAGAGTTGTCCTAGATGTGGCGCGGCGTGGCGCTGAGCTGCGTGTCCGGTGTGCGGCCCCCTTAAAGCTGCAGTCTTATCAGATGAATTAAATTTAATTCCTCACATTGTCTGTTTTTGTTCCCCGAACTTGCTGTGAACAACAAACCTTTTGTCATTTACCTTGGTAGGAATATATATTTATTTCTTTAGAATATTTACCTGACCAGGGCTAGTGGAATATGTTTGTATAACTTTAACACAATGCCAACACCGTGACAGCATCGTGTATTTATTATAATGGTGATCTCCCTGAAGCAATGCAGATCCTCTTTATCTTCCCTGAACCTGAATGACCAAACCACTACATTACATTAAACTGAATTTAAAAAAGATGAGTTGAATATTTAATAACCTGAGTTGAAAATTACTTAACTTATATTTATTAATTAAAACAATGTAAAACATACATCTTCATAACTTACTGATCATATATTTTTTACAGTGTTGATCCTAAAGAGACACTTCCACAAAACATCTACTGTATGTGCTGAAAACTGACATTTCTTGAGTCATTTTGCACTGCAAAAACTGAACAGTGCAGCTGTTGCTTTAATTCTAATTTTGTTATTTTAACTTATTTCAATCAGATACATTGAAACATAAAACATGGGAATGCTGTTTTAACTTAATTGAGTTACATTGACCCAACATACAATTTCCATTAAAGCTCAGGATGGACACAATCGACACACAAGCTCTTGCTCCTCGCTGATCGTGAATTTTGCTTAAAGCGATAGTTCACTTTGAAATTAATTTTTGATATGTTTTAGCTTACCTCAAGGGCATCCAAGATGTAGGTGTCTTTGTTTCCGCAGTAGTTTCAATTTTGATATTTTTAGGTCAAACCGTTCTTGTCTGTCAGTCATATAATGCAGGTCGATGGTCATTGTCTCAAAGCACAAGCACAGAGTCCAAATTAAAACAATTCCCCATCGTCCAAATGAAACAATTCCCCATCATAAGTACACATTGATGGCCTAAGACACGAAACGAGCGGTTTGTGTGAGAAAACGAACAGTATTTATATCGTTGTTATCTCTTGAAAACAGCACACGTCCAAATGATCTGACGGCGCGGGCGGGTATATATATATAGATGTCGCCTTGGCTACTGCAGTTCATTGGAACGAAACCGTAGCCAAGGCGACATCTATGTATATATCTATACCCGCCCGCGCCGTCAGATCATTTGGACGTGCATGTGCTGTTTTCAAGAGATATGTGAGACCTAGTCAGTTCACTAATGGGAAATGAGTACATACCCAGCCAGCACATGACCGACTTTCAACGTTGAAATATGGTTGAAATAATGTCAGTTTGTTGTTGAAAAAGATTAACAAAACCCCTTCTAAATCAACGTTGACATTTTTACAAGATCCCCAGCCAACACATGTGGGGCCCAAATGGGCTGCAAATGGGCTGATATCAGGGGCTCACCTGGGCTACCCAACTGGGAACCCAGTTCATTTTGGCCGCGGTTTCCGTGGTGGCCCCACGTGTGTTAGCCCAGATGGGTTGATGATGGGCTCTTGATGGGCTCCATATCGGGCCCATATGGGTAACCTAGGTAGCACCCATTTAGGGCCTACAGGAGTCTGCCCACATGGGTTGATGATGGGCTCTTGATGGGCTCCATATCGGGCCCATATGGGTAACCTAGGTAGCACCCATTTAGGGCCTACAGGAGTCTGCCCACATGGGTTGATGATGGGCTCTTGATGGGCTCCATATCGGGCCCATATGGGTAACCTAGGTAGCACCCATTTAGGGCCTACAGGAGTCTGCCCACATGGGTTGATGATGGGACCCAGATAGGTCTTATCTAGGGCTCTTATGGGCCACAACGGGTATATATATGGGCTACCATATTTGTCTGTTTGGGTTACCTTATTTTACAGTAAACCCCTAAATACAACCATTACATGTAATCCACTAAACTATACTAAAATGTTAAAGGTATTCAATGAACAGAAAGCAGTAGTTCACTTTTAAAGTTACTTTATTAAGCAAGTACAAGTATCACAAAACAAAAAAAGTAAAAGATTTAAATTAAAACACTTAAAACACTTCTAAATCAACTTTGACATTTTTTACAAGATCTGTACGTTGAAACAACATACAACAGAAATATCTGCCTTTTAACATTATTGTGACAATTAATTAGAATTTCATAATTTTTTTTGATATAACAGCTCTTCAGTGTATATGTTAAAATATAATTAGCATTATTAACAATACTAGTTTCAAACCTTTTGCCTTATGTGATTTTGTGTGAATTTACAATTTTGTCTGCTTGCCTAACCGTTTGCATTGCATTATTACATTTGTATTCATACACTGTCATGTCATTTGACTAATTAATTAAATAATAATACAGACTGCAAATACAATACACCGATATGTTAACTCGCGCAAACTATTGTTATTGGTTGTTTCGCCGTTTTACTTTGAGCATGATTGGTTAATCTGTCTGTCTTCCAGGAAACTGTCCAATGAGAATATGCGCGGCTCTGCGCGCCTATTTTAAATTTGAAAATACGTCCATTACTGTCGGTCGTTGACTGAGCAGCTGAGCTGCTGCTTGCATTGATTACTCGGTCAGACCTGGATTATTTTATAGCAGCTATGCCTGTTGAATTCTTAAATTTTGAGCGAATTTAAGTTGATATCAATGAAGAACAAAAGCTGGAATGTGAACAGAGGAAGGGGTCGTACGTGGTCTGTAAAAATACTGGCGATATCAGGTAAGAAAACATTTTTCAGTCCTTAGCAGTGAGTTAAATTAACGTTTATGGACATGAGTAACGGTCATAGGCTTAATGCAACCTTATACGTTAAATAAGTTATCTCTCTGTGTGTTTTTGTACTGCTGTAGCAATATAAGCACGTATTTCAATGTAATTTAGTACCATCTGATATTGCTGTGTTTTGTTGTTGGTAATGTTGTGTGTTTAATGTCAGCTAACGTTAGTTTAAAAACGCATTAGAGGTAAAAAAGCGTGGGAATGAGTAAAGTGATAAAACAGTCATTTATTCGTTAGAAGTATGTTTACATAACCTCTTCAAACACTGATAACAGTATTGAAAATATATTTGTTAAATTTTTTTTTTTTTTTTTTAGATCAAGCATTGGAATATTTTTTTTCTGGGGAGAACACCCAACAGAAAGACCCATTCACCAACTAACTGTTACAGTAAGTGTATTTTACCCACTGTTCAAAAACCTACACTGGGTTTAATAGTATTAATATGATTTTCACCTTTAAAGTAAGACATTTAATGTTACTGATAGAAAGTCTGAGTAACTTTGTTGTCCTTTTGTCTTTCTTCTGCTGAAGTGGCGCACTGAAAGTGGATGCATGTCACCTTCATCAGTCCTTTCTTTAATCACTGGACACCATAAAGGGAAAGACCCTCAGACGTGTCATAATAGGATAAATGGCTGCAGGTAAAATTATTTGATGGTTTGATTTTGGTACCAATTGTTTTTTTTTTTTGTTTTTTTTTTTGTGTGTGTGTGTGTGTGTGTGTGTGTGTGTGTGTGTGTGTGTGTGCTTCCCTTGCTATGATACAGATTTCTGATGGGATTGCCATGCTTAAAGTTTACATTTTTAATCATGTAACAACTAACAGTCTCAAAGATGACATTACTAGGGCTGGATTTATTGGATGGGATGCGCGCTACAATGTTCCATTCATTCATCAACTGAAAACAGGATGAGGATGACTAATCGATTTTTGGGATTTAAGAACTGATATCGTTTCGTAAAAATGAGAATCAATTAAAATCGAGAAATCAATATTTTTTACCCAGCCCTTGACATCACTCAGTTCATGTAGTGTGAATGTTATAATGGCAAACGTTTTTACAATTTAAGATTGTTTAAAGGAATGATGCACTATCACTTCTGGTACAGATTCATTGGCCTTTTGTGTTATTTTTTATTTTACTTGATTTAATAAATTACTTTTAATTAGTAGCCTACAATGTATGGTTAGGATTCTGAATTAAAACAGTGTAATGTTTCTCCACAAATATTATCAGAAATATACGGAGCCCCCAGGGGTCAGGCAAATTGTTGAAACAATATAAACCTGCATTGAAAGATCTAATTCAAAGAGCAACAGACCACAACCCTCTCAGCTCAACACCACAATTTGTTGATTTCTTCATCTGTTTTAAAGATGAAATCATGACCTTATCATTATAGTAATCGTAACTGACACATGGGAGTAATATTATTTTTTTTACAATTCCATGTTGGGGCTCTGAAGAATTGCTTGTGTGAATACATAAAATGTGTTTTAGAATGGATTGTGTTGTATACTTTGTTTTCTACCTGACTAATTGAACTGTAAAGTGAAAATCTTGTACATGACTTATTTTGTATTGAGTTTTCTTGCTTTTATTTATACAGGATAGTACAGACAGCAGGCAAGAAGTGAAGAGGAAGTGATGGCATCAGGAGCAGCACAACCAAAAGCTTGTGACCCCATGGAAGTTGTCCGAGTGCGTGGAAGAACAAGTGTAAGTGCAGAAGCCGATCTTAGGATGTAGTGGAGGGAGTGTATATGAAGAAGATATAAAGGAGCCAACTTGTTTAGTTTTTAAAATTGAACTAAGAGCCAGTGCAATTGTTGTAAAACAGGAGAAATATGTTCTGTAACATAACATTAGAGCGAGCAGACTTTGTAAAGTTGCTACTACTTACATGTCAAGTGATAAGCAATATTTGAGTTGGATGAATGATGGGCAAATGTTTGGTTTTCTAACTTGTCCTGGGAACCCTCAGTACTGCACACCCACTTCAGATCTTGCAGTTTCTATAAATGAGCTAATGTGATGAATCAGGTATATTAGTTGAGGGAAACGTACAAAGTCTGCATCTGAAAACTTAGGCAGCTGACTCATTGCCTCGCTGCCCTATCAGGCAACGACTTAGCAGGCAGCGTTTACACACTAAGGTGCCTCACAAAACCGATTTAGTTTAGTTTATTTATTTATTTATTTATTTGAGCAGTAACCATTCTGATTTCAGACAGACTTATGAGGCAGCATAACGGTTTAATGATCTACAACACTAATTTCTAGAAATTACTTCAAAAGTGGTAAAAGTTGGTCAAAATGTACATTTTGTGCCTCCAATATGTGCAGTGCAGGGGGTGTTCCAGGACAGGTTTGCAAACCCCTTATCTAGATATACTTAATTTGGGGCACCAAAAGGCTAACCTGACACATCTGATTGAACTGTGAAAAGGAATTTAAAAAAGTGGCATAATGGATGACTGATTTATTTTCTCTTTTCAAAGGGCCGTTGGGAGAGCGACAACAGAGGAGTGAGAAGCTGCACGGTTATTGTTTTGTTTGTGAAATGGTTAATTTTTCAGATATGCATATATAACATATATATATATATATATATATATATATACATCTCTCTTTTACTTTTTTCTTTTCTTGTTTTGTGATACTTGTACTTGCTTAATAAAGTAACTTTAAAAGTGAACTACTGGTTTCTGTTCATTGAATACCTTTAACATTTTAGTATAGTTTAGTGGATTACATGTAATGATTGTATTTAGGGGTTTACTGTAAAATAAGGTAACCCAAACAGACAAATATGGTAGCCCATATATATACCCGTTGTGGCCCATAAGAGCCCTAGATAAGACCTATCTGGGTCCCATCATCAACCCATGTGGGCAGACTCCTGTAGGCCCTAAATGGGTGCTACCTAGGTTACCCATATGGGCCCGATATGGAGCCCATCAAGAGCCCATCATCAACCCAACTGGGCAGACTCCTGTAGGCCCTAAATGGGTGCTACCTAGGTTACCCATATGGGCCCGATATGGAGCCCATCAAGAGCCCATCATCAACCCATCTGGGCTAACACATGTGGGGCCACCACGGAAACCGCGGCCAAAATTAGCTGGGTTCCCAGTTGGGTAGCCCAGGTGGGCCCCGGATATCAGCCCATTTGCACATGGATGTGTTGGCTGGGGTACCTTTAAATGGTAAAACACAGTTTGAAGTTATTAAATAGATTATGTTGCATCAAAGTAAAAATCTCAATTGACAGCACTACTCTTCAGCACATTAGAAACCACAACATTCAATAATTAACAAAATATTCAGATAAACCTCTGGGGCCGTATTCACAAAGAATTTTAAGGCTAAAAGTAGCTCCTAACTGGCGAATTTAGGAGCAACTCCTAAAAATAATGGGCGTGTCACTCGTAACTTTAGGACTCCTAATTTTTTTGACTAAGAGTAATTCACGAAGCATTTTAGCCCTAAAAGTAGCACCTAAGCCTGGGACAGCTTAAAAGAAGTCGAGAGGACTCCTAACTCACTAAGACCTATTCACAAACCGCTTTTTGTGGCATTTCACGTTGCGATGTTTTGAAATGCGTATGCGGCGGCTACAGGAGCTTCCAATCGCGAGGGAACAATTTTGCATTGTAGGCATAACTAGGGATGCAATAACACGCCACCACCAACAACCAAAACTAGGCTACTCATTGCATGTAAACTAATTGTAACTTTTCATTGTGAATCAAATTAAAATGTTCTTCTCTTTGCAAACGTAGGCAGATGCATATAGTGACAGATTAATTCAATAATGTTGCAAAGATATTGCATCAATCCATATGTTTCATTAGGCTATAGGCTATTTGTTTTGCCTTACTCTTTATTCATTTAGGCTTTTTATTCAGTTATTCATCATCTTCCGTCCTTCGCAATACTTGTGTAGCGCACGCATTCTCAGACCTGTCACCTGTCAATCATCATCGTAGGGGAGGTGTTTGGAATCATTCCCGCGTTACAATCATCAGCCAATCAAGGTGGTCACTTCAGTCAAGCTCGTGCATGAGTAATGACGTCATCCATAGCAACAAAGACTCACTCTTAGTTTAGGAGTTGTCATTTTTCTTTACTAAGAGTAGGTCTGAAAGGCGTTGTGAATAACTTTTAAGAGAAAACTCCTAGCTAAAATCTTTTAGTGCGATTTAGGAGTACTCCTAGTGGTAAGATAAAATGCTTTGTGAATACGGCCCCTGAACATCACAAAACAAGCAAAGTCATAACAAAAACAGCAATCATAAAAGCAAATTGTAAGAATGAAAGAAAATATACAATTAACCTGTGTTATTTATTCATGCCGCAATGCATGCTGGGAGCCATGGATACATTTTGTGCTAGTACCCAGCATGCATTGCAGATTTTTTTTTATGGTTCACCATTGTTGATTCATATGCTGATTCTTGATGTCTGTGTGGGTCTCAGTCATGCTGTAAAATAGTGATGAGTAAATACAGCTTTAGTGAAACACTGAATCACTTCGAATAATTGTTTTGAAAATGAGTTATTTATTCGAGGCTTCAGTAACAGCGCCCTCGCCTGGTGAAAAGCCAAGGCTGCATCTAAGTTAATAAGAAGTTAATAATGTAAGGGTCAAGAGCCCAACTAAAGCAAACACCAATCACCATAGTGGTGACTTACAATTTGTGATTTTTTCCTTCAGTAATTCTGCTTATTAACATCAGGTGTCTTCAATAATGGTCAATCATCACTCAATTAATCACTTAATTATCTCATTAACTTTAACACTCTTGAGTGTTAATTTAACACTCATATTTTAACACTTTACACTTTTGAGTCTGGACTCATATAAACTCCCAGGGCCCGTATTCATAAAGATTCTAAGAATCCTCTCAGAAAACTCTTAATTTAGCTTAAAAACTTTTATGTAGGAGTCTTAGCTTAAGAGCGATTCGGGACCGATCTGAGAGCAACTCTGAGTAAGGAAAATACAAAAACTTTTATCTTAGTGAGGAGGCGGGGTTGACCCCGTTGCTATGTATGACACAATCTTTTGAAGACTGTGATTGGTTGGTTGTCCAAGAAGAAAAAAAAAGAAGTGATTTTAAGTATAGGGTCTATTCTAAGCCTCCACTTTGAACTTACATGCGTAATTTTTCCTATTTGATCGTTCTCTCACACACACACACACACATTATATATGTGTATATAAATCCTTTTTTTATTTACCATGCTGTTGATTTCCTATAAGGTATTTGATTGCTTAGAATGATAAAAATTGTTCCACTCTTTCCAGTTACACTGATTGCTGGCATGTCTATTTAAGTGGTGGTTTGAATGTTGGTTTTAATGTATCAAACATGGAATTTTCCCAGTTGCCAAATATCGTAATGTAGTGATTACTTTCATTTCAGGCGCTATGGCATTTCTGCGCTGTGTCGGAGATATTAGCGTGTCTCTAAAAAGATCAGTCACAAACATGATCCCTGCACGATCTAATCTATAGCGTCTTATTAACTCACTGTCATCCATTGTCTGCAACACATTTCTTCTCCCTCTTCGTCTTTCTGCCATTTTCTCCTCTGCTAAAGAAACTCTTAAGCCTCTTAAAAGTCCTCGTCCGTGCTCCTAACAATTTTGACCTTAAGACCTCTTTTAAGGGTTAAGATGCTTTCTGAATTACTTTTTTCTTTACTAGGAGTTTTTCTTTAATTTTAAGAGTAAACGCCCACATTTCTAAGAATTTTCTTAGAATTTTGTCACTAGGAGCTACTCTTTGCATTAAGATTCTTTATGAATACGGGCCCAGGAGTGTTAATTTAACACTGGAGTTTTTGCTGTGAATAAAGAATGTCAGGTTAAATCAAGTATATACTATATAAAGTAGAAGGTGTCATAGTAAATAAAAAAAAAAACTAAACAAATAAATATAATGCTGTTGTGTCTCTTCAAAAGACTTTGATTAAACCACTCCATTCATATGGATTTATTTTACAATCTTTTTATGAATGTTTTGAAGTGTCAAAGGTCCCACTTTAAATTAGGTGTCTTTAACTATTATTAACTAAAATTATCGTTTGACACAATGAACTTATTGTGTACGTACATGTTTTTGCATGGTTCTTATATTTTTACAATACCCGCCTGTACCCACATTTCTGTAATTACATCTATAACCACTGTTGACCCTTAAACCACCCTTAAACTTACCTATATAGCACTAAACCAGTCCCTAAACTTACCCGTATCCATCTCAACAGTGTCATGATTTCCTTTGTGTTTTGTGTTCTAGGACTTTTATTTTGAAGTGTATTTTCTGTCTCCATTGTTCACTGTAGTTTGTTCCAGTTTGCCTGTTTCTAAAGTTACCTTGTTTGTTTCCATGGTAATTCATTACACACACCTGTTCCTTGTTATCCAGTGTATAAATACCCATGTGTTTCAGTTGTCTATTTTCAGTTGTTGTCTTTTCGTTTATGTTTGTAAAGCTGTTTTGTTTTACTTTCCTGTTTGTATATATATATTTATACTTATATAATTAATAAATAAAAACACTATTTTACCATTTAAACCATAACTCTCCAAAAACATTTCTCACCACAAGAGCATTTCTCACACTCCACCTTGCATCAAAAAAATTCATATTATTTGTTAATTTACATTAGGCATATTCTACAGCAACCCGGTACTTTACTGATGATTTAAACATTCCAACCGAAATATCCATTCCAAAATATTGTATCCAACAGTTCAAACAAAGGAGTTAATCTAAAACAATCAGAAAAAAAAAAAAGAAAAAAAAAGAAAGAAAAAAATAATATGAAAAGCAGTATAAAGAACATTACAAAATGTACATGCAGATGAAACTACTGCATTACATTTTGACACAAAACTATTTGTTGCCACTGGACAATGGAGTATTCTCCATTGGAGATCTCCAGATCTCTTACACAGCAAAATCCCCAGTGTTAAATTAACACTCCTCAGTGTACCTATGTGTCCACACTACAGAGTGTTAAAATTAACACTGAAGCAGTGTTGAAGTTAATGAGATAATTAAGTGATTAATTAAGTGATGATTGGCCATTAGTGGTGACACCTGATGATAACAAGTAGACTCGCTGAAGGAAAGAGAAACAACAAGAACAGAAAAAAGAGAAACACAAGACCTACTGACTTTGAGCCATTACAGATTATTGCACTTATTATTTTACCAGTTTTACTTTATTTCTGTCATAGCCTACATCTACACACGACCTTATTTAGATTGAACAGAAGTTTAGATGGTAATGTTTTATGGAATGTTTCGTTTCGTGTCACCATTATGGTGACCAGTGTTTGCTTTAGTTGGGCTCTTGACCCTTTCCTTTTTAACCTTAGTTTTTCTCTGGTTGTTCTAACTCTGTATTTGTAAAGCACATTTGTTGTGTCAAGAGAAACTATGACTTGGGCAGTGTTTCCCAAAAGCATTGCAAGCCTAATTTGATCATATAGACCATTTGTTGCAGTTGGTCTGTGATCAAGTTAGGCTTAAGATGCTTTTGGGAAATGCAGTCCTGGTTATATTTTGATGAAGAAATTGCTAGTGGCCGATTCACTGATTCTCACCCAGCATTATAAACTGATTATTCAAATGCTTTATTAATTTTCCACTACAGTAACTACTTCCAGCAATGTATTATTGATCTGAAGGTTGTAAACTCACACACAGACATCAAGAATCTACATATGAATCTCAACAATGGTGACAATCACAGAAATGCTTCATGTTGCAGTGCATGATGGGAGCCACCAATCAGAACGCATCAATGGCTGACATCATGCATTGCAGCATGGATAAATTATGCAGCTGATTTGTCCTGTAATTTTCATTGTTTTTTTCTGTTTGCTTTTACATTTACATTTATCCAAAGCGACTTACATTGCATTCAAGGTACACATTTTGCATTTTGTCAGTTCTTGCTTTCCCTGGGAATCGAACCCATGACCTTGGCGTTGCTGTTTGAGCTACAGAAAAGCCAGCCTTTATTTTGCTATTGTTTTGTTATGACTTTAGTAGCTTGTTTTGCTGATTTTATGCTGATTCTTGATGTCTGTGTGTTTAAACACAATAACTTCTTTGCACAAAGTATTTAAAAAAAAATTCATATATTTGAAATTTATTTATTTAAAGGATAACCCCTTGAGATGCATCATCTCGTTTTCGAGGGGGTCCTTAAAACAAGCACAAATACAGACAACAGATTACATTGTATAACATAATACTTCACATTCATACCAACATTCAGCTCATAACTATCTCCTCACATACCAGCCCTCTAAGTACATTGATACAATAAATATACAGTTATCACACATAACATGCAGGTTCAGTAAAGTTCAATATAATGAAATTCACATGATAATTGAAAGTGGGTATAATCAAAAGCAAGAGCATGTGTTCTGCAAATGATCATGTAGTAATGACCTAAAAAGATTAAATGAGGTAATGGATCTAATTGCACTTGGTAAATTGTTCCAATCTGATGGAGCTTTAAATCTGAATGCCCGGCGACCTACTTCTTTATTCATTTTTGGAACGTAAAAAAATAATTGATCAGTGTGCCTTAAATTATATGAAGAGTGAAATGGAATTAAATATTGTTTTAGATACAGAGGATAATTAAAAAAATAACATTTAAACCTCTGGGCTTCTTCGTAAAATAGTCACACTTAGGTTCCTCCCGCCCGAAAACGGACGAAGCCTTAAAATTTTACTTTACTTTTTCCCAGGATAACCAATCAAATATATTTTTGTTCTATAATGTTTTCTGATTATTATTTTGAATTTTTTTAATTTTTTATGATACTTTGCATTAATTATATAATTTTTATGAGCTATTTTTTCCATTAGAATATATATATATATATTTATTTTATTTATTTTATTTTATTTTTCAATAAATACAACATTTCACATCAAAATAGAGTGCAGGCCTAAAAAAAAAAAAAAAATTCAAGTGAGAAGAGCGCCATCTAGTGGCTTCAAAATGTATTAATTTGTGTCATGTCCTATAACCGCCTATAGGCGGCCTATAGCTTTTTTATTTATTTATTTGATTTATTCCCATTCGGAAAGAATTTTTTTTATTACTAAGCAACCACTGAATGGAACAACACAAATTATATATCATTTTAAAGCTTAGGATCTCAGCTTTTTAATGAATCTAATTACATTTATTAACTCCTAACGAGTGCTGAGTAATCCCTCTAAAACCGAGTGTACCGCCAGCAGGCGCCACCTAGCTGCGAAAATATTCATTACCATATTTTTCAAAAATCTTGCCTTGATTAACACAAAGTTGATGTCATTTGAAAGCTTAGAGTCTGAACTTTACAGTGAATGTATCCACTTTGAAAAACTCTTAAGTATTGCTGAGTTATTTGCTGATAAATAGAATTTTTTTTTCATAATCTATAAAATAATGTACTGCAATGTGTCAAAAACATCATACAGCTCATGAAACATTCTCAGATAATTGAAAATGGCACTTCATTTTTTACAGCATATTATTACAATTAAAATGAGCCCAAAATTAACATAATCTATTGCTTTTATGACAAGATCTTCATGGAGAAAAAATTGCCCATGAGGGGGTGTCAAAGACTGTACAAAAAGGCTATCTCTTTTCAAAATGCTGTAACTTTTGATTCCTTTATCCAAATTTTTTTTTTTTTTATCCAGATGCAGCTAACATGTAGGGGGACTTCACTAAAAAAGAATTTTCCTCCTACCTTATTTCCTTCCTGAGTTATTCCATGACAAATAAGAAAGATATGCAAAATCATAATAAAAATTATATATATATATATATATATATATTGTATTTTATCCGCTGTTTCTTGGCAGGACAATGTCCAAATGTAATGTAATTTATATTTTCAAAAAAATTAAAAAGAGTTCTTTCAAACGATACCTACCTTTTGACTCTCCTTGCTATAGTTTTGGAGTTCTTATGATTATATAATTGTTATATAGTTTGGGGCAAAATTTGCTGTTTCAGTCTTATCAGTTCATTTCTCTCTGTGTGTGTGTGTGTGTGTGTGTGTGTGTGTGTGTTTGTGTGTGTGGGTGTGTGTGTGTGTGGGGGGGGGTGTCTTATTTGCACTCTTGATGTTTTAGAGTGTCACCCCTTCATTGCTGAACACTTTTTTTCAGCACAGTGGCTGATCTGTAGCTTGTACCACCAAAAGTTTCTCTGAGTTTTCCTATTTTTTCGTATTTCCTATGTCGCCCGTTTTCGTGCGGGAGGAAGCTAAGTGTGACTTTTTTTTACGACCCTTTAACATATCAGAATCATCTCCTTGATTTTTTTGTGTGTTCATATAGGTAATAAAACAAAAGTCACCAAGTTTCACCCCCATCCGATGAAGCAAAAAAAATCAACAATTCGAAACGTTCAAGTTTTCGCCCGTTTTCGGGCGAAGAAGCCCAGAGGGTTAAAAATAAACTGAAGCCAGTGAAAATGCCTTCTTGAATTTAATGATAGCCAATTTAATAATTCATACATTTGACAGTGGTGCGTTTTGTACGGACACCTCAGTACAAATCTGCAAAGACTATTGTAAACAACATTGAGAGGACGAAGATTTGTATCAGAGGTGTTCTGGTAGATTATATCGGCATAGTCAAGGATTGGAAGTATTAACTGAGTTATAATTCTTTTTCTAACCTGAATGGTAAAACAATTAATAGAGGAATAAAGTATTCTAAGTCGATATGATATTTTCTTGCTAACTGAGTCAATATGTGATCTAAATGACAATTGAGAATCAAGCATAAGACCTAAATATTTAAACTCATCAACTTTTAACACTGAAGTTCCATCTATAAAATTAATTGAGTAGTCAGTTGGTAGTGATATTTGTTTTGTATTAAACAACATATAATAAGACTTCTTCTTGTTTAGCAGAAGTTTGTTATAAGTAAACCAGTTTTGAACTACGTCAAAATCAGACTGCAGTGATCGCTGAATGTAAGAAATATCAGGGCTAGAAAAATAAATAACAGTATCATCCGCATATAACTGAATTTGACAATTAGAACAAACCTGTGGAAGATTATTTATAAAAATAGAAAACAACAACGGTCCAAGAGATGAGCCCTGAGGTACTCCTCTATCAATAGTTTTAAAATCCGAGCAGCTTCCCAGATATAGAACACATTGTTGTCTATGATGTAAATAAGAATTAAACCAAAGTAAAGAAGATCTTGAAAGGCCAATACCATACAGTTTGTCTAAAAGAATATAATGGTCAACTAAATCAAAAGCTTTGGTTAAATCGATAAATATGGCACCAGTTAATTTATTAGAATCAAAAGAAGATGTAATATCATTTGTAATTTTTAGAAGAGCACTTGTTGTAGAAAAATTTGGTCGGAAGCCGGACTGAAAAGGAGATAGAATATTGGAATCATTAAGATATTTTGATAATTGATTGAAAATTATTTTTTCAAATATTTTCACCACGCTATTAATTATTGAAATTGGTCTATAATTATTAATGTCATGTTGATCACCGTTTTTATACAAAGGAGTAACTCTAGTGCGTTTCCAAGATAATGCACAGCAAAAACTCCAGTGTTAAAGGGTAACTAAACCCTAAACCAACTTTTTTTTGTTAATGATCTGTAAGAATGGGGCTTTATTAGTGTTGTTCATTGATTCGAGTAACTTTTTTGACATTTGGGTATAAAGTGTTTTAATTCTACAATATATGGTGTAAAAACGTCTGAGTGCTGCCCTCTTCAGGTTGAACGGTGGCTACTACAGTTGAATTTTCCTATTGGATGTTGCGGTACTGCGTGACGTAAACGGTACTGCGTGACGTAGGCTGGTTCCAGCTCACCACGCCCTCCCTTGGTACGAGCTCACCACGCCCTTGGATGAGCTAGCGTAGATTTATCTGTATTTAGTACAGTGGTAGGTATAGTGTTGCTGGGTGCAACTGCATAGCTTTCCAGCAGACTTGGAAATTAGGCGCCAGTGTTTGCATGCACTTGGCCTGGAAGACCGTGAGTGTAAAACCTGCATTTTACGCGGAATTGCTTTTCCAACGATACAATAGAGGTGGACATTGGCTTCTCCACACAGCTCGCGCTGAACAGCGACGCAGTGCCAAACGCTGTTCCTCGATCCTGCATGGACTCCACCACCGCAGCGGCGTCTTGATGTGAGTGATCATATATATTTTAATCACAATTTATGGTTAGGCTAAAGTTAATCCTCTGGGGTCGACAAACGCGTCGGCGCATTTTGCTGGATTTTTTCACAGAGCTGCAAAATATGAATATGCCTATACAGAGCGCGCGCTATTGACATCAACTCGATAAAACTCATCAGATGCATATTTACGTCGTCTTGCGACCCTGTGAGCAAACTCTCCATTTTAGACAGTCTGACAGCAGGACTTTCAGGTGCACGCCCTTCCGCTCACGGTTCGTCCCCTCTATCTCCGTTGGGGTCTGCCCACTTTTCTAGCATTTTTCAAATATTGCCAGTGGGTGGAGTCAGGCTCTGACCAGGGGTTTAGTTACCCTTTAAATTAACACTCCTGGGAGTGTATATGAGTCCACACTCAAGAGTGTAAAGTGTTAAAATATGAGTGTTAAATTAACACTCAAGAGTGTTAAAGTTAATGAGATAATTAAGTGATTAATTGAGTGATGATTGATCATTATTGAAGACACCTGATATTAACTAGCAGAATCACTGAAGGAGAAAATCTCAAATTGTAAGCCACCGTTATGGTGATCAGTGTTTGCTTTAGTTGGGCTCCTGACCCTTATATGTTTACTTTAGACTTTGTTTGGCTGTTGTATATGAATTATAACTGCCAGATGAGGAAAGAAAAAAAGTGATCTGATGATTTTTTTGCTGTGTTTTTGCTGTGTGTGGGTAGTGCATGTTTTTGCTGTGTGGGGTTTTTGCTGTGTGGGGTAGTGCATGTTGTCAATGATAAATTAAATAAATCAGACAAAGGGTAAGCCAAGACATGTGAGGCCATTTTAAGAAACTTGATTTCCAACCCATCTGGGCCTGGACTGAATCTGCACTGTCGATAACTTGCTGAACTTCTATAGGACTGATGAGTCTAAAGGAGAAGGAGTTTTCACAGATATGATTAGGAGTATTAAAATTAGCGTTGAAATCAGAAAAATCAGAGGATATATGACTACCTTTGGTAAAGTATTGATTAAATGCATCAGCAATTTCATATGAATCACCAGCAATTTCATTATTTATTCGTATAAAATTAGTTTGTTTTTTGGATGAAAAATTGGTTAAATTATTAATTCTGTCCCAGAATGCTTTGGGATTGTTAAATTCTTTTGCTAGGCAGTCCTTAAAGTAGTTTGCTTTTGCATTTCGTGTTTTTGTAGTACATATATTCCTCAACTTCTTATAAATATCCCAGTCTGTAGAATCCCTTGTTAAGCGGTATTTTCTCCAAGCTCTATCTCTATCTTTGAAAAGATTTATTAAATCACCATTTATCCAAGGCAAATGTCTTCCCTTAACTTTGATTATTTTCCAAGGTGCATGTTTATCAATAACTTTGGTAACTTCTAAATAAAAATAGTTCCATGCATCTTCAGCAAAAGGAATTAACTGAAATCTATCCCAGTTAATGTTAATCATGTCTTGGATAAAGTGTTCAGAACTAATATTTTTGATTGTCTGACCCTAATTAATTTTGAAGGTAGTCGAGGTATATTTATTTTCCAGACACAGTAGATCATAGAATGATCACTAAATGAGTCTGGCAAAACTCCAGATGAAGTAATCCTATCTGGATGTGTAACTAGGATCCAGTCTAGCAAGGATGATGATTTGGAATCCGTTCTGGTGGGTTCTGTTATAAGTTGTGTTAAATTTGAGCTACTAAATAAATTACGATCGTACCTGCATGAGCCAGCTAACCAGTTATTATTAAAATCACCCAAAATGATCATTTCAGTGTGATCATCAAGGGAATTAATAGTTGATATAATACATTTAGTAGATTCAACCGGAACTTTGGGGGGTCTATAAATATTGCCTATTGTTAATTGTTTATTTTTATGAAGAATTATTTTAACAAATAAGAATTCAAAGTACAAAGGATTCTCCTTTGGCATAACAAGATCTGAGACTAAAGTTGAGGAAATATATGTAGCCACTCCTCCTCCTCTAGAGTCACGATCAGCTCTGTATAAAACATAATTGTCAAGTTTTATATCATCATCTGATATCGTACTATTGAGCCAGGTCTCGGAAAGTGTGATTACATTAGGTTTATTATAAGAAAGCCAGGCTCTTAAAAGATCAATTTTGGGTAGTAAACTTCTAATATTCAGATGAATGATATACATTCCTTTACTGATGTTCATAATACATTTCGACATGGCAGTAAACAAACAGTCCAACAAACGAAACATAGCAGTAATAAGGACTAGCAGCAAACAGGTAGAAAAGAGAGCTTACACACTCATACACATATGCACACACATTCCTACACAAAAACATAATCTAAACAAAAATAAAATAAAAATTAACCAAGCTCAGTCTGCTTTTTAGCGTTTTGTTAAATGGACTAGAGAATGTAAATAGTGAGCTGAATTCATGCTACTGGTCAAAACCTCTAACATCCCAACCCTCCCTCTGGAAAAAAAGAATAAAAAAGAAAAAAAGAAAAGAAAAATGAGAAAAAAGAAAAGAAAAGAAAGTACAATATGCTTCATTAATAAATAGCTACCATATACAAGTCAAAATAATAATTATTTCACAAAGTTTAAGTTCGGGCAGCTTTAAGAAACAAAGAGGGCGGGGATTCAAAACGACCTACTGTCAGCCACTGCTCAGGTGGTGTACTTGTTGTAAGTTTACATCAGTCTGTGCGATTTACGAAAAATAGAGGTCATGTTGATTCAGCCACAAGTGGCCTGATGCCCACATTAGTCCATGGAAAAACAAAAAACGATTCAAAATGTACCAAAATAAATTAGGTCAACTTAGCATTTCAACTGCTTAAGATCTGACACAAACAGACAAATACTGTCAATAGGACTAACAGAAAAGAAAAGAATGAAAATCATACAGTATTATGGTGATCCCATGGGAACATCACGAAGGAAGCCCTCTGCCTCCTCGGGGGAACGGAGAGTGGTGACCTTACCATCCACAGTTACCCTCAGCTTTGCGGGATACTGTAACGAGTAATTAATATCCAGCTCTCGAAGTTTCTTCTTAATGGGATCAAACTGTCGGCGTTTCTCGAGAAGAGCAGCGCTGTAGTCTGGGTAGATGTAAATGCGTGCCCCCTTGTACTGAAGATGCCCCTTCTCCCGGGCAAGCCGGAGAATTTTCATCTTGTCTTGGAGGTTCAGGAGCTTTATCAGGATTGACCTTGCACCCGATTTGGAGTTGGGATTACGTACGATTGGAGTATGATGTACCCTTTCAATCATTGGAGGCGTTGGATAATTTTCCGCACCGAGAAGCTGAGGAATAAGCTGCTGCATGAAGCCCAGTATGTCGCGTCCCTCTGCTTGTTCCAGAACCCGCAGAAAACGGAGGTTATATGACCGGCTTCTGTTCTCCAGCTCCTCAGTTTTTTCTCTCAGGTGAATGTTTTCTTTCTCCAGGGTTTCGATACGTTTTCCTAGGTCGGATATATTATCTTCATTAGCACTAACTCTTTGCTCCAGTATGGTGACTTGGTCTCCAATAGTACCCAGGGAGGCCTCTATTGTGTTCAGACTCGTTTGTAGTTTATCCCATTTAGAATCAAAGCGTGCAAACAACTCGTCTTTCAGTTCTTGTATAACTTCAGTTATAAATTTGTTGGAAGTCATTGTGACACCGACACAATGAAGCAGAGCACGCTCTTAATTGTCGTCTGTTTGTGTCGATTTAATTATAAAGTAACTTAAAAAATGTTGTCCTTCGTTGACATATATGAAGATAGATGCATTGAGTCCACAATATTTAAGAAAAATAACTCATAATGCAGACTTGGGCTTCAGCAAACACTCACGCTGTTGTCAGTGCGGCCATTTTGCTGTTGGATCTCAAACTGTAGAATCTCAAGAACACATTCACCAATACTAAAACAAGATATCAAGCATATAGTCAAATATTTAGACTCTGAATGACATCAGTGAATCAGGACACTACATACTGATAATGTCATCATCATCAAAACATATTGTGAGCAGGTCATGTTTTTTCTTGCAATAACAAATGTGCTTTATAAACACAGAGTTGGAACAGTCAGAGAAAAATAACATAAAAAAATGAAAAGAGTCAAGAGCCCAACTAAAGCAAACACTGACCACCATAATGGTAACTTGAAACGAAAAATTCCATGAAACATTACCGTCTAAACTTCTGTTGAATCTCAAGTAGATGTATGACAGAAATAAAGTCAAACTGGTATTATTAAGTGCAATAATGTGTAATGGCTTGAAGTCAGTTGTAGTTCTTGTGTTTCTCATTTTTCTGTTCTTGTTTTTTCTCTTTCCTTCAATGATTCTGCTTATTAACATCAGTTGTCACCACTAATGGCCAGTCATCACTTAATTGATCACTTAATTATCTCATTAACTTCAACACTGCTTCAGTGTTAATTTTAACACTCTGTAGTGTGGACACATATGTACACTGAGGAGTGTTAATTTAACACTGGGGATTTTGCTGTGTAGGAATAGGGGTTTATACAAACACCTCCATGATGGAGTTATTTCTAAAGAAATTGATAAATATTCTCTCCATTTAAAGGGGAACTTGGCAACTATTTCAACTTAATAAATCCGTTTAGAAATCATTTGGATGGTTAAATAACCTGTTCTGGTGAGAATGGTGACTTTCTCCGCACCCCTCAGCATTCCCTGGCGGAAAACCAACCTTGCAACATGGGGACTAACGTCCCGGTAAGATGGAAATAGGAAGTCTCGTGAGAAGCGAGAACGAGCGAGAAACACGAACTGCTTTACGGCAATTCAACATAAACACACACGCCATACGATACTGTGTATGATGTATTACCCACCTCAGTAGACATATATAGCTCCACACGATACAGTTGACCGGCTCCCATAATAACAAATGCACATGAGCAGTGGTAGAAAGGGGGAGGAGGGTGCCGCAAGTGAGATTTTTTTTACTACAGTGTTGTAAATTATACGGCCCACAGCTGTAGGGGGAGCTCGTTGAGAAAACACACGACAACAAAAGGGAAAATCAGCGAAGAAATGGCTAGAGCTGCCATGTTCCCCTTTAATATCAGTACGTCTTTTCAATTGAGCATATAACAAAGACTTCACACACATCTTTTTTTTCCACATTGTAAACAATACATCTTTAAATCCCTTTAATAACAAAGTATTATTTAAATATTCATACAATTCAAAATGTATTTCTACTCTATGATCTGGAAAAGTTTTTTCACCATTTTCAAAAAAAAAATAGTTTACAAAGGTCAAGAAAGATTGAGGAAAGGATCCTCAATTAACCCTTCAACATATGATTTGAATGGACCGATGGTGCACTTTTCCTCCAAACGATTTGATATTCGAAAGAGCTCAGTCCAACTGTACTCACTCCTCTGCATTTGCATGTTATGCACGATGGCAGTCCAAGGTCCCGAATAATTGGATAAAATGTGTGGTTCCACTAGAGCGCCCCCTGCTGCCCACCCGCCCTACTTCCAGTTTCATGAGATCCCCTGTGTGTCCCAAACGCTAAACCCCTACAGTCCTCATCTAAACTTCTGACCCCCGCCAAATTATTACAAATGATCACAGTGACGGTTGAAGCGTTCTAAATACTCGTGACGTCATATCCATCTTATTCTGAAACGTGGGATTCTCTGTGAATGCGTGAGACTTTGGTGAGAAACTAGAAGAATTGCAGTTCGCAATATAAAGCAGTTTTTTTGTGTACAGGTAAAATAACTGAAAGTGAATGACACCGGAAGACAGAACATTTCTTTCAACCATGTTTCCAAAATGTTATTCTTAGCCATACGTTTACATTGTTCAAAATATCTTATTTTGTGTTCCTCAGAAGGAAGAAATACGGGTTTAAAACGACATGGGTTAATAAATCACAGATTTTTAATTTTTCAGTGAACCTACTTTAAAGTGTCCTACTGAAAGCCAATCTTACCAGCATGATTTCAGATGGTTAACATAATCTTTGACATCAACAACTTCATATAAAGCTACACTTAAACAGCACATAACAACAAAACAGACATGTCTCTTCCTGTCATAGTTCTAGACGAGAATCAGCTAAACAGGACTTGCTGATAATCAGAAGTTCTGGCTATGTGTAGTCTCAAACCATTGGTCTGATGCATAAGGCACACAAAATGGGAAATTCTTCGGGATTTTTAAAGTTGTCATCTCATTGGCTGAACCGGGAGACATGAGTGTGTCGTGTTTTTAAACGGTCTGCCTGGAAACGAAGCTGCCGTGGAGCCAAACCCCCTCATGGAAAAAGGACGGCGCTGTGTTTACAACTGTGACAATGAGCGCTCACCAGGATCAACTAAACACTGGATTTTCAAAAGTACGTGACATATAACAGTGTCGAAGTTCACGGCAAAGACTCTAAGGCAAAATACATCTAAGAGTTTAACACAACAGTCTGTTATTGTAGGGACATCGACGTTACATTTTCACGCCCCTAAACATGACGCAGAGCAAAACGAACTGAGATTGGATGCTTTACATGTCAGTCAAACGGGCTCTGGTTAGTCCTTGGCCAATGAAAGCTGCGATGGAGTCCTTCTGCCGTCAGTCTGAAGCTCTGGCTACGCGAAACTAGGCCATGTGAAACTAATCACTGCTGGTTTCTAAGGCCTTGTCCACACTAATACGTTTTCGTTTAAAAGCGCATCTTTTTCTCTCAGTTTTGGCCTTCTGTCCACACTCAGACGGCGTTATTAGCAATGAAAACTGAGCTTTTTGAAAACGCTCTCCAAAGTGGGTAACTTTGAAAACGTACTTGGTTGCTAACGTAACCTCGGTTCTCTCTAGAAGAGGGAACGAGTACTGCGTAAGCTAGCTTACGCTACAGGTAAAGTCTCTTTACTCGAGATACTGAAGCCAAAAAATTGTCTCAATTTTGTATATATTGTCCACGCAGTGCGGCAGCCTGCAGACCTTGAGTAGGCTAACTAGCGTGCTCATTGGCTGCTCTGCGGCAACTGCAGCAGCCTACCACTGAGCTCCCTGTGACGTAACGTCCAATGAGGGCGGCCGCGCCCTCATGTGTCACAGCCCGCCAAGAGGGGCGTATATAAGGATGGCTCAGAGGCTGCTTCCCTGGTTTTCATCGACTGAAGTGAATAAGCTCGGGACGCTAGCACGGCAGGTTACGCAGTACTCGTTCCCTCTTCTAGAGAGAACCAAGGTTACGTTAGTAACCAAGTACGTTCACTTACGAGAGGTTCTCTCGTACTGTGTAAGCTAGCTTACGCTACGGGAATTCTTTGTCCACGCCGTGCGCGCCAGCATCCACCACGGAAACCCGGGGAACACTGCCCGGTGGGAAACAGGCGGCTGGCCATACAAGCGGGCCGGCCATGAATATAAGCACACACAGTGAATGCATAAGCACATGACAGTGACTGAATAAGCACGTAAATATGAGTGCATGAGCACAATTAGGGAATGCAGAGCGGCGTCGCCGGTCTGTGTGAGAGAAATAAGCCCTGTAGTGCAACAACCAGGAGAATTAGTCATGTGAAGTAGCCTGCACACGAGCTCGTTGGGCAGAGCATACACACGATTTAAACAGACAAAAGTCTGGCCTGCAAAGCGGGAACTTCAAGGTTATAAAACCTGACAAATGTAGAGGGGGAGGCCCAGCCTGCCGCCGTGCAAATGTCGTGAATAGAAATCCCGCTGGACCAAGCCCACGATGAGGCCATGCCTCTAGTGGAATGAGCTCTGATGCCCTGAGGGCACTGCAGGTCTTTTGACGCGTAAGCTGCCGCTATAGCGTCCACTATCCATCTGGATAAACTCTGTTTCGAGGCGGCGAGACCCCTGGCGCGCCCACCAATCGAAACAAAGAGCTGCTCCGAGCGCCTGAAGGTGGCGGAGCGCGTGATGTACGTTCTCAGCGCCCTGTAGGGGCAGAGGACGTTATCACCGTCCTCGCTGTCGGATGCTGGCAGAGCCAATATTTTTCCCCGCGCACCATTTAGAGAACACCGACCATTTAGACGTGTATAGCCACCTCGTGGAGGGGGCTCTGGACTGCGTGATCGTGTTCATGACCCCTTCTGGCAGATTAACTGGTACCCGTTGATTATCCATGCATGCAGAGACCAGTGCTCTGGATGAGGATGTCAAATTGAGCCGCCGGCTTGAGAGAGAAGATCTCTCCGCACCGGAATCGGCCATGGGGATGTGTGTGAGAGCCGCATCAGCTCTGGGAACCAGGTCTGGTTTTCCCATCGGGGTGCTATCAGAAGCACCGAGTGGCGCGCTTCCCTGATCCGTCTGATTACTTGTGGTAATAATGAGAACGGGGGAAAAGCGTAGAGTGGCGCGTTGGGCCAGGCTCTCGCCAGCGTGTCCTCGTTCTTCGAAAAGAACTCTGGGCAGTGAGCGTTGTCTTTTGACGCAAACAGATCTATTTTCGCTCTGCCGAAACGGCGCCATAGCGACTGGACTGTCTGAGGATGCAGGGACCATTCTCCCAGAGGAATGTTGTACCTGGACAGTCTGTCTGGGCCGAGGTTCAGATGGCCCGGCACATGCGTGGCTCTGAGCGAGCATAGCGAGTGCTGAGCCCATACAAGGAGGCGTTCTTTCAGATAGAGGAGATTCCTGAATGTGCGGGGTGCTAGAGACAGACAGTGCAGTTTGTATTGTTGCTAAAGGACATTCTATAGCATTAGAACACATAATGTTAGAGATATTTGCTGGTACATCTGTAGTTGGCTAAAATGTAGTTGTCTGTTTGCACACAATGAAAAAAAAATTACAACTTTTTAGACGGTCCCTATCTTGTTCACCACATTACATTGGACATTCAGTGGACATTCGCAATTAAGTGTGCCATTAAAACAATACTTGCCCATTTTTATCGATTGTGGAAAATGTAGTAGTTGACCATCTTTGTTGTCAAGATCATGTAGCTGCTTAGAATTTGCAAAAAGTAGCTTTATTGTACATACTATTGAAAAAGTGTTTAAACGCGGAAGTCCGAATGTGCGAATATAAGACCAACTTTACCTAAGTAACTCAACTGATTTTGTATCCTCAATATGTCCTGAGTAAGGAAAAAAAAGTCCCGAAGAATCCCATTAGGGGAAGTGTGAGTTTGCTTCTGTTGCAATTTGTTCAAGGTTGACCCCCATTTTGGCTTAAAATGACTGGACTATATGTGCTCTGAGCAGAGTTAAATTAACTTTTACATTTGGCAAAATTATCCTATGGATATATTTGCTTTTGTTTCCTTTAACTTAAGCAATAACAGCTGCTGGATTTCATCAGATCAGAAAGCTACATGTTCCAGCAGGCTGTTTAATCATATTGTGCTGACACAGCAGATTACTCTTCTCACTGTACATTACGCAATGGTGGATCATTAGAAAAAGGAATGTTGCTTTTGTTAGTCAATTAGCATGTGCTTAAAATAAAGTTTATTAACTTACCAATTAGGTTCACTTTACAAATGATTATTGGCCATTAGTCATATGTCTAAAAAGTTCTTATTGAGAATTAACAGATTTGGAAGTTGATGTTTTATTAAAAATAATAACACTCGAAGTGTTTGCTTTAGTTGGGCTCTTGACCCTTGACTAATATGAGGTTTTCTCTGATTGCTATAACTGTGTGTTTATAAAGCACATTTTGTATCTTGTGGCTGAAAAAGCCAGTTATAGTTGAAATCAGATGATGTTACTTATTGGTGGTAACATTATCAGCATAAAGTTCTGCACATAAAGTGTAACTTATAAATTACTCAGACACAACTAGGGTTTTTTGCTGTACAGTCAATCTCATGATTGCAGTAAAAATTAAATGTCAATTTTCTTTTTTTTTATTTGATTGGTGCAATTTGATGTGTTTTCACCATGAAATTAATAGTACTCTTTCTCTTCATGGCAGATCACCATCAAAAGGAGACCTCTTCTGTATGTCTTCAACATTATCCTACCAGTATTTTTCTTCATAGTGCTGGATGTGGCCTCCTTCTGTATTGATACAAGTGGATCAGACAAGCTGAGCTTTAAAGTGACTTTACTGCTGTCTGTTTCTGTGATGCTGCTGATTCTTAATGACACACTGCCCTCTACGGCTGATAAAATCCCTCTGATTGGTGAGTCTAACACAGACATGATTGTAATTTAGTTAATAATGCAATATAAGCTCAAGTCAAGAAAAGACATCTTATGAAATATGCATTAAAACAACAGTATTCTCATAATAAATAAAATATATCTGTTGAAGGATTTATTGTTGAATGCTTGCAAATCCTTTATTTTTTGTGTTATGCTATTAAAAAGAGTATGCACATATGCCTACTTCACCAGAAATACAACACCTTCTGTGCACTTTGGGTATAGGGGAGAGTGGGGCACAACTTTACACTTTTTTTACTTTCTCAGGTTGTGTAAATGAACTTAGGGTTAAAAGGAAATAGCTTACTTCCACATGTTAAAAATAAGGAGGATACAGTATCTCAAACATAAACAAAAAACATCCACAGTGTAACCATATGTGGCTGTATTAAGAAAGAGCACAAAGTCGAGGAGTCAAACAGTCTTTCAGTTTACAAGGAGAACGTCTGCCTCATAATACAACATTAAAAAACGATCTTTGTGAATAAAAGTGCACAATAGCAAAGAATACTAATATACTTTGTACTTCCCCTCACAGAAAATACCGTGTCAAAGTCAGATGGTAATACCATGGTATAGTATGATACTTGCATTCATGTCGGCCTATGTTTAATGTGAAGTGTGTAAGTCTATATTTGGAAACAGTAATTCAGATATATGAGGTTATGCTAGAGCGCCCCCTGCTGCCCACCTGCCCTACTTCAGCTTCACGAGATCCCCTGTGTGTCCCAAACTCAACTAGAAAGCATGTCAGCTCCAGTTTGAACCCAGCCTATTATAAAGACTTCAGATGCCCAACACATGAGAAGAGACAAACCTCACGAAGACTTCAGATGAGGCAAACTCTAAATCAACATGCGCCAATGCTATATTTCTAAATGTCATAATCAATTGTTAACAAACAAGTATTCATTATTTCAATGAGCTGATTGTATCTGCATTAAATTATTACATTGTTTAAATTAATACATTTTTAGCTAACTGTGATTTTTTATATGTACATTTCTAAAATACATAACTTATGATAATACATAATCAGACACATAAATATACATAACTCTGATAACAGACTCTAAATTGTAATGTGGATTCATGGATTTTCTGTAAAGCTGCTTTGAAACGATGTGTATTGTGAAAAGCGCTACACAAATAAATGTGAATTTAACATCTCATCCTATGTCTAATCTGTGTTTTTATGTGTGTTTTAATGTTAAAATTAGTAATCATGTATCTGTGAATCTTCAGCATAAGATCAGTTTCAAAAATCAGTTATTTTGAAGAATATTGAAATCACATAATACATAAAACTTTTTGAACTCCTACATGTCTAAGACACACACAAACATGAGCAGTGTTGGGGAAAGTTACTTTGAAAAGTAATGCATTGTAATATTGTGTTACTCCCTTAAAAAGTAACTAATTGCGTTTCTTAGTTACTTTTTAGAAAAGTAATGCATTACGTTACTATTGCGTTACTTTTTTCACCTGGGCTGGGCTTGTTTTGTTTTTTTTATAACAAAAAAGTAATATTTTGGGGCAAATGCAAAGACCCTTTCACACCAAAAGTGAAATAATAAGCCTCGGGCTGAAGGAAATGCAGTTCTGTCAGGACCACTACCGTCAAATATGATTGACAATTAGCATACAGTTTGGATTGGCGGAATGGTTCCATTCTGGGCGAGAACTCCCTGCGCATCCATGCAGCCTAGCATGGATAAGAGCAGGGAGAGCAGCAATAATCCCCCTTGGGGTAAACAGAACAGAACCAACATGAAAATTGCAAATATATTTAATTCAAGATTTTAAAAGTACAACATATTCGATAATTGTTCTGATTCAAGGGGAATCAGAATGTCAAATCCTGACTGGGCGAGAGGAGGAGCTGGGGATGGAGGAGGGTAATTAGCTCCTGAGAACGCAATAGCTGCTGATAATACTGAAGGAGCTTATATATGTATACAGTGATAGGTGTCGTATTCCTATAGGTAGATGCGGATCAGCTGATGTGAGCTTGACCAACGTGACCTGCCAGAACTAACGCTATGCTTGATATTTACTCCTGTACAGAAGAGGTGTCGCTCAAACAAACCTTTCAGCTGCTGCTGTTCTGGACAACAGAAGAAGAGGATGCAGGAGAAGAAAGTTTAACACTTTACCAATAATAAAAAAAAAATTATAGGCATTTTTGTTTATGGTTTAACTGAATCATCGAAAGTCAGAAGCAAGTACATTGGTCAATAAACTGAGAGTAAATGCATAACATATTTAGTTATTGGAGGTTTGCATAGTATGCTGATTATGCATTTCACTGATTTTATTAATTTTGAGACATTGATTTTTTTTTTTTTTTTTTGTGCAACTGAGATGAGTAAATGCATACTCACATTTAGTCTAGAACTAAAAAAAAAAAAAAAAAGATTTTTACAACACCTCAGCACTGAGAGAGAACCTTTAAATGGCGCTTTTCCACTGCATGGTACGGTACGGCTCGGTTCGGTACGGCTCACTTATGGCGCATTTCCACTGCATGGTACGGTACGGTACGGCTCGCTTTAAATGGTACCACCTCTGTTGAGGTTCCAAGCGTACCGTACCGATACTAAAAAGTGACGTGAAACACTGAAGATCACTGATTGGTCAGACAGAATCGTCACTACCAGTGTCATTGTATTTGCGACACGAGACCATGCACGAGACAAACCCGCTAGATTTAAACAGCCAACGCTGTGTCTTGCAGTTAAAAAGTTTCTTGCAAACTGTTTCTTGCAGTCAGGGGCGGCGCCGGATAATTTTTAACGCATGTGCTGAGGGCACACACACACATATGTGTGTGTGTGTATATATATATGTGTATGTATATATATATATATATATATATATATATATATATATATTATTAATAAATGAGCAAAACTTGGCCACAAAATATTTAATATTCAATTATTTTAATGATCACAATTAAAGTTTTAATTTTATTAAAATGAACAAGCGCAAAATTCAGCATTCAATCAAATATTCAAAAAGACTTAATAATAATGTTATTTCTCTCTATAGGCGCGTTTACTACGAATATGGCGATCGTCAACTTCATCTTTGCCAGACACTGACAGAAAACACTATTTTATAAATAAAAATCAGTGCACGCGTCCCCGGATTTACAAATGCACATCTTGCTTGTTGCACGCACATTATGTCGAAATAACGAGATATTATTATGTTGAAATAACATTATTATTAAGTCTTTTTGAATATTTGATTGAATGCTGAATTTTGCGCTTGTTCAATTTAATAAAATTAGGCCTATATATAGCCTATATATATACTATTAATAAATGAGCAAAACTTGGCCACAAAATATTTAATATTCAATTATTTTAATGATCACAATTAAAGTTGTAATTTTATTAAAACGCGTGCACTGATTTTTATTTATAAAATAGTGTTTTCTGTCAGTGTCTGTGCATGGCAAAGATGAAGTTGACGATCGCCATATAGAGAGAAATGCACATAATGGATTACATAAGAGAGTAGCCTATTTCTTTTTGTTTTGAATTATTTCGTTTAAAGACACTTCAAGCTTTGTGTATTTGAGGATGAGATGCGCTCCAGTTAACGTACAATGCAAGTGACCGCTCGGGCGCCTCAATGGTTAAATTGTCTATTTTGCATCTTATTTATTCAATCCAGGCAATTGTTTGATGAAAAAATTATTAAAATTAAGATACAATTTATACAAAACGAAATTCACTTTAAAGAAAGGTTTTCTACAAAACAAAACTTAATGAAGTGGTCAAAATTATGTCTGACTCGCTCCATGTCTCTCTACTCGTGCTGTTCACTTTTCATAATCAACATAGGCAGATGGAAAAAAATAACATAACATTAACTAAATGCGCCTTTTTAATGGCAGTAGGCTATAGTTTAAAACAGTACATTAGGCCTAAACTCTCTATTTGTAAAGATTGCTGCACATTCATTTAATTCTGAATTTTGCACACACAAGTTGAAAGGCATTTGTTCAAATCAAGTTCACGGATAATTGTGCGTGCATTTATTAATCATTATGATACTAAACTCATAACAAAGTAGGCTATGCTATGTACAAAAAATCAGATGAGCCCAGAACATGAACGCAACGTTTAATTACACGTTAAGAATTTTCCTTCCATATAGTAAACCATTATAAGAACGTTTAATTTAATTTAAAAACATCCACATGCCGAGAATCAAGAGCACCATCCCCTGTGTTGTGCGTTTGAAATGTGGCGCGTTTACGATGATGTCATGGCAGTAGAGGCGGCAACTATATAACGATCAGTCCCACCCAGTTTGAAGCGGTACTAACTGCAATGGAAAAGCAACCGAGCTAAAGCGAACCGAACCGTGCCGTACCGAGTCGAGTCGTACCACGCAGTGGAAAAGCGAAGCGAGCCGAACCGTTCCGCGCCGAGTCGAACCGTACTGAGCCGAACCGTGCCGTACCATGCAGTGGAAAAGCGCCAAAAGAGAGCTGTCAGTTAATAAATGGGAAAACAAACTGTGTTACTTATTTGAAAGAGCATCTCAGATATTTGTTTCAGTGCATGCTGGGTGCCGGCATAGCACAAAACTCCCAGCATGCACTGCAGCATGAATAACTTATACAGCTGAATGCAGGGGGCACTGTTTCATATGTTATTGAAGCTTCCCCGGGCGCAGCCATTGATTAGCAGACCCCCACCTGCTGTTAGCATTCCATTGACTCCCATTCATTTTGTCACTTTGACAGCGAATAACTTTACATCTGAGGCGTTTAAAGACTCCTGTGGGGAAATCTAGAATATACATTGATAGAATAGTATAATTGTTATAAGAAATTGTGAGTTAAAAGCTAGACCCCATGTAATAGTTTTTGTCATTTCAGTTATTTTATTAATAATGGTTATTTAATTATTCAGTACATGCATGTCAATTTGTAGTATACAGCTATGTGATGGGTGTCCAGTTGGTGGCAGTAAGCCAGAGGAAAACCCCCGGAGAAAACCTAGAAGAGAAAAGGAAAGTTAGTTCACGCGAGGTTTAACGAGACGAGGAGTATTGAGTTATGTTGTACTGTGTGGTACGGAGCTGTTGCGAATGACGCTGGCTGAATAAAAGAACCCAACCAAAATCACACGCTTGTTTATTCCTTCAAGTGTGCTACAAAATACTGGCGACGAGGATGGGATCGGCGGTGCCGTTTTGAGTGAGTTGTCTACGAAAACGCTGAGCATGGACATTGAGCAACTGCAAGATCAGCTGAGCGCTGCGTTGCTCCGGCTGCGGCTCGATCAGCTGCACGAGGTGTGTGTGTATGTGAAACTGTCAGTGGAGGAGGGACAAACCAAAAGGCACTCACTGATCAGATTAATAAGTGAATCAGTAGAGAACGTTATAGGGACGGAAGATGACGATGTAGCCCGTCAACATGTGGAAGATTTGTTAGAGTTTTCTAGCAAGATGACGCAAAGCCGTGACCGCGCGGTACAAGATAGCGGTGGTGACGCAGACAGAAATTCGGCGGAGCTCGCGCATTTAAAGAGACAGTACACAGAATTGCAGCATCAGTTTGAGTTGTCAACAAATGTGTTAAAAAACGAAATCCAACGCCTGAGTTTGAAAGTTCCTGATGTGTCAAGTCCCCCTGTGTTTTCCCATCATCATCATGCAGTTCCTGAAGTCACTATCCGACGTGATTTTAAGATTAATGGCCAAATTGGAGAACGGGGTCAGAAAGATAAGCTTTCATACAACAACTTGATGCACCAAATTGATGCTGGAGGGAACAAGGGACACAGAGAGTCTGAAATAATTGATGCGGTGATAAGAGCAGTGAGTCCAGGTATGAGCCTGCGTGATATGCTGGAGATCAAGACTGATTTAACCCTTTCTCAGCTGCGCACGATTCTGAAAGGCCATTATAAGGAAGAAAGCTCAACAGACCTGTATCATCGACTGATAAACATCACTCAAGAGAGCCGTGAGTCACCACAAAATTTCCTATTCCGTGCCATTGAGTTGAAGGAAAGACTTTTAGCTGCTGCTCGAGAACCAGATGGAGAAGAACCGTACAGCTCTGATCTCATACAGAGAAGATTCCTGCGCGCACTAGGAACAGGGTTATCAAACGATAACATTAAGTATCAGCTAAAAACCTGCCTTGATGATCCTACAATCACAGATGAGGTTCTCATCACAGCTATGAACGAAGCTGCAAGTCTTGAGTGCGAACGACAGCAAAAGTTCAAGAAAAATGCCAACATCAAAGAAACTAAAGTCAGTGAGGTTCCAGTAGAACTACGTCAAAGTCAAGAGAGAATGGGTCATGCTGTTGGAGGTAAAGAACAGTCCACATGCACACAATTAAAAGCTTTGAAAACTCCACAAGTCATGGACAAGAAAGACTCTGAGCTCTATGAGGTCGTTAAACAGCTGAAAGAGGAGATCGGAGAAATGAGGAAAGTGATGAGTACTTACCGTTCCATGCAGCCCAGAGAAAGGAAGCGAGGATGCCGTGGATGTCAAGATGATGGCAGAGGTGACCAGTGTGATCATTGCTTTAAATGTGGGCAAAGTGGACATCTTTCCAGAGGGTGCAGGGGACCACCTGCAGGAAGAACAGAAAGAGGACACTCAGCTAGCAGTATGGCAGTAACAACTCACACCACATCCTCACTGTGGCCAGAACATCAACATGACATCCTGTGTGACAGCATTAAGCAGCTGGAAGTTCAGAAAGCAGCGAAGCGAAAGGAGTGTCCTCTGCAGCATATCAGATCCATAACTACTAATCAGCTGTCCACCAAACATAATGCACAGTTATTGAATTTGATCGGAGAAAAATGTATGGTGAACTGTTTCTTTGATGGGGTAGCAACAAGAGCGCTATGGGATACTGGCTCACAAGTCTGTCTCATGAATGAAAAGTGGCGAAAAGAACATCTTCCACACACAACACTACGTGGCCTTGAAGAGATCCTAGGCCCTGGAATCCTCACCGGTCGAGCAGTGAATCAAACAGTGATCCCGTTTGAAAGCTGGGTCGAAGTGACATTCAAGCTGGGAACAGACAAAACCACACCGTTGGAACTGGAGGTACCGGTATTGGTATGTGGTGATGATGAAGTGGCAGAGGAGCCCATCATTGGTTACAATGTCATTGAGTACCTGTTGAACAGTGGTGTAGAGCGACCTACCAATGTAAAGACCAAAGCCATGAGTACTGCACTGTCCTGTGACTGCAAGAAAGCAGAGGTTTTGCTGAACTTAGTGAGAAGCCAAGACGAAGGGTTCAGTGATGGAGTAGTGAAAGTAGGAAGGTCAGAAACAAAAATTCCTGCCCAACAGGCTAGAGCTGTCAAATGTTGCATTAAAACGGGCCCTTTGCTATCTGATCAAGATGCTCTTTTTGTACCGGATGAGTGTGCGAAGTGGCCAGATGGATTGAGGGTGGAGGAAAACATCGTTTGCCTTAAGAGAGGGACCTGTTCACGCATCTGTATTCCTGTGATCAATGATACTACTCATGACATTGACCTGCCTCCACGGGCAGTTCTGGGCCATATACAGCGAGTAAAAGCCATCTACCCTGCTGAGGTGAGACCGGTGACCGCTCAGAAAGAGGTTGCATGTGCGACTGTTGCAAACACCACCCAAAGCATGTTCCAAAAAGACGGTGAACAAGTCAGCCAATTTACAGGAAACGCAAATACAACGTTAACGGTTCAAAAAGAAAACTTATGGGACCCTCCTGTATGCGTTGATCACCTAAAACCTGAACAGCAGCAGAAAGTGAAGCAGCTTTTAAGGGAGGAGAGTGGTGCTTTTGCTCGTGATGACAGCGATGTAGGATGTATTCCATCACTCCAGCTAAAAATCCGCCTACATGATACCACATTTGTGAAGCACACATACATGTCCGTCCCGAAGCCACTTCGCAGAGAGGTTAAAGAATACCTGGAGGATCTGTTAAATAAGGGGTGGATTACTAAATCTAAGTCACCATATTCTTCACCAGTAGTCTGTGTGCGTAAGAAAGATGGAACTCTCCGCCTCTGCTGTGACTATCGGGAGTTAAACAAGAAATCCATTCCAGATAGACACCCTATTCCCCGCATACAGGACATGCTCGACAGCTTGGCAGGCAACACCTGGTTTTCAGTCCTTGATCAAGGCAAAGCCTATCACCAGGGTTTTGTAGAGGAATCCAGCCGACCTCTCACTGCGTTCATTACACCGTGGGGACTATATGAATGGGTGAGGGTCCCTTTCGGATTGTCAAATGCACCTGCTGAATTCCAAAGGAGCATGGAGGAGTGCCTGAGAGAATTGCGTGATGAGGTATGTCAACCATATTTGGATGATAACTTAGTTCATTCTAAAACATTTGATGATCATCTTCAGGACATTAGAAAAGTGCTGCAGTGTTATCAAAATCATGGCGTCAAACTAACGCCTCGAAAATGTGAAGTGTTCCGAAAGCAGGTACGATTCCTAGGGAGGCTGGTGACAAAAGATGGATACACGATGGACCCGGCTGACGTTGCTCCTGTCCAAGCACTGAAAGAAAGGACCCCTAAGACAGTTGGTGAGGTGAGAAAGTTGTTAGGATTTCTCTCGTACTACAGGTCATACATTGAAAACTTTTCCCGCAAGGCCGCACCTCTTTATCTGCTGCTCGCCGAAAAAAAGACACCAACAGGGAAAGTACAGATGAAGCGGAAAGGAAAAGGGAAACATGGCCAAGGACAGCTTGCGTCATCACATCCAGTCACGTGGACAGATGAACATCAAAAGGCCCTCTGTGAGTTAATCGATTATCTATCTAACCCACCGGTGCTGGGATATCCAGATTTGGAGGAACCTTTTGTACTCCATTGCGACGCTTCACAGGAAGGCCTTGGTGCGGTGCTTTATCAAAGGCAAAGAGGCAAGTTAGTGGTAATAGCGTACGGATCAAGAACCCTAACCCCTCCTGAGAAAAACTACCATCTTCACTCAGGAAAGTTGGAGTTCTTGGCCATGAAGTGGGCTATATGTGAGCGGTTCAGAGACTATGTCTATCATGCACCATCATTCATTGTGTACACGGACAATAACCCTCTCACATATGTGATGTCAACAGCCAAGTTAAATGCCACAACGTACAGATGGGTAGCGGAACTTGCTGACTTTAGATTTACCATCAAATACCGCCCAGGAAAGTCAAATGGGGACGCGGATGGCTTGTCGCGTATGCCGCTGCATATGGAACAGTACATGAAAACCTGTTCAGAAGAAGTGCACCCTGAAGTCATGGTCAGCTTATCTCAGTCAGCGGTAGTACAGAGTCAGGACAGAGGGCCGTGGTTGTGTCCACTTACAATTGAAACTGCTTTGTCGGGAGAACAGGAGGAGGAGCTGTTCACTTCAGTTGCAGAGATCCCCAAGGAGGTACTGAGAAAAGCCCAAGAGGAAGACCCTGAAATCAGAGAAGCTGTTACATACCTAAAAATGAAATCGCGGCCTGTGAACAGAAGTCAGGGTAGAGTGGTTCGGGGACTGATGAGGGAAAGAGCAAAGTTATACCTGGATGAACATGGTCTCTTGTTTCGGAAAACAGCAACTCGTCATCAGTTGGTATTGCCTAGGACATACCATGAGCTCGTTTATAAGGAGTTGCATCAAGACATGGGCCACCTGGGAGCAGAAAGGGTGCTGAACTTAATCAGAGATCGGTTTTATTGGCCCCACATGCAAAAGGAAGTGGAACACTATGTCACACGTGTTTGTAGTTGCTTGAGAAGCAAGCGTCCAAACAAACTGACCCGAGCTCCTCTGGTAAACATCACCACCACTTACCCATTTGAGCTGGTCTCTATTGATTTTCTGCACCTAGAGAAGAGTAAGGGAGGTTATGAATACATTTTAGTTGTGATGGACCACTTTACACGATTCGCACAGGCGTATGCATGCAGAAACAAGAGCGCCAAGACAGCGGCTGAGAAGGTGTTCGGGGACTTTGTTTTGAAGTTTGGGTTCCCGACAAAACTGCATCACGACCAAGGCAGGGAGTTTGATAACAAGCTGTTTTCAAAGCTGCAAGAGTACAGTGGCGTGCAAGGCTCCCACACAACACCGTATCACCCGCAGGGCAACGGTCAAGTTGAGCGGTTTAATCGAACTGTGCTAGCAATGCTGAGGACCTTACCAGAAACTGCCAAAGCCGACTGGAAGACGTCACTTGCAAAAGTTGTGAATGCATACAACTGTACGAAAAGTGAGGCAACAGGGTTTGCTCCCTATTATCTCATGTTCGGCCGTACTCCCAGACTGCCCATTGATATCATGTTCGGTGTACCAGCAAAGAACCAAAGCTCATCTTACCATGACTATGCTGAGGAATGGAGAAAGAGAATGACAGAAGCTTACAAGTTAGCCTCAAGAGTGTCACACAAAGAGAAGGAAAGAGGTAAAGCTTTGTACGATAAGAAAATACACGGTGCTGAACTGATCCCTGGGAACAGAGTACTTGTTCGGAACTTCAAGGAAAAAGGTGGACCTGGGAAGCTTCGATCATTTTGGGAAGAACAAGTTTATGTTGTCACCGAGAGGAAGTACCAGGATAGTCCGGTATATGAAGTTCGACCTGAACAAGGCAAAGGGAAAACAAGAATACTACACAGGAACCTATTGTTACCGTGTGACTACTTACCTGCAGAGAGAGAATGTTTACCTGGAAGACCTGAAAAAGAAAACAAGAAAAAAGCCAAGACTGAAAAAACATCGACACAGCAAAATCAAACATTCTGTGACAGTTCAGATGGTGAGGATGATTGGAAATGCCTGGTTGGAGTGCCAGTCAAAAAGGAGAGCGTCAGAGAACCTCCAGAACCTCATTCAGAAGACACAGTGATGCTGAACGATGCAGAACCAGAGATTGAACATGAACAAGGAGCAGGACGGGGAGAAGATGATGTGTCATCATCCAGAGAAGATGCTGTAGAAACTGATGATCCTGAAGAGAGTGACGGGGAGACTCCTTCACAACCTGCCTGCAAAAGAGTATATCCTTTGAGAAACAGAAAACAAAAAAAATTGTTTACTTACCATACTCTAGGTCAGCCTAGTATCGTAGATGGGTAAACTGCTGAATTAAATCACAGTAATTAGTTCTAGTTAAAATGTTAAGAAGTTAAATTAAGACCAGAATAAGATTGAGTTCATATTTTTGTTTTAAAGAGAAAATAGTTACCGTAACATTCCAGAAGAAAACATAAAGTAAATTGTTTCAATGGTGCAAGGTTAGATTCCTTCAGTGAAAGTACAGATTCCTGATGATAAACAGCGATGGTGGTAGAAGATCATGGTGCACAATGATGTCTGCTACAAACACACTGCATGGAAAAGGAGATACATGTTGTGTGTCGTGTGACAGTATAGCACGAGTACTAAAACTGTTGTATCACTGACTCCTATCAATGAAATGATCTACGGGTAGATAACCAGTAATTTATTCTGAGAATGTCGGGACTACATTCTGTTTTGTAGGGGAGAATGTGGGGAAATCTAGAATATACATTGATAGAATAGTATAATTGTTATAAGAAATTGTGAGTTAAAAGCTAGACCCCATGTAATAGTTTTTGTCATTTCAGTTATTTTATTAATAATGGTTATTTAATTATTCAGTACATGCATGTCAATTTGTAGTATACAGCTATGTGATGGGTGTCCAGTTGGTGGCAGTAAGCCAGAGGAAAACCCCCGGAGAAAACCTAGAAGAGAAAAGGAAAGTTAGTTCACGCGAGGTTTAACGAGACGAGGAGTATTGAGTTATGTTGTACTGTGTGGTACGGAGCTGTTGCGAATGACGCTGGCTGAATAAAAGAACCCAACCAAAATCACACGCTTGTTTATTCCTTCAAGTGTGCTACACTCCATTTGTCTATTATTTATTTCTAAAGAAACACGAAAATGTATAAAAGACTCCATTACCTTGTATCTTACGTTATGGCCCCGTAGAAGCAGTTTTTGTAAAAATAGGCTAACGATTGCGTCATAACCACGCGACTCTCTGTCGCACAGTAGAGAGATTACCCTATGGACAGGAGGAGAAGCTTGCGGGCAATGGAGGGGACGTGGAGGCAAAATGAGAAAATAATTAATCAGAATACATAGCCAAAGTTTCTCCTGCTCCTAGCTCATGGACACCTCCTACTCACACTCTCCGTCTCTGCAAGTTTCGGAAGGGAATGATTCAGATTTCGCTTGGCACAGCTACTAGAAGACAGACGGGTTGCTCACGTCACATCTACGTCGTCAAGCTCAGTTTGAGTCTGCGCAGTACGCTCAGCCATCAGGAAGTTAGTGCTTCTAATTGACTTCACTTGTCTCCGTTGAATCCAATGGGGTCGCTGTGTCCATTTCTTTTACTGTCTATGGCCGAATGGTCTTTTTTATTGCCACCATTGTTGAAATTCATGCTGATTTTATTTTATTTTTTTATCATGTGTTTACATGATGTCATAGCTTTGTTTTTATTTATGTTATTTTATTGTGTATGATGTGTTTAAAAAATGTGCAGAAAGATTCTCTGGAGTCTGACTAGCAATAATTATCAAAAAAAAAAAAAAAATAGAAGTAGAAATTTTCGATTCATGGTTGTTAAGATAAACGAGTGTAAAAATGTTTGAAGTGGGAGGAGCCTCTTTTACCAAAATGGCTGTAACTCAAAAAGGAAATGAAAGATTTTCACCAAACTTGGCACACATATGTAAGAGTTCCACTTAAGGTCACGGTAAAAAAAAATTTGGCGATTGGCCACTTGTTGGCGCTATAAAATAGAAAAGACATGAAAATGGTCATACCTTTGCAACCGTTAGTCCGATTGACTTGTAAATTGGCATGCCATGCCTTTGTCCGAGTCTCCACGATTGTCTATGCGTACATTGACGTATCTCAAAAAACGTGTCTGCCATGGGCCAATGATTTATCATTAACTGTTAAAAAAAACTTTAAATCTATATATTTTCTATGTTAAATTTACTGTATTGGCTGTAAATTGTCATTTCCATCTATGATTGAGGTGGTAACAGGCTTGCTAAATAAAACATTATCTTTTTATGCATGTGCTTAAAGGCCTTAAATAACTTGAACCCCGATAATTGCTGCTCGCAGCTATATTATATTGTTATTATTGATATTCTGTTGCATAATCTTGTTCATGGATTGCTACATGGGTAGCCTTTAAAGTTTAAAGGGATAGTTCAACCAAAAATGAAAATTAGCCCATGATTTACTCACCATGAGGCTATCGGTGTATATGACATTCTTATTTCAGACGAATACTATTGGAGTTATATTAAAAAATGTCCTGGCTCTTCCGGGCTTTATAATGAGAGTGTATGGGTATATTCTTTTGGCAGTCCATCAAAGCGCATCCATCCATGATTAAAGTGATCCACACGGCTCTGGCGGGTTAATAAAGGCCTTCTGAAGTCAAGCGATGCGTTCGTGTAAGAAAAATATCCATATTTAAAACTTTAGCAAACTAAAATAACTAGCTTCCGGTAGACGGCCGTACGCTAGTCGACTTATGCCAAAAGAGTACATTTTCGAGCAATTTTATCACGGATTGATGCACTTTGATGGACTTCCAAAAAAATATACCCAATCACTCCCATTATAAAGCTTGGAAGAGCCAGGGCATTTTTTTTTTATATAACTCTGATTGTGTTCATCTCAAATAAGAATGTCATATACACCTAGGATGGTTTCAGGGTGAGTAAATCATGGGCTAATTTAAATTTTTGGGTGAACTATCCCTTTAACCAATGACATGTTTCTCAAACTGACTGCTTAGCAGAAAAATCAGTAACAATGTTGAATATACTTTATATAAATATTTTCAATAAAGTTGAACATATATTTACGGAGCCCCCCAGTCCCACTTTGTCAAAAAAATGAATTATAACTATTTCGTGGCCTCAAGATAGTAACCCGTGGCCTCAAGATAGTAACCCGTGGCCTCAAGATAGTAACTCGTGGCCTCAAGATAGTAACTCGTGGCCTCAAGATAGTAACTCGTGGCCTCAAGATAGTAACTCGTGGCCTCAAGATAGTAACTCTTGGCCTCAAGATAGTAACTCGTGGCCTCAAGATAGTAACTCGTGGCCTCAAGATAGTAACTCATGGCCTCAAGATATTAAAGTGTCTGACACATGGACCATTTGTTATTAAACTGGACCCTGTAGTGCAATACTTCACATTATGTGCAATATTCTCTGTTTTAATATTCAGTGTGCAATATAGTTTGCTGCAGTTCTGCTTCTATTTATTTACTAGTACTGTAAATCTTGTAAATCTTGTAGGCTGCATATCCATAGTCCTTTATAATTCTCCTTCATATTTTATTGTCTATATTTATACTTTTTACATGTATATTGTTTATTTACCAACTTCTATTATTATTTATATTCCTTTAAATGTCTTGATGTACACATCAACTGTGACACAAGAATTGTCCCCCGGGTTATCCTCTGTGTCAGCATCAGAATTGTGTTTATGGAAAAGTTGCTCCACTCCCTGGAAAATGAGAGAGGAAATGTATTATAATCTAACAATACAAACTGCTTTGAACTCCCACATACAGTAACAAGTTGCAGACTTAAAATATTTATTCCAAACAAATTATATAAATGTTTTAAGGGATTTTACAGTACTAGCCTAAATATTTACCTCGGGAGTCATGAAGCATTTATCATCTGTAATACTGTTGTGTAACCAGTAGATGGCTGTATAGCCCTATATATATAAACATATATCCATGGCTGTGTATTCCCTAGTTGCTGGATGTTTTCAGTCATAATTACTTGCATGTATTAAGGTTTGAATTTGGACATATATTCATTATTAAAGACTATTAAAGATTAAACATTTTTCTCAGAAATGTTCATTTGAAGTGCAATTTTTGGCATTATTATTAGTCAAATATGGACACAGAAAAAGCATTTACTCTAGGCTGCTGCTAATTCTAACTACTTATACTGAGGTCCACTTATCTCTTAAAAAGTAAAATATGTAGGAAAAATTGTGATCTACAAATAAATTTAATAATCTAATTAAATAACTAATGGTTATCGCCCATTTGCTTCTGTTATGGAACAGTTGTTAGACCTATGAAATGAGATAATTATGCTGCATGTCACAACATTTTGGTGTATTGACAAAATCTATAGCTGAATAACATATCACAATTTACATGTCTAAAGCACATTTCTTACCTCTATTATTTCAAGACATGTGAACTGTATTAGACTTTTGTCAAGGAAGTCACCGGAGAAGTCGTCAGAATCTTTTAGATCTTGAAATAGGTTGATCCAGAACTGTGCATGCTGCTTCCTCAAAAATCCCCACCAATGCTCTATCCGTTGGTTATGATTGCTTGAGCCATACAAATAGCAATTTCTCGAAGAATCGTCCGTATGATCATGTCTCAAGAACTTCTGCATCTGTTCCATGTAACAGTTCTCTGTCCCCAAGTCTGAGCGAATTCGGGTGGCTGTCCCATTCCTTGATAACACCGCATCAATAAAGTATCCAGCGATTACCTTGGGATCACTACTTGTAGAGTATGCATGTAGCCATATCATCATTCGTGAAAACCCGTCGATTGCACCATTGATGCAGATCCCATATGGTTTAAGTTTATCATATGAATCAACATGCCATAAAAAGTTCGGGCCTGGATTATGATACAAACGTCGCCGAAGACGATTCCGGCGCCTAAGGTGCACTCCATGGGGATCCAGTATTTTCAACAATTGCCTGATTGTCTCTTGTGTCACCACGTAGCCAGCCTGAATGCATTTCAGATGCATCATCTTATATCCGTGAAGCATACCATATCGGTTTAACTGATCCTGGAGAAACACAGCAACGTCAAGCAGATCAGAATGTTCTTTTCGTCTGAACAGGCGCAAAGTCTTGAGGTGTCTGCGCAAAGTTGACGGACTAATAACAATACCATTTATATTACTTAAAGACAGCAGTATCTCCCAATGTCTCAAACCCAAAGTAAAATAAAACCGGATTAAACTTGAAAGCTGGGACATGTTTACTTCCATGCAATCCAGCTAAAATAGAGCTCCTGGCAGGATTTTGAGGGATCTCATTAATTCAGAAAAACAGAACAAAATATATTTTTTTTTATGAAAAATTATCTCATAATTCTGAGATAATTAACTCATTAATTCATAAAAACAGTGAAAAAAAATTTTCCAAGAAAAACGTATCTCATAATTCTGAGATAATTAACTCGTTAATTCAGAAAAACAGAGCAAAAAAAATTTTCATGAAAAATTATCTCGTCATTCTGAGATAATTAACTCGTTAATTCAGAAAAACAGAGCAAAAACTTTTTTTTCATGAAAAATTATCTCGTAATTCTGAGATAATTAAGTCGTTAATTCAGAAAAACAGAGTCATTTTTTTTTCTCTAGTGAATGCAATACGCTTCCGTACATTTCTTATGCGTGTTAAATATTAATAATATTGATTTTATTTAAGTAATATTTGTGGTTCTTGAAACAGATCATTTTAATTATCCATTCTCAAATATGGTGATGGAAATTTCACAAATATATTAGCTCAGTGTATTTTAAATAAAGAATTGGTTAGTCGAATACTAAATTATTTTAGTGAAAAACTTCAAACTTAAATATAACTGTAAATTTCAGACAAAATTAATTGTTGGAGTTTTAGTCAATTAGCCTATTTCGGTATGTTCAACTCAAACTATCAAGTAAATGATATTCAGAGATTTTATTAGTAAATATCACAGCAATAATTAACTTTATAATTATTGCTGTGATATTTACTAAGCCACTGAATTATTTTTTTTAGAATTTATTTTTTATTTTACCCATAAGAATCACTTCGACATTTAGGAAAGTTATATGTTAAGAATAGAACTGCATGTTGTATACCATAGTACTGTGATAATGTTTAGAGAAATTTTTACAAATGAAAATGAAATCTGGTGATGCAGGATTTAAAATGAAAACTATTTATATGTGAAATATGAAACTGTATCTTGTAGAACACACTCTAATAAATGTGTGCTTGTGTGTGTAGTTTAAATGTTGTGTTTCATCTAAGGCTGATTATACAGTATATACAGTAACCATGATTGACTAGAGGCATAGGGCTTGACTTAGGACAAGATAAGAACAAGCATGAGTGAAGTACAGCCTTATACTGATTGGTAAACTGCACTGTGTTTTATACACGTCCAGCCTGGACATTCATATTAAATTAGCATTATTTTCCTATGTTTTTACATCATGAAAATCTATATGGCTTCAGTTGTATGTAGGACATATATGACATAATATGAATAAAAATACACTAATATTATACAATTTATATATGTGGTTTTTCCAGCAGATATGTCCCTTACAATATTCTGTTGGAACATATAAGAATCACAGGAGTTTTTAGCAAACCTTTTCCATATGGGAGAAGGACGGACAAAACCAGTGAAATATCAACTGATCTGATAATTCTGAGTTCTTGGCATATTTTATTACCACTTATAGTGAATAAACTGTGATAATGTGAGAAATGTTGACGGTGTCTGAATACATTTTGGTTTGGCTGTACTTGGATTGATTGCTACATACCAAAGGTGTCAACCATTCAAAGACATTGACAGACTCCCCATCATTGATAAAGTAGGCCTGTCCACTCTAAAAAACAAATTACACAAATAAACAAATACATTATGCATAATTTGGGTTCAATACTAATGATCGCAATAAAAATATCATGCCACACATACCGCCAGAAAGGCTTTCTCCGCAGTGAGTGCTTCTGCTGCTAAAACATGAGCCGTCACCAAATTATCCACGTGCACCCAGTTCATCTTGGCATTAGGGTCTCCAAAACAGAAGCTGAACAACCTCCGCTCCACATTCACCTGAGAAGAGAATCATAAAACCATGTTTCTGCATTCAACAGATCTTCACAGAGCTAACAACACCCTCTAAAGGCCCCGATATCCTCCAAGCAAAAACAAGATTGGGGTTCGAGGCCGACTCGGAGCAGGGCACTTAGGATTGGAGGATGAGATTAGGAGGCGGAGCAATGAAGAAGTTTGGTTTGATTTCATATGTCCAACAGCGTTTTTGAAATATAGCTTACCCCACCTTTAAAACTGATCGGGTGAGTAGAATACAAGAGATTACATGAGGAAGCACAGACAGATGTGTCTGTATGTACAGTAGATACAGCACAAGCACATGCTGTAACAGGAGCTTCTCACAGACTTCATTAATATTGGACAGCTCTGGGCAACACTGGCACAGCTGAGCCTGTACAACTGTCTGGGTGTGTGTGTGTGTGTGTGTGTGTGTGTGTGTGAGAGAGAGAGAGGGGTCTCACCATCACCCTGTGTAAATGTCTTCTCTCTTCAGGACCGTAGATACCAGAGGGGCGTAGGACACACGTCTGTAGAAGACCACCACCTATCACAGGAATACCTCAGTATTATAAGCAGTTTAACCATGACCTGTTTTTTTTTTCATATTCACAAATAAATTAAAAGATGCCTACATATAATCTAAACAAGATTTTATTATTTAACCAAATATCCAGTTTTGACTAGTGAGCAATCAGTCAATATGAGATTTTTTTACGTTGTCAGTACTGCCATCATGTGCCGCTAGAGAGATATATAACATTATCAAAAGAGTTCTGTGGTTGTACCATAGTATAATAATGGCTATAGATGGCAATTCTATGGTACTTTGATATTTACTATGGTACTGGAGTCCTGGAGTAATGGTCTATGTGCTTCAAGAGAGAACGAAAATAAAATTTACATTTAAATAAATGACAAGACTTGATGATCATTTGTAAACTGTACAATGACTTAGTCATGGGATAGTAGTCCTCAAATTAAATATAGGATGTCAATTCTCAAATAAAAATGCTCAGACTACAAAGTGTTCAATTAATTTGATAAATTTGAATTCTTTTTTTAAATATTTGACCACAACATATTATAAACCGCAATATACTATATAAAAGCTATCAATATGGTCACAATTTGTAGCCCAGGCATGGTAAAAATTATGATGAACATAATGTTATATTTTCTAATTCTAATTCCATAGAAATAATTTATCTTAAACACACCAACTAATAAATAGATAGCTTGTTTCAGCCATTAGTGAAAGTCATCACACATTAGTCAACCTCCGAGTTTGTAAGCTGTACCGTTGTATGATTCATCAGATGTTATGTATTCATGTATGACGTTTGGGCAGACAAAAGCGGGTGACTTGTGTAGCACCTCACTTGAGTGAGGTGTCGGATGGACTAATTTGATTCCATTAACCTTCCTTAACTTCAGTCTACTGTTCTTCTGGACAGTGAACCGGAGCACACAGGAGAAGAGCACGAGTCGAGCTTCACCATGACACACTAATCCCTAGTGAAAGTCATCCACTTCTCATGCCTGTGATCACAGTGGTCAGTAACGTAACAGATCAGTACATCCAGTGTACAGTAGATAGCATCACTGATTATAATGGGTTGTTGTCTTTTTTGTGATGTGCCGCAAATCACCGGTGTAGACATGAGCTGCGTCCTTGAGTCGACAACTCCAACGTTTTGAGCGGTGAAAAGAATCCCGACTAAATTAAAAATCTGATTTGCATTTGCGTTCAAGCACCGCAAAATCCCCAGTGTTAAATTAACACCCCTCAGTGTAAATATGTGTCCAACTTAGGGTGTTAAAATGAACACTGAAGCAGTTTAGTGCTTATCCCATAATAAAATACCCCATAATTAAGTGATTAATTAAGTGATGATTGGGCATTAGTGGTGATACCTGATGTTAATAAGCACAATCAGCGAAGGAAAGAGAAACAAGAACAGAAAAAAGAGAAACAAGAAAAACTACTGACTTCCAGCCATTACACATTATTGCACTTATTACTAACCAGTTTGACTTTATTTCTGTCATACATCTACTAAAGTTCTTATTGAGAATAAACAGAAGTTTAGATGTTAATGTTTTATGGAATGTTTGGTTTCACATCACCATTATGGTGATCAGTGTTTGCTGACGGCCGTACGCATCGATTTTACGGCGAAAGACTAACGCTTGAACTTGACGCACAACGTAATGACGAACGCAGTTGCCCAGCCCTGTTTGATTGAACTGCGAGAGGCGTCAAAGCTTACGCTACTCCTACATCCTACGTCATACATCGTCAAGTGTTACTCTTTTGGCATAAGTCAGACATCTGCCTGAATCTAGTTTTTTTTAGTCGATAAAGTTTTAAATATGGATTTTTTCTTACACTAATGCATCGCTTCACTTCAGAAGGCCTTTATTAATCATTTTTAAAATCTACCCATTCACTGCCATTATAAAGCTTGGAAGAACCAGGACGTTTTTGGTATAACTCTGATTGTATTCGTCTGAAAGAAGAATGTCATTTACACCTAGGATGGTTTCAAGGTGAATAAATCATGGGCTAATTTTTTCATTTTTGGGTGAACTATCCCTATAATGCATATTAGTGCACATGTATTGTAAAGTGTTACCAAAACTGATTGTGCTGTAAGAGATCACAGTTTCTCCTAGGTCAGATGTTGATTTTGAAAACTTTTCTCTTGAGCAAGGGTAAGTAATTAGCTGAAGTAATAAGATTTAATATTTAAGTTTAAAGTAGGCAATATTGTGTTTAGCAAAAAAAGACTTTTGAATGGCGGGGGTTCGGGCTTGGGTGCAATCAGAAGCCTGGCCGCCAAATCAGGAGATTGACCACCCAATCAGAAGCTTGACCCAACCAATCAGAAGCCTGGACACCCAATCAGGAGCTTGACCACACAATCAGAAGCTTGACCACCCAATCAGGAGCCTGGCCACCAAATCAGTAGCTTGACCCACCCAATCAGAAGCCTGGTCACCAAATCAGGAGCCTAGCCACCCAATTGGAAGCCTGGCCACCCAATCAGAAGCCTGGCCCACTCAATCAGGAGCCTAGCCACCCAATCAGAAGCCTGGCCACCCAATCAGGAGCCTGGCCCAACCAATCAGAAGCCTGTCCACCCAATCAAGAGCCTAGCCACCCAATCAGAAGCTTGACCCACCCAATCAGAAGCCTGGCCACCAAATCAGGAGCCTAGCCACCCAATCACCCTTTCAAAATCTGCTCCTTGCAGCTTAAAGCTGCAGCCGGGCCGGCTTTAGAACAGGGCTGGTGTTCAAGTCTCAAAGTTGAATAAACCAACATGTGTACTTCAGAAACGGTCTAAATGCAAGACAAATCAGAGCACAGTCAGTGAGCATCTCACCATGTCCAGCGGCACGCAGGGAACTGAGTCTTCATCTCCATCCTCGATGGGTCTGCCAGCAAACGCCACATTCACTGTGCTGGTGTAGACGAGTCTCGGGATGCCCCGCTCCGTACAGACTACAACACACCAACCAGAACCACATACTTATAGCAGACTTTAAATGACATCAAACTTCTTATTCTGTGTTAAAGGATTAGTTCACTTCAGTATTAAAAATTCCTGATAATTTACTCACCTCCACGTCATCCAAGATGTTCATGTCTTTCTTTCTTCAGTCGAAAAGAAATTAATTTCAGGATTTTTCTCCATATAGTGGACTTCAATGGGGTCCAACAGTTTGAAGGTCCAAATTGCAGTTTCAGTGCAGCTTCAAAAGCTCTACATGATCCCATCAGAGGAATAAAGGTCTTATCTAGCCAAACCATCAGTCATTTTCTAAAAAAAATAAACATTTATATACTTTTTAACCACAAATGCTCGTCTTGAGAGGTCTCACGTCAAGTACTGGCGGAAGGCGGAAGTACTGAAAATCACCCTTTACAAAAAAAAAAGTTAAATAAATAAAAGTTAAAACAACGATGTTGGACGATTTTGAAGTTGGAGGAGAAAACGAGATGGAGTTTTTCACCCTTCCCTGCATTTTTGAACCGGAACAGGCGTGACCTTTCAACATGATTGCGTAAAGCTAGTGATAGACAAGCATTTGTGGTTAAAAAGTAAGTAATGTTTATTTTTTTTGAAAATGGCCGATGGTTTGGCTAGATAAGACCCTTATTCCTCGGCTGGGATTGTGTAGAGACTTTGAAGCTGCACTGAAACTGACATTTGGACCTTCAACATGTTGGACCCCATTGAAGTCCACTATATGGAGAAAAATCCTGGAATGTTTCCCTCAAAAACCTTAATTTATTTTAGACTGAAGTTAGAAAGACATGAATATCTTGGATGATGTGGGGGTGAGCAAATTATCCGAAATGTTTTATTCTGATGTGAACTAATCCTTTAAATATTTCTTTAGCGAAGCTTGTCGCAAATCCTTCAAATATTGCCTCCCTACATGTGATGTTGCCTGTGAATCTGGTCAAAAGAAGGTATCTTAGAAGATCTTATAATCTAGAGCACATTCTGTATAATGCCTACATGGACAGCTCAATAAATGTACAACTCTATTTAGCCTTTGAATATGAAATCTGAAATGAACTCAATGGGAAATATTTCTAATACCATTAGAATACAAGCTCTAGAGAGAAACATTTATCTGAATAACAGGCCTAATAGTTACAGTACCAAATTATACAAATGGTGAAAGTTCACCGTTTATGACATTGTTCGTGCCGCCAACATTGACTGATTCAATCTGCTTTCTCTTCAGCTGCAGAACAAGAAAATACATGACCAGCGCATTTCACTTCAGTACGTCATGACATCACTCCCTAAACACTCAGATATTATAATGAAACAATAATAGTCATGTTAAATTGAAAAATGAAACTTAAAGCATTTATCACATCATAATATATCTAATTATGGGTAATAACAACTATGCATTAATTTTAAAATTGTGTCATTAACAAACTTTTTTTTCTTTACTTTACATTCTTTTTATGTTAAGATAGAGCTTACATGTTATGGATCCACACAATGACACTCAACATTTTGAAATGAATGACTTCTGATCTTCAAATTGTCACTTTTTTTGTCATTTGTCTTTTCTATTATAACTAAATGATAAAATGCTGATGGATTAAAATGCTTGGCATGATGGTAATGACAGCACTGTGACTCTATGTTATAAAAATAACTTGTTCACAACTGTAAAACTGATAGAAAATATGATTTTTATGAAAAGTGTTTTCGATCGCATACACTGGGGAAGGTAGAAAATGATAAATAATAAAGATATTATAGCAAACAACATGTCAGCACATGTCAACTTTACACTTTTTTCACTTTAAAGCTATTACAATCCATCCTATAAAAGAATATAATAAAAAAAAAAAAGATGTGATATGGCATGTTTTATGCACATTAAAATGTTCGGTCACACTCGCTTTCAATTATCACTTTTAACAAACTATTATCTATGGCTTTTTCCTCAATAAACTCCTTATGCTTTTTAATAGTTAGTAGGTAGTTGTTAAGTTTAGGTATTGGTTCAGATTAAGGAATGTAGAAGATGATCATGCAGAATTAGGCATTAATTATAAGTACTAATAAACAGCCAATATCCTAGTAATATGCATGATAATAAGCATATAGTTAATAGCAAGAATTGAACCCTAAACTGAAGTGTTACCAAATGTTCTACATGTAAATATTAATATACTGTAATTCAATGCAAAATAAGGACTCAAGTAATATTTGCATGCATCAGTCTCAGTGTTTTAGTGGATTCTGATACAGAGCGAGCTCTCATTAGATGCATGTTACACACACTGACCTGTTCAGGACCTGACATCCCGTAGGAAGCGGTGTGGAATATGACGTCCACTCCCGCACAGATCTTATACAGGGCATCGTAATCCCGGATATCAATCTGGAAGTAAGACACACACAGATGTACTGAATCATAATGCCCTTCAATCACAGTGATGGACAAAAGAAAATCATTCATTACAGTTTTCTCTCCCATTATTTAATTTTTGTTCAATCCATAACACTTACTATAAGAAACTACACAGCAAAAACTCCAGTGTTAAATTAACACTCCTGGGAGTGTATATGAGTCCACACTCAAGAGTGTAAAGTGTTAAAATATGAGTGTTAAATTAACACTCAAGAGTGTTAAAGTTAATGAGATAATTAAGTGATTAATTTAGTGATGATTGAGCATTATTGAACACACCTGATGTTAGCAAGCAGAATCACTGAAGGAGAAAAATCACAAATTGTAAGTTACCATTATGGTGATCGGTGTTTGCTTTAGTTGGGCTCTTGAACATTTTATGTTTACTTTATATTTTGCTTGTCTGCTGTTATTGATTTATAACAGTCAGATGAACAAAGAAAAAACGTGATCTGATGGCGTTGGTTATGTTTTGACATAATCATGTTGTGATCTGAAAAACTGACTAAACTTTTTGAGATAGTTTGGTTTAACTAGTTAACTACAACAGCTCTGTGATTTTACAGCATATGATTTTCAGTATTTTTCATATAATCAAAAATATTTAATAAACATTGTTCTGATCAAAAGACTTTCAAATGAATTTATTTAGAAACACAGACATCAATAATCAGCCTGTGAATCTCAACAATGGTGACAATAATAAAGCATGTTGCAGTGGCTGCCACCAATCACAACTCATTAATGGCTCCCATCATACATTGCGGTATGAATAAATTATGATCTGAATTGTCTATGTAATTTACTTTTCCCTAATTGAATATTCTGCCCGTCACCATTGTTGAGATGCATAGACTGAATCTTGACGTCTGTGTGTGCCTAAAATAAATAGTCTTTTTTTTCAAAACAACTTTTAAGAAATCCTTTGTATTATATCTAAAATTCTGGATATTTATGCAGACTCACAGTTATGCTGTAATCAACAACATAAATTTAAGTCAGAAATAAGGATCTTAATGAGTTCAGTGATCAAGTTCAAATGATGATTGTCATAATATAACCAACACCATCAGATCAATTTTTTTCTTTCTTCATCTGACTGTTATAAATCAATAACAGCAGACAAGCAAAATTTAAAGTAAACATATAAGGGTCAGGAGCCCAACTAAAGCAAACAATGATCACCATAATGGTAACTTACAATTTGAGATTTTCTCCTTCAGTGATTCTGCTAGTTAACATCAGATGTCTTCAATAATGCTCAATCATCACTTAATTAATCATTTAATTAGCTCATTAACTTTAACACTCTTGAGTGTTAATTTAACACTCATATTTTAACACTTTACACTCTTGAGTGTGGACTCATATACACTCCCAGGAGTGTTAATTTAACACTGGAGTTTTTGCTGTGTATAGTCTAGAACAGTGGTTCTCAAACCTGTCCTGGCGTACCCCCAACACTGCACGTTTTCTTTCTCTCCCTAATCAAACACACCTGATTCAATCAGGTTGAATCAGGTGTGTTTGATTAGGGAGAGAAAGAAAACGTGCAGTGTTGGGGGTACGCCAGGACAGGTTTGAGAACCACTGGTCTAGAACAACAAAACTGGGAATGAATATTCACATTATTCTTGACTTGGGTTTCGGATAAGTTGATTTGACCTCACTGAACCACAACAGTTTGCCTATAACCTTTTGATCACTTTTAGACAATATTTCTAGATTAATGGAAACATCTAGCAAGTAACGTTTGAAACAGTGTAAAGTCTGATGCGTCAACACTAATCGCATTGAATTAACATTACAAAGTGACGATGGTTCAGTCTAATGAGAGCTGTCGGCTTTCACCAACATTTCAATAATGATCCAACATACTTTAAACATTGAAATGTCAATCTCAACCCAAATGATGGTTTGCATGAATTAAAACTCAACATTATAACAATATCACCTTGCTATCTGTGGTGTAACATACTATTATTTTTTTTTATTTTTTTCATCATCATCTATTATGTAAATTTCTTCACTAACATACTGGTTCTCGACTGGTTTTGCTTCAGAGCCCAGGTTTAAATTGGACATCAACGCAGTAATAAAACCCCTGGTTACAAAAATATCCTTCAAATTCAACATGAAAGTTGTTATTAGCATGTAAAAAAGTTATTCATATTACCATGTGAAACCACAATGTTCCCAAAATGATCAATGGGACATGGACTGAATACCAAAAAAAAATCTATTTTGGTGTCTATGTTTTGCTTGAAATTAAATTATTTCAATATTTGAGACAATATTTCACTGTACAAAAACACATTTTGGGTTGGCTGGAATAATTGGCACTTTTTGCACAGATTTGTTCATGATTTTCAAGGACGAGGACACGCACATCTGTCTAACTTCTTTGTCTTTAGCACAGCCTTTGACAAGGATTTGGAATTTTTTTCTCCTCCCTCTTTACTTTTAAATCCTAACTATGACAATGCAATTATCAGTTACATTGATCATTGCTTTTTTCCCCAGTATAAGAACAGACCCTCCAGTTGAGAACCCAGAATAAAAATAAAAAAACACGAGCAAAACCTGCTGAAACATTATCATGGCAGTTTCAGATTCACTTTCACGGCTCTTCCCGTAGCCCAGCGGTTTCTCCGAGACATCCGAGTCATGAAAGCGCGTGCTGAAACCGGAGGCTTGAGCACTGCACCTGCTTCTGTTACCCAACAGCCCCTCCACAACCCAGTGTCTCCAGTTTCCCCGTACCTGCTGGAAGACGGCTCCATCTGGGAGATCCCAGGGCGGCTTGAGGAGATCCAGCATTAGGACCGTGGCGCCTTGTCCGGCTAGAGTCCGGCCCAGCCTGAACCCGAAGTATCCGGCTCCTCCTGTGACCAGCACCTTTCCGGCCCCGCTCCGGCTCTGATCCGGTCCCGCTCCGGCCCCGCTCCGGCTCTGATCCGGTCCCGCTCCAGCCCCGCTCCGGGCCTGATCCGGGCCCTCCAGCACGCAGTTGGGACTGTTGCACAGGGCGCCCACTGCCCCGTTGGCTCTGTGTCTGAAAGGGGGGGGGACGTCGCTGTGGCTCAGCCGACGGCAGTCCAGGACACACGCACAGGACCGGTTCTCCATCATAACGCACTCAGTCTGGGGACGATCAGAGACAGTGAGAGTCTAACGAACTGGCGGACACTGTGAAACAGATCCGCCTGTGAGTGAGTGAGTGAGTGAGTGAGTGAGTGAGTGAGTGAGTGAGTGAATCGATGCATAATTCACCTCTCCATGTAAAGAGGCGGAAGACAAACTTTTCCTTACACTCACCTTACCCAAAAAACTGCTCATCGAGGCTTCACACTTTGATTCACTATTTTTAATATACAGTCAAACCAAAAATGATGATTGAAGTGTTTTTTCTTTAATTGCTAATGCAACCTTTTTACACCACAGACTGAAATGAAAGCTTTAGCATAAAGTTCTGCCGGGAAGACTTAATTGTTACGTCACTTTACCTTTCATCTATCCAATCACATTATCACACTCGTGGTATAAAAGATCGGTACTTACTCATGTTTGAGTTCGCAGATGCTGACGCTCCAATTCAGTTCGCAGAAACCAACACCGGCGTTCACTCACTCGCGTTTCGATTCCAATCATAACAACACCAGTCTTATTGTTGATTTGATCTCAGCGCAACTTGTGCGCGAGTGTAGGAAAACGTGTAGGAAACAAGGACGTGGCGGCTTTAAATCTTATGAGAGTCGATCTCCTCCTCACAGGGTTTTTCAAGTTCAATTTCCACTTTCGGCTTCTGGTAGGCGCTTCCAGCGGCCACTGTTTACATGTCCCCAATATTAAACATACATGTCCCCATTAATCATTCAGGTAAGTATAAACTTGCTCTTCTGCTCCCTTCATCAGTGGTAAAGATCAAATGGCGACTGTGGCGAAGTGGTAGTTTTCTTAAATTGCCGATACATGTACAGCAGTCTGCAACGCAACATACTCACTGTAACGCTTTAAAAAGTAGGGCTGGATGCTCGCTGAATGGTTGTAGCAAGTGTTTAAACAAAGATTCACGTAACTGATTTCTCAGCGAGTGCAGTGGTAATCTATTTTTAGCGTTGTCGATCCCACGCACTCATGGGTGGTTGCAAAATACTAACAACTGGGTTGCTCAAAGCTTAAGAGCAACTAAGTTATTATATCGGCTTTCTGCATATTCACAGTCCGCGCTCCTCATATGCTCACTCAACACGTGAGAGTGCTTCTATCTTAAAGGAGCAGTAACTTGTTTTACACCTTCTCTGATTCGTTATTGCTCGGGCTTTATGGAGATGTTTAGCCAAATCATTTCCTGACTGCCAGGAAAGTTATAATTTAAAAAGGGTTGTAAAAATTAGAAAATGATACATGTAAATATGTCCATATCATAAAGAAGAAGCTGACCTTTAAAGCAAGGTGGTCATTGGATGCTATGCGCATTCCGTAGTAGACATGGTTATGAAAGGTAGGTCTTATGTGGGATATGTTGCAGGGGTATTTAATACATAGGAAGTAAATGATACATTTACAGTGCTGATCATTCTCTACAACTGTTCTACTGTTTTATTTTTCATATCTCTTTTAATAGGCTACTTATATTTAAATTCTTCACTACCATAAATATGGTACAATTGCGGTAATACAAATTTTCTTGGCATCTACTTGATCCACCGATATGTGTCATAGAAATATTTTCATTATAGGTAGTTGATATTAAATGCACAAAGGCAGACTAGGATGCTCAGGTCAAATGTCACAGACTAAAACGTGCTTAACACAGTAGAACTAACAGTTATAAGTTTAGACCATACAATTCAATTTTTTCTATTCAAGGGACTCCCTTGGTTGCCATGGCCAGTGATCTCTTGGCTATGAATAAAACTTTACTCATACAAGAGTAACTCGAGAGTAATGTCAGGTGTGTGCGGCCAGGCACGGATTAACGCACGGGCCTACTGGGCACTTGCCCAGGGCACTGGGCCAGCAGGGGGCCCTGTCAAATTTACTGTGTCTATTCTTTTCAAATAATTATTTTAATTGTAATTTTATTTTTTTGCAGTTGCAAAGTATTAACTAATAAATAATAAATAAATAAAATAAATAATTTTAATGTATTTTTGAGAGGGACATCTAGAGGCGAGTGAAAAGCATTGCGTAATATAAAAGTCACGTGTAGAAGACGGTTACTCAAAAACCAAAACAAAAATGAGTTTAAAACAACAACCAAGTTTCAAAACTAGAATTTTTCTAGTCGACATGTAGTCATTCAAGCAGTTAGTCGACTAATCTCACGTTAATATTAATTTCTGCTTAAATACTGAGTGCATGGAGGCATAGCCTATTCCGCGCTCAAGCGCATGCATAAATCTTGCCGCAAAGCACTGGCAAAAGCAGGCTGATGATAATATGTCTGAAAAAAAAAAAGAAACTAGGCATTTTTATTGTTTAATAATAAAAATATATATATTCCTAAATCAGTGTCGGCTGCAAACATATCTATATCTCCGCTGTAAAGTGGATGCGCCTTTAGAGAGAAACGCACCTTTCATATCATATCAGCCTAATCAGCTGGTATTTGCTTTCGATTCAAATTTTTTCGTTTAAAAGTGAACATTTCAAGCTTTATATAGAAATATTCATGTCTGTGAGGCTATACACTGTTTCAGTTCACTGAGACGCGTTTCAGTTCACGCCACGGAGACCATGAAAGCGCGTCCTGTTTGTTTTATTTTATTTTACAAAAGCACAACGTTTTCTTGTTATTGTGAGTTTACAAAAATAAAAGTAGCTACTTGCGACTGATGCATTATTCTTTTCTGTATATGACCAGAAAAGATTGAGTATTTCAAATTGTTTCCACTGTTGATAGGAAAATGCAAGTGTTTGCGCCGACGCCTGCCATGCAGTGCACGCTGCACACTCCGCACAAACACTTTGGATATGCATTTATCTAGGTTAAAGTTAGAGCGAGCTGCCATGCCAGACGGATAAGTCCTTTTCATGTTTAACAAATCAAATCATGCATTTTCTACCTACCGCGAGTAAGCACTGCACCAGTTTGAAAAAGGTAAAAGCATAACGAGCGTAACGAGAGAGGGGCCCCACTAAGGGGGATGCAGAGATGTTGCTGCGTCTTTATATTAACATTTCTGATTGTTTAAATGATCAGCCCTCGGGGGCCCCCTTAAAATGCCTGGCTTGCCTGCCCTATTGCGGTGCTTGTGCATACAGGTGCAACACTGTTGTCCAAAAAATTGGTGAAGGGGGCCTTTGAGACATCCATGCCCAGGGCACATCATCGCCATAATCCGTCCCTGTGTGCGGCACAGCTGAGAAATAGATTCTACGCTCAAAGTCAACAACAGAATATCAAGTGTGACTGAGGTTGTATCTTATCGGTATGCCGTCACCTTATTTCAGGTAAGTATCTTACTAAGATTAATAAGATTAAGATTTAATGGTTATTAAAAAAAAAAAAAAAAAAAAAAAAAAAAACACCATGTATCTCTTCAAGGCAGGCTCATTTCTCGTCTATTATCACTGGCCCACTCAGTGCTAATTAAGCGATCCGATCAGCTAGACGAAGGGTGCATATCCGTTCAGATTTTGGACATTTGGAACAGCAAAGGTCAGATGAATTACCGAGCCTGCTCAGGCTTCGTTCCTTCGCGCTTCACAGAAGTTATTCTATAGTGGCTGCTAACATCTTTGAGTTCAAAGTGGTGGCAAAACTTATGTTGTATGTGCTAACAAAGCTAGGATGCATCACTAAGGCACATCTTCTTGTTAGACGATCATGCTATTCCTGAGATGTTTATCTGGCAATCAGTAGTCTCCAATTTCATGATTAAGGTTGCGTGAGCACATTCTGACCACTGCAATGCCATAGCTGTGCACTTTAGTCTTCAGGTGGCTCTGCCCTTCAGCTAACCTTTTCATCACACTGCCTCCTCTAACAGTGATCATGTAAATTAGTCGCTCTGCTTAATCCAGCTAGACCGTATATAACTGAAGGTGCGGCTCCCTACACCTTAAAAGCTTATATTCTGCAGAATTGTTTATAATTTTTAACTTTTCTTTTCAGATTCCTTTATTTCCCATCTTGATCACGGCCGGTTGTTCCTTCCTCGTCTACAATTACAAAATCGATGTGTGGTGGGTCTTCAGTGTCCCCAGGATGTGTGTGAGGGGTTTGGCTTGGAATGCCCCAAATACATGTTAATATTCTATGCTGGAATTGTCATTGAGGGTGAGTAAAGCGCATGTTTTTTGTCTGTCCCTTTGGATGCAGTCGGGCTGCTGCTCCCGGCACAGGGGATGAGTTTCAACCGCTCGTTTTGCAGCTTTGTTTACCTCACAGACAATTTCAAAACGTTTAGCTTTATATTCAAACCGGAGTCAGACAAAGATGGAGAGAATCAAGAAGCGTCAACATGTAGACCTCAATTCCGGATGGTTAGTTGATGAATTATGTAGCTTGTGCGTAGTTATCTTCTAGTTATTGATTAGCTCATTCTGTCTCGATATGCTATAAATCATATTCCGGGAGCTGGATTCATGTAGCTTTAGGATTTGTGATGCCACTAATCCAGAAGGAAGGCCGCACAGTCCCTCTCAGCGTTGTTGTAGTCCTTAAAAGCAATCTTTAAATTAAATATTCATGTTTGAACTTCGTGCATTGTAATTTTGCAGATATTGTTTATGATTTAAAAGCAACATTACAGGAAGTGAAATCCATTTAACCCCCCTTCATTACCTCCATCTGCAATGGTCTCTTCTCCTCCTATTTTCATGTTCAGATTGTAGCCACATTTTAACACAATTCAGGGCTCATGCTAGCATGGTAAAACCAAACTCTGCTACTCCGCTTCGCTTCGTTGACAGAGTCTGGAAGGGCATAATTGAAAAGCGTTTTCCTTATCGCGGTGGGGGTGCTTGTCTGAAGTTTATAATCACTGGTACCCGTAAACCAATCACATAACGTTTGGTTATGACGTGTGTTATGCGCAGGCTCAGCCGCATCTAATTTCCACTGTTAACACATGCATGATGCGAAAACAATACCATCGAGCAAAATACCGGAGTGAACATGGCTGTGAACGACTTTCGCAGATTGTGTGAAGTAAATCTACGCATCCAAGGTACAATCAGTATCTACGTCACGGCTCTCAGCCCGCCTCTGTTCGTTGCTTGGCCGGCATTTTGCGGGCGGAGGAAATCTGAGAGATAGGTCGCTATCTCAGACTGCGCACAGAAGCGAACTGAAATTGAGCGGAAGTATGAAGTCTGACGTAGTCAGGCTAGGCTCATGCATCCAGGGGAATTTACTTCAGTTCAAACACTCCGATCTCGCCGTGGTCTTTCTTTTTCTGATTCACCTTCTCACCTAATTTCTTTACACTTTTTCTCAAGCACTCTAAGAATGATTCTGAAGGTTTTGGAGTCACACTAACAATTTCTAAAATCAACAACAATTTCTGTCCCTTCTCATCTATGCTTAAATTTTTTAAAGTTCATCAGAGATCCTCAGATCATTCACCTCTATTTATCCTACTTAACGGAGCACCGCTCTCTTAAACTGGTTTAGGAATCACCTAGTTTCTGTCCTCAAAAGCTGCAGCCTATCTCCCTCCCAGTATACCGGGCATTTCTTCAGGATTGGGGCAGCCACTACAGCAGCTGAACGAGGCATTTCTACTGCAGCCATTCAAGATCCTGGGCAGATGGTCTTTTTCTGCACTCGAGTCTTATATAAGACCGTTTCAAAAATCATCATAGAAGCTCAGCAAGCTCTCCAGTAATGGTCCAGATAAATCCCTATGCATCTACTGGTGGTGGTATTTAAATATAAAAAAAAAGAAAAAAAAAAGTGTGTGGTCTAGCAGACCGTGTGGCCCTGCGGCCTTGTCTCTGTGTGGTCTAGCAGATCGTGTGGCCCTGTGGCCTTGTCTCTGTGTGGTCTATCAGACCGTGTGGCCCTGCGGCCTTGTCTCCGTGTGTGGTCTAGCAGACCATGTGGCCCTGTGGCCTTGTATATGTGGTCTAGCAGACCGTGTGGCCCTGCGGCCTTGTCTCTGTGGTCTAGCAGACCGTGCGGCCCTGCGGCCTCGTATATGTGGTCTAGCAGACCGTGTGGCCCTGCGGCCTTGTCTCTGTGTGTGGTCTAGCAGACCGTGCGGCCCTGCGGCCTCGTATATGTGGTCTAGCAGACCGTGTGGCCCTGCGGCCTTGTCTCTGTGGTCTAGCAGACCGTGCGGCCCTGCGGCCTCGTATATGTGGTCTAGCAGACCATGTGGCCCTGCGGCCTTGTCTCTGTGGTCTAGCAGACCGTGTGGCTGCGGCCTTGTATATAAAAATAAATAAATAAAAATATACACTTAGAATTTTGGAAGCGTCAGCAACGGACAAACATTTACGTTTATGCAGCAGCAGATTTATTTGCTCATGTGTAGTACTCATCTACAAATTATAACTTCAAGTTCTGTTTAATCATGAAGTGGCCTTTTACTAGTTAGCTATCAGAACGCGGAGTTCCACGTCCACACTTACCATGTTAACTCTTGTTCTTCTTCTTTTTAGGAACTCCAGGACACAAGACCGGTGGGTCTACTTTATATACCGTTTTTGGGGGGTAGGCTCCGTCCTGGTGGAAGCATTCTTCCACCTAATTTTTGGGGGTCGGCTGCGCCTCTGCCTTCATCTTCAGGCAGGATATGCAGAGTCCGGACCCTCAGATTGCGAGCTACGGACGGGGCCTATGCCAAAGTACTTTATTGGTTGCTGGGTTGTTAATAAATGGATAATTGTCACAGTATTTATTCTCCCGAGTCTTTCTGGTAGAAATGAAAGCTTTAGCATAAAGTTCTGCCGGGAAGACTTAATTGTTACGTCACTTTACCTTTCATCTATCCAATCACATTATCACACTCGTGGTATAAAAGATCGGTACTTACTCATGTTTGAGTTCGCAGATGCTGACGCTCCAATTCACCACCATCCTCCCCACCACCTCCAAGTCTAATTCTTCCCTCCATCCTCCCCATCACCACCACCAGGATGGTCCCTTCCATACTTCACGGGGGTCGGCTGCGCCTCTGCCTTCATCTTCAGGCAGGATATGCAGAGTCCGGACCCTCAGATTGCGAGCTACGGACGGGGCCTATGCCAAAGTACTTTATTGGTTGCTGGGTTGTTAATAAATGGATAATTGTCACAGTATTTATTCTCCCGAGTCTTTCTGGTAGAACTAAATGAAGCATTGCTTGGTAATTGGTTGAGCTAAACTGGTACATGACCTCTATGACTTTCTTTCTCACATGTGAAACACAAAAGAGGATATTAGAAAAACTGTTTAAACTGTTTTTGTCCATACAGTGAAAGTCAGTGTGTTGTAAAACAGCACTGGAGCTCATTCACTTTCATTGCATGGCCAAATAAACACAGTCGTCTTTCACAATCTTCTTTTGTGTACAGAATAAGAAAAGTTGCACGAGTTTGATACGACACGAGGGCGAATATTAACCCTTTGAACTGAAATATAAATAGGAAAGAAACTTTATTCGGGAAAGGTTTCAATAGTTAACATGTACTAAGAATAAACAATACTTACAGCATTCATTAATCTTAGTTAACCCTCTATGGTATGCAATGCATTATGTTCTAACCATGAAATATATATATTTTATAAATATCATACAAACTTGGGGACTTGGGGAAACTTTGCCGAACGCTTTACCACAACGAAAAATGGTCAAAAAAGTTGTTTTTCTATAAAATTATGATTTTCTTTTCTATTTAATTGCAATCTTCTTTTAGAAATTGATAGATTTATATACTTGGAACTCACGCAAACCAAACATCCCAGCAGGCACAGTACGTCAATGTGACGTCAGGAAGACGTTGGACTCCAACTAATCCAACGTCAGTCAGACGTCATATTTTGGTTGAAAATGAAAATCAGGTTGACGTCTAAACCCAACGTTTGTTTGGCGTCAAGCTCCAACGTCAGACAGATGTTGAATTTTGGTTGGAATAAGCACCGCAAAAAAATGTGACATGCATGGCAGCACATTAAATCTGTGAAGATCTCAGCAGAGGAGGAGTAAACAACTCCACAAACAGCATTACCAGCTTCACTTATTACTAACCAGACTGACTTTATTTAATGTTCGTTTGAATGAAATCAAGTTGTATTTTAAAGTCACCATGATGGTGTTTAGCGTTTGCTTTAGTTGTGCTCTTGACCCTTGACTTCTAAGTATAAAATTTTCTCTGGCTGCTATAATTATGTGTTTTTAAAGCACAATTGTTGTGGCAAAATAGTTTAGAGAAATTGAAATCAGGTGATATTGATGAATCCCTGATCATATTCAGTGTATAATGTTTTGATTATAAAGGACTGTGTATTTTTAATGTTTTATAATCAAAGCCATTTAATTTTACAGCATGAGAGCAATGTTGTTTACCAAATAATATAAAGGATTTTAAAAACATTTAGTGCATTAAACTTTTCTCTCTACATTATTACTTAGCCATCAAGAATCAGTGTATGACTCTCAACAATGGTGACAATCAATGAAATGCTTCATGCTGCAGTGCATGCTGGGTACCACCAATCAAAACTCAACCTTATCTCCCAGCATGCATTGCGGCATTAATAAATTATGCAGCTGGATTTTTTGTAGCTTGTTTTATGCTCAGAGTTGATCTGATTAGCTGGACATTTTGTTTGATTGTCACCATTGTTGAGATTCATATGCTGTTTCTTGATGTCTGTGTGCATCTAAGTACTGGCATAGATGAAAGGTTTTTGTGCACTAAATAGTTTTTAATAACCAAGTATTTTATTAACAACATTGCTTGATATGCTGTAGAAACAAATTACTTCTATTATGAATAAAAGTAAAACAATATTAAAACCTCAAGCCTATATAATCAAAGCATTAGACACTGAATAAGATCAGGGATTCAGGCAATTATATGATGATATCATCATCATAATCAGCCAACACCACCTGATCTCATGGCTTTTTTTGCTACAACAATTGTGTTTTATAAACACTCAATTATAGCAGCCAGAGATATTTTTATATTAAAGAATCAAGGGTCAAGAGCACAACTAAAGCAAACGCTAACAACCATCATGGTAACTTTAAAATACAAAATATGATTTCATTAAAACGAAAATTAAATAAAGTAAATCTGGTTAGTTTTAAGTGAAGCTGGTAATAAGTGTACAGCCATGCATTTCACCTTTTTGTCTGGTTTATTCCAACCAAAATTCAACGATTGCCCAATGTTGGAGCTTGACGTTAAACAAACGTTGGGTTTAGACGTCAACACGATTTTCATTTTCAACCAAAATCCAACGTCTGACCGACGTTGTAGTCTATATCCTGTGCCTGCTGGGATAAGTAGATCTCTATCATTTCCAGCTAACTCTGCACTCTTCCCATTGCCCTTTCTGTTAAATATTGCTGTATTCATTTTCTGAAATGAAGAAATCCATTTGTTATTTATACATAAATACTACTATACTACAATAAACACTTCAAATAAATAAATAACTGCAATCATATTATTGTTGCTACTTTCTATAAAAAAAATCCCAATGGGTAATAATACATTATTAAAATCAAAGGTTGTATCTAACATTAACAAATATTAAATACTGTAACAGATGTATTGCTCATGGTTAGTATATGGTATTTAATACATTAATGTAAACAAATAAAACCTTATTGTAAAGTGTACTTTTTGGTCTGATATTTATGAAAACATTTATGAAATCGAGGCATATCAAAGTCAGCCTTAAATCTGATGATTTTTCCCACTCAGGCTCTGGTGAAATTTACAGTTTTCTTTTAGCTAATGTTTGGTCGTTGTGCTTATATTTTTGTCAAATTTACAACACAAAAATATATCAAATAGATCAAACTGTAAAGAAACTGTTTGGGTTTTATTTTAGATCATTCCCATCATTTTAAATGATTTCTCTGAATGAATGGTTTAATGAAATTCATGAATGTGTAATATGCAAAATATTATTATTTTGTCTTCACCTTAAACTGTCAACACCATCAGATTTAATTCAATACATGGACCAGAAGTTCAAAAGTAATAAAGTATTTTAAATAATGTATTATTATCCGATGCTGAACAACATTGAGTGATAAGCAAATATAATTTACTAAAACTAAACACGTTTAGTTCATAAGACTCTGTAATCACAACATAGAAACATGAAGACTGTTAAAATAAAGTGTGACCAAGAATGGAAACTAGCCTACTACACATTTCTCCAATATAGCAATAATACAATAATCGATGTAAGTGCTCTATAAAGATGCACGTTTCATTATCAGCATCGAAAAAAAGCGTAGAAAATAACAATAAATTAAGCATTTATTTAAATGGAACTGTAATCGATATACCGGTAAAGGCAGAAAGTCATTAAATTTGCATGTCTCCTTGTTTTTTTTCCTGCACCTGCACATTGTATGTTTTCGATAGTTGATAAACTTTAAAACGACACATACCTGTCAGTCACTGGTCATATATGTGTGTGTCCATCAGCTGCGCGCGCGTCGCGTCATCTCGCTCGTGTCTCTGCAGTTCTGCATCTGTCAATCATCTCATCACCTGCGCTTCACCTGAGCGCGTGCGCGTAAAACAGCGAGTGCGCGCTTCACCTGAGCGCGTGCCCGTAATACAGCGAGTGCGCGCTTCACCTGAGCGCGTTACCGTAAAACAGCGAGTCCGCGCTAACCTCCACTGCAGCCAATGAGCACTCGCGTTCATCCCATTTGCTTGAGCAACTCTTTATTTCACTAATTCATTCATGCATTGTACATCTAACAATTGAATTTTCTTTTAACTTAAAAAAAAAAAAAAACTTTTTACACTTTCTAATACCTTGAATAATCCTGCAAAAGCATTTTATTAATGCATCTGCCCTAGAGGTATCAGATCTTTGGCACAATAGCAAATAATACTAATATAGGGCCTACTGTGTACTGTCCCTACTTCCCCTCACAGAAAATACTGTGTCAGATGGTAATACCATGGTATAGTATGATACTTGAATTCATCTAGGCCTATGTTTAATGTGAAGTTTATCTTTGGAAACAGTAATTCAGAAATGTGAGGTTTCACTAGAGCGCCCCCTGCTGCCCACCTGTCCTACTACAACTTCACGAGATCCCCTGTGTGTCCCAAACTACAGAGAGTATGTCAGCTCCAGTTTGGACCCAGCCAATTATGAAGACTTCAGATGCCCAACACCTGTGAAGCGACAAACCTTGCGAAGACTTCAGATGACGCAAACTCTGAATCAACATGCATCAATGCTATATATTCTAAATGTCATAATCAATTGTTAACAAAAAAGTATTCATTACTTCAATGAGCTCATTGCATCTGCATTAAATTATTACATTGTTTAAATTAATACATTTTTAGCTAACTGTGATTTTGTATATGTACATTTCTAAAATACATAACTTCTGATAATACATAAATATACATAACTCTGATAACAGACTCTAAATTGTAATGTGGACTCATGGATTTTCTGTAAAGCTGCTTTAAACGATGTGTATTGTGAAAAACGCTACACAAATAAATGTGAATTGAACTGATTTCTCTGATCTCATCCTATGTCTAATCTGTGTTTTTATGTGTGTTTTAATGTTATAATTAGTAATAGGTATCTCTGTGAATCTTCAGTATAAGATAGATAAGTTTCAACAATCAGTTATTTTGAAGAGTATTGAAATGTCTAAAACACAAACAGACATCAACTATCAGCAGTGTTGGGGAAAGTTACTTTGAAAAGTATTGCATTACAATATTGCGTTACTCCCTTAAAAAGTAACTAATTGCGTTTCTTAGTTACTTTTTTAGAAAAGTAATGCGTTACGTTACTGTTGCGTTACTTTTTTCACCTGGGCTGGGCTTTTTTTTTTTTTATAACAAAAAAGTAATATTTTTGGGCAAATGCAAAGACCCTTTCACACCAAAAGTGAAATAATAAGCCTCGGGCTGAAGGAAATGCAGTTTTACTCCTGTACAGAAGAGGGCGCTGCTCAAACAAACCTTTCAGCTGCTGCTGTTCTGGATAACAGAAGAAGAGGATGCAGGAGAAGAAAGTTTAACACTTAGGCTACTTTACCAATAAAAAAAATAAAAAAAATTATAGGCATGTTTGCTTATGGTTTAACTGAATCAAGCAAGTACATTGGTCAATAAAGTGAGAATTAATGCATTAAAATGTATGTTTTATTTAACATGATTAGTTATTGGAGCTGTAAACCCCAATGTTGTCATTAATAAAGAAATCAAGTTATCATAACTTAACATTACTTATAATAGCAAGTTTTTGCATAAAAATTAAACAGTTGAGTTTAATGTACTTATTTGGCAGCAAAAATCTTTCGGATTAAGATTTAAAGTGTTATGAACTCAAAATTTCAAGTTATTTAAATGATTCGCTATGTCTTTGTTTAATATGATTGGTCGTGCCTGAAATTCGGCCTTTACAACACGCTGATTGGTCAATACACAAGGCAGTAATTTTTTTGTTCATCCTGAATTTGCTGATGCAGGCAGCAGTCCGGAGTCACTGACACAGCATAAAAACAGTAATTTCGGGGTTAAATCGGAGCCGGTGTGGTATAGTATCCGGTCACTCTATAGTGATGGGTCCGGGCTGAGGACCCAAGCAATCCGATTGGTTCAAAGCACGTTTTATGGGTAATCGCTTTAGTGCCTGGTTACAAATCATACAAAATCACTTTATTATAGAAGACGTTTGTACTACGTTATAACGAGTCATTAATGTATTTAATGTATTTTAAATGATACGTTTCATATACTAGTATTTAACCGAAGCTATAGATTGTGAAATTAAACATTTCTTGTTGGTAGTGTGTTTTAGATAATAGCATAGCATACAGCTAACGTTATCCGATGATCGTGCTATGAGCTTATACTGCACTGATACTGCCTTACCATATTCACAGCAATTCGTAATGCAATTATAATTATGTCATTATTTTTTACACTTTTATTTATTAAAAGATCCATAAAATAATGTTTATTTGTGTATATTACTATTTTTCTTATTAACAGTTTAGACAGTTAAATAAATTACAGAATGCTAGCTATGTTTTGTGGGTATAAATATTAATTGGTTGTCTAGCCTTGACTAAAGAACAGTATAATAAAATTATGGAATCACAATCTTAATGTAATTAATCAAACCCCTTAATTCATATAATAATCTTTTATTTTAAAGAAATAACATTTATAAGTATGTTTTTTGACGAAGTTATTTGTTATTAAGCAACAGGGCATAATATGCTTTTTTATTACAAGCATGTCATTTGTGTAGGCTACTACCCAGCCAACACAGCCATGTGGGGCCCAAATGGGTTTGACCTGGGCTATCTAACTGGGACCCAGCCAGTTTTGTCCTCGGTTTCCATGTAGGCCCCACATGGGTTTGCCCAGATGAAATGAACACTGCTTAGTGTGTACAGTACAGGCTGTTTAATGTAACACTGAATCAGTGTTGGAGGTAATGAGATAATTAAGTGATTGAATAATGATTGTGCATTAATGATGAACACCTGCTGTTAACAAACATAATCACTTTCTGAAGGAAAGAAAAACACAAGAACTACTTCCAGCCACTGCCTTGGATGAAATCAACTGAAGATACAATACATTAAATCTCTCAAGATCTGATTAAACAACTCCACAAACAGCATTACCAGCTTCACTTATTACTAAGCAGACTGACTTTATTTATGTCAGACGTCTTCAGAAATTCTTATTGAGAATTAACAGAGGTTTAGATGTTGATTACTTATTTGAAAGTCATAGTTTGATTTGATGTTACCATTGTGGCGATCAGTGAGTGCTTTAGTCAGGCTCTTGACTTTTTAACATTAGTTTTTCTCTGGCAGCTGTGTCTGTTTGTTATGGTGAGAACAGCAAGAGAAAATGTAATCAGATGCTGTAAGCCGATTGATGATAAGAATATAGGCATTGTTATGTAGTGGTTTAACTCACTGATATTTTGTGTAAGGTTTGTACAGGTAGTATGTCATTCATTTTGTTTTATTGTTGTGATTCTACAGCAAGAGATCCAGCACAGTTTATTCAGAACATCAAATTATTTTTAAAACCCCATTTACACATGTTGGACTACTGAAAGTTGTATTCGCAAACAGACATCAAGAATCAGCATATGAATCTCAACAATGGTGACATGCTTCATGGTGCAATGCATTCTGGGTGCATCATACGAAACTTATCCATAGCTCCCAGAATGCATTGCACCATGAAGCATGTCACCATTGTTGAGATTCATATGCTGATTCTTGATGTCTGTGTGTGAGCAAGATTAGGAGGAGCCTAAAATATGTAAGTGGTGTTAAAAATCATTTGACGTTCTGATTAAATTCTATTATTCTCTTGCTGTAGAATCACAACAATAAAACAAAATGAATATCATACTACCCGTATGAACCTCACACATAATCAATGAGCTAAGCCACTACATGATGATTATATTCTTATCATCAATCAGCATACAACATCTGATTACATTTTCTCTTGCTGTTCTCACCATAACAAACAGACACAGCTGCCAGAGAAAAACTAATGTTAAAAAGTCAAGATCCTGACTAAAGCACTCACTGATCGCCACAATGGTAACATCAAATCAAACTATTACTTTCAAATAAGTAATCAACATCTAAACCTCTGTTAATTCTCAATAAGAATTTCTGAAGACGTCTGACATAAATAAAGTCAGTCTGATTAGTAATAAGTGAAGCTGGTAATGCTGTTTGTGGAGTTGTTTAATGAGATCTTGAGAGATTTAATGTATTTTATCTTCAGTTGATTTCATCCAAGGCAGTGGCTGGAAGTAGTTCTTGTGTTTCTCTTTCCTTCAGTGATTATGCTTGTTAACAGCAGGTGTTCATCATTAATGCACTATCATTATTCAATCACTTAATTATCTCATTACCTCCAACACTGATTCAGTGTTACATTTAACAGCCTGTACTATGCACACTAAGCAGTGTTCATTTCATCTGGGCAAACCCATGTGGGGCCTACATGGAAACCGAGGACAAAACTGGCTGGGTCCCAGTTAGATAGCCCAGGTCAAACCCATTTGGGCCCCACATGGCTGTGTTGGCTGGGTAATAGTGTCAAAGACTGAGCAACTGGAGCATTTGCTGACAGACTCCAATTTGGATTTTCTGTGTCTGTCAGAGACTTGGTTAAAACCATCAACTCCACAGAGTGTTTTTTTATGTACCAGGGTATAACGTTTTTAGATGTGACCGAAAACAAGGAAAAGGTGGTGGAGTAATGATATATGTGAAAGAGAGGTTTGACTGTAAATTAATTGAAAACCTCAGTGATTCTATAGAATGTGTGGGTTTAACTATCAGACTCTCACTGGAAATGTCATTTGTGGTGGTTGTGCTGTATAGGAGATTTTAATATCAACTGGCTAGATAAAAGCTGCAGGAAAAAATTAAAACAAATAACAACTAAGTTTCACATGGCGCAAATGATAAAGAATGCAACTCGTATATCAAAATCATCCCAAACATTGATTGATCTTATATTCACAAATAGAGAAGAACGAACTGCAAAATCCTATAACCTGATAACTGGTCTTTCTTACTTTGATAGTCAGGAGGTTATCAAAAATGAGATATAAAACTTCTAATAGAATTGATATCAATTCAGGGGCTTCATATATCTCAAATAGAGACTTGGAATTGTTTTATAATGAAATAGAACAAATTCAATGGAATCAGATAACTTGTGGCAAAAATTGCCAATCAGCAAGTAATGACTTCATGATAACCTTTCGATCTCCTATCGAAATACTCCAAAGAATCATCTCGGAAAATCAAAAGTAAAACATCTCTTCCCTGGATGAATGAGACGGTGTGGAATTTAATGAAACTTAGAGATGCAGCACTTAAAAAGTCCTTGAAAACGGGCTTTTTGACAGACTCGCTTCTGTACAAGGAGCTCAGAAACAAAGTCACCACACTGTTACGAAGAACTAAAGCAAATTTTTTTATGAATTTAATTGAACAAGCAAAAGGAAACACTAAAAGACTTTGGCAAAGACTTTGGTAAAGATATTTGGGGAATGTACAATGCTCTTCTCAAAAAACAAAGCAAATTTTGTAACTCCCATCACATACCTGATAAACAAATCAACCACTCTGTGCTACTGAGGAAGCTGAGCAACTATAATTTGTCTCTAAGAGCACTACAGTGGGTAGAATCATATCTCAGTGATCGTGTCCAGTGCGTAAGAGTCAAAAGTAAGTTATCAACATCTAAGGCTAATGACATGGGTGTCCCACAAGGCTATGTTCATGGCCCATTGCTGTTCGCGCTTTACATAAATGATCTCCCTTCGGTGTGTGGTGAGGTGGACATGCAGATGTACGCGGACGATACTGTAGTTTACGTGCATGGAAGCGATGCGACCAGTGTAGCAAATAAACTAACCAATGTTATGGGAAACATCTTAAATTGGCTTTCCTCTGCCTCGCTCATGCTGAATGTAAATAAAACAGTAGCAATGTATTTTACCAAAACTCAAAAACTGCAGTCCTCCTTCCCATGCATTTATGCAAACCAGAGTCAAATAAATGTAGTGGAGGAATTTAAATATTTAAGCCTTGTTTTGGGTTCAACGTTTACTTAAAAAAAAACATGTTAAGAAAATTTGCAGCACGCTAAAATACAGTTTGTCTGGTTTTAGACATATTAGGAATACACTGACTCATGATGCTGCAAAAATTTACTTGGAGGCAATGATAATTCCTCATATTAATTACTGTATTTCTTGTTGGTCACAGACGAGTGAAACAGCAATACAACCTCTTAAATCTTTATATAATCAAGCTGTTAAAGTGTTAGACAAAAAGCCACTGAGATACCATCACTGTCTGATTCTTGGAAAATACAGCATGTTAAATTTTGATAATATAATTGTGTATGCCAATGTGCAACTAGTTTTTAAAATTTTGAATAATATTGCACCTCCACCCCTGAAAACATTTGTCCAGCTCTGTTCTGAACAGATGACTAGGAGCTCCAGGTCCACGAGTCGCAATGACTGCAGACTGCCTAAACGTGGCTCGGCCTTTGCACAGACAGCCTTCTTATTCAGAGGCATCAAAGAATGGAACAAACTCCCACAGAGTCTGAAACTTTCCTTAGACCTGAAGGATTTCTCTCGCAATACAAGGAAAGTGTTATTGGAAAACCAGTCGTGTCAGCAAAGATAACCGTGTATGTAAATATGACTTTTAGTGATGTTTTATTGTAGTAATTTTGGTATGATTACACTGTTAAAAAAAAAAACTGTTAAATTTACAGTAAAAAACTGGCAGCTGTGGTAGCAACCTTTTATGTTTTACGGGATTTAAATTTACGGGCAAAAAAACACAATGTAAAAAAACCCCTGTGAAATTTACGGTAAAAAAACGTGAGCTTGGTTGCCAGTATTTTACCGTAAAAAATACAGTAGGAACCTTTTAGTTTTCACGGGACAACCGTTATATTACATAAACCGATAAATGTTATCATTAAATTTCACTAAAGTATTAAAGTCTGCTTTATATCTTTATAATATACTGATAACCATCATAATAACACAAGAGATAAAAAAGAAAAAAAAAACACAGTGATTTAAGTATACCATTAGTTTTCCACAAACTGAGGCACATGTTAATATTTAGAAGGTGCACAGTGTCATACACACAAACACAAAACACCATCATGGTGACACACACATGACTCCAAATAATGCCATAAACATTCATTAAACAATATATGATGTAATATAAACCCCAAATGTATAAAACTGATAACAAAAACCAAGAAGAAACATAATTATTTAAATGAAATAGCATCAAATGTGAAGTGTCACACAGGGAATTCTGGGAATGTCCATTTAGAGAAACAACAGGAACAGAAAAAAGAGACGAGCAGAAACACAAGAACTACAACTGACTTCAGCCACAGCCTTAGATGAAATCAACTGAAGATAAAAGAAGACATTACATCTGTGAAGATCTCAGCAGAGGAGGATTAAACAACTCCACAAACAGCATTACCAGCTTCACTTATTACTAACCAGACTGACTTTATTTCTGTCAGACGTCTACAGTTCTGTTTGAGAATTAACAGGTTTAGATGTTGATGAGTTATTGTTTCATTTGAAGTCACCATGATGGAGATCAGTGACTGCTTTAGTTGGGCTCTTGACCCTTGACTTTCTGACATTAGTTTTTCTCTGCCTGCTGTAACTTTGTGTTTATAAGACATGTTGATGATGGCTAAGAAATCAGAGAGAAAATGAATCATGTGATGTTGGTTGTGTATCAGTGATGGCAATCACCATGTTTGATTCACTGAGCTCTTATCTTTGATTATATGTGTTATTAATTTTACATTATTGATTGTAGTAGTCCTATGATTCTACAGTATGTGATCCATCATTGCTGTGATAATCAGAAGAATTTTTAAAACATTGTGTACAATAACGGTTTCAACCGCTGTATCTTTCAGACACACACAGACATCAAGAATCAGCATATGGATTTCAACAATGGTGATGATAAAAGTGCAGCGCACTTGATGGAGCCTCCAATCAAAACTCATCAGTATCTCCCAGCATGCATTGCAGCAGGAATACATTATGCTGAATTGCCTTAGTATTTTCTTTTATTATTATATCTGCTTTTATTTTTGATGTTGTTTTTGTTGCAGCTTTTTAGTAGCTTGGTTTGTGTTTTATCTGATTATTGTGTTGATTGTCACCGTTGTTGAGATTCATACGCTGAATCTTGATGTCTGTGTTGGTTTAAATCGAGCAGTAGTTCAAAACCTTATTTCTACACTATGTATTTTTAAAGTTCTTCAGATTATCTGTTGCTCACTGCTGGCGTACAGAGATATTATACTCAATAATATGAAAAATTAATTTTTAGTATTATAATTAATATTATCACTTTGCTCATAAAGTGAGAGATAAGACTCTTTATGAGATCAGTGAATCTGGCCACAATATGACGATTATCTCATCATTAACCTGCCATCATCACCTGGTCACATTTTCTCTCTGATTTTCATGCCATAACGTTTGTGTTATATAACCACACAGTTAAGGCAGTCAGAGTAAATCTAAAGTTAAAAAGTCAAGGGTCAAGAGCCCAACTAAAGCAAACAGTCATCTCCATAATGGTAACTTCAAACTTTATTATTTTCAATAAAACATCAACGTCTGAACCTCTGGTAATTCTCAATAATTAGATTACAGGAAACCACAGCTGGCAGGTTTTTATTTTTTATTTTTTATATAAAAGTTCAGTTCAATGTTCAATGCCATAAAACCTAAAATATTACTACCGTATTTTTTACAGTAAAGCACTTGCAAGCTGCTAGTTTTTTACCGTAAACTTTAGTTCAGTGCCGTAAAAGCAAAAAAAAATTCTACCGTATTTTTTACGGTAAAGTACTGGCAACCACAGCTGCCAGTTTTTTTCCGTAATATTTAGATCACTGCCGTAAAACCTAAAATATTACTACCGTATTTTTTACGGTAAATCGCTTTCAACCAGCTGGCAGTTTTTTACCGTAATTTTTAGTTCGATGATGTAAAACTTTGTAAAATTAGTAAACATTTGCTACCGTATTTTTTACGGTAAGGTACGGTAAATGCAACGGTAAGTTTTTTTTTTACAGTGTACTTCCAAAATCCGTACATTTAACAGTATATTAATGTAAAATTACATGAAATGTCCCATGAGAGCTATTACAGTTTTTCACCGTATATAGTAAGGGTACATACCGTTAAGGAATTAACAGTTTTTTTCCGTTGCTTTTTTACAGTTTTTTACAGTTAAAATTACGAACATTTTTTACAGTGTATATTTGGACTGATGGCTGTAATGGGTGAATTCATAACGTAACCTTGGTTCTCTCTAGTAGAGGGAACGAGTACTGTGTAAGAGTATCTTACGCTAGAGGAAAATCCTTTTTCCACGAGATATTGAAGCCAAAAATTATCCTTAATTTTTTAATAATGCAAAACGTGTTGCGGCAGCATACAGACATAGGCGAGACAGCTCACGCGCCTATTGGCTGCTCTGCGGCAACTGCAGCAGCCTATCGAGCGAGGCCTGGCGTGATGCCAGACCCAATGAGGGCACTTCGCGCCCGCTGCGTCACATCCCGCTGAAACGGGCGTGGTCTAGGCCTATAAATACCGCTCGCAGGCAGCTAATATCTGGTTTTTCATCATCGAAGCAACCAGAGCGTGTGCATGCACGGCAAGATACGCAGTACTCGTTCCCTCTACTAGAGAGAACCGAGGTTACATTAGTAACCGAGTACGTTCTCTTACGAGAGGTCTCTCGTATTGCGTAAGAGTATCTTACGCTAGGGGACCCAATGCAAGACGCCGTGCGTGCTGAGATCTGACACCAAAGACCCAAGGGCGAAAGCCCGGGGTTCATATAGTGCACAATCACCCAGGGAACTCACAGGGAGTCCGGGAAGAGGGAGGGGCGAAGCCGCACTCTTCCGCGTATAGCAGCGTCGCTTAGACGCGAATTACATCATACAGACAGGGCGGGGTACGGCCTGAACTGATGGGGAAATGTGGGTCTTACACAGTTTGCCCAAAACACATCTTTGTGCTGTTTTTTTATTAATTTTTTTTACACTGTCGATCATTGAGCCGAGCTCAGTAGACACAGCATTCCGAACTGATAGCATTAGGACAGACAATACTGGTTATCTAGACCGACAGCAGCCTGGCCTGCAGGGCGGGAACTTCTAGGTTGTAAAACCTTATAAATGTAGACGGGGAGGCCCAGCCTGCCGCCATACATATATCTTGCAAGGCAATCCCACTTGACCAGGCCCACGATGAAGCCATGCTTCTCGTGGAGTGCGCTCTGACACCCAACGTGCATTGCATGCCCTTGGAAGTGTACGCTAGCGCAATAGCGTCAACTATCCATCTGGATAGGCTCTGTTTCGATGCGGCTAGTCCCTTAGAATGCCCGCTGAACGAAACAAAAAGCTGCTCTGTCTGTCTGAAAACAGACGAGCGAGACACATAAGCTCTTAATGCCCTGACTGGGCAGAGGAGGCTCGCGTCTCCTTCCTCATCAGGGACCGGTAGGGCTGACAGGGAAATGACCTGCACCCTAAATGGTGTGTTGAGGGATTTTGGAACATAACCGTGCTTAGGATTGAGTATAACTCTTGAGTCATTAGGCCCAAATTCCATGCACGTCGCACTCACTGAGAGCGCGTGTAAGTCCCCTATGCGCTTCACTGAAGCGAGAGCCAGAAGAAACACTGTCTTGAAAGACAGGTGTTTCAGATCAATCGTCTGTAAAGGCTCAAATGGGCCACCTTTCATGGCTTCCAGTACCGTAGAAAGGTCCCATACAGGGACTGAGGGAGGTCTGGGAGGATTCAGTCTCTTAGCCCCTCTAAGGAAGCGGATGACTAAATCGTTCCTTCCTATTGACTGACCAAGCGTTGTTCTCGAGAACGCTGCTATAGCCGCCACATAGACTTTGAGCGTGGAAGGGGTCCTGCCCTTATCCAACAGCTCTTGTAGGAAGGAGAGCACCTCTGTCACCCCACAGTCTGGGGGTGACACGCCACGGGTTGGGCACCAGCCCGAGAACACTGACCAGACGTAGAGACGTCTCGTAGACGGAGCTCTAGCCTGCGTGATCGTGTTTAACACTCCCCTTGGGAGTTCAGCAGGTACCCGTTGATGGCCCAAACATGAAGGGACCACAACTCTGGGTGAGGATGCCAAATCGAGCAGTGGGCCTGAGAGAGGAGGTCTCTCCTCACTGGCACTGGCCACGGGGCAGTGCTCGCTAGCTGCATCATAACTGGGAACCAAGGTTGGTTTTTCCAGAACGGTGCTACGAGCAGTACTGAGCATCCTTCTTCCCTGATCCGCTCTATCACCTGAGGCAGGAGAGAGACGGGGGGAAAAGCATAGAGCGGGCGGCGGGGCCATACATGAGCCAGCGCGTCCCTGCTCTTGGAGAAAAATTCCAGACAGTGAGCGTTTTCTTGAGACGCAAACAGGTCTACTTCCGCTCTGCCGAATTTCTTCCACAGCAGTTGGACTGTCTGTGGGTGTAGAGACCATTCGCCTGCCCGAACATTGTTCCTGGACAGTCTGTCTGGTCCTATGTTTAGGAGCCCTGGCACGTGCGCTGCTCTCAGCGAGCGCAGGTTGCGCTGAGCCCATACCAGGAGGCGTTCTGCTAGCCTGTGCAGGTTCCGGGACCTAAGGCCGCCCTGGCGATTTATGTAGGACACCACAGACATGTTGTCCGAGCGGACCAGGACGTGGCGTCCTTTTATTTGGGGACAAAAACACGTCAGCGCGTTGTCTACTGCCAACATTTCGAGGCAGTTTATGTGCAGAAGCTTCTCCCGTTCTGACCATTGGCCGAAGAACGGTCTGCCTTCGAGCAGCGCTCCCCATCCCGAGGTGGATGCGTCCGTAGACACCACCCTCACCCTCGAGGAAGTCCCCAGGCTTACACCTGATTGGTATCAGTCTTTTGCTTTCCAAGGTTTCAGAGCTGTGATGCAGCGCTGATTTACCTTGAGACGAAGCAGACAGGAGGTCCACGCCCCGCGTGGCACTCTCGTTTTCAGCCAGAACTGCAGTGGGCGCATGCGAAGCAAGTCCAGCTGAAGCACTGATGATGCTGAGGCCATGAGACCCAGCATCCTCTGAAACTTCTTGAGAGGGACAGATGCGCAGCAGCGGAAAGAGCTCGCTGCGCGCTGAATGTCCAGTGTACGCTGTGGTGATAGGCGTGCTATCATAGACAGCGAGTCCAGCTCTGTGCCCAGGAAAGATATTATCTGCCTGGGGGACAGAGAGCTTTTTGCCCAATTGACTCTGAGACCCAGATTCTCGAGGTGATCGAGTAAAATGGTCCTGTGCTCTATGAGCTCCGAGTGAGATTGAGCTAAAATCAGCCAATCGTCCAAGTAGTTCAGTACTCGCATGCCCTGTAGTCTGAGGGGTGCGAGCGCTGCATCCATGCACATCGTAAATGTACGGGGTGCTAGGGATAAGCCGAACGGCAGGACTGTGTACTGATATGCCTGGCCCTCGAAGGCGAATCTCAAAAATCGCCTGTGATGTGACGCTATCTGTATTTGAAAATACGCGTCTTTCAGATCTATTGACACAAACCAATCTCCTCGGTGAATTTGCGCGAGGATTTTTCTGGTCGTGAGCATTCTGAACTGTGGCTTTGCAAGCACTTTGTTCAGTTGCCTTAGATCTAGTATGGGTCTGAGACCCCCGTCTTTTTTCGGTACCAGGAAGTATCTGCTGTATAGCCCTCCTTCGCTTTGAGCTTGAGAAAGGGGCTCTATGGCCCCTTTGCTCAATAGTTTCACAATTTCGGCTCGAAGTAGATGTGCTACTTCTGTTTTTACCGTGGTTTCGACGCGCGCCGTGTAGCGGCGAGGGCGTCGGCGAAACTGTAGCGAATAGCCTCTTTCTATAATGTCTAGCACCCACTTCGAAACCCCGGGCAGCTTTGCCCATGCATCTGCATGGATAGCTAGGGGTTGAATGCGAAGCGCGCTCTGTTCGGTCAGCGACAGAGAGGCTTCGGTGTGCATAAGCATCGCGCTCGTGACATTTGAGGCAGGGGGCGCGCTGATAACAGCGGGCAGATTGCCCGCGCTCAACCCTTCTGCGGCCGTCAACCGAGAGGGGGAGGGCTGGGCGATTCCCGTAGGAACTGACATGTCTGTGCGTGGATGTGGGCGCGGGATAGCGGGCACATTTGCAACACTGAGAGCATTGTCCGCCTGAGCAGAGCGAATGCATTTTGGTTTCGTTTTTACAGAAACCTTGGGACATGTAGAACGTAGTGTTTGTGGGCACTGGGTAGTGGGCACATTTTCTACGTTTAATGCGCAATCGATCTGAGTCGATTTCATGTGCGCGAGCCCTTTGTGACGGGCTGTGCTTGTGTGTAGGAATGGGCACTGGGCAGTGGGCATTTTGTCTACACATATAACACCATCGGCCGTGGCCGGGACACCAGAAAATACACTCTTTTTGGGATTTATCTGGGTAGCCGTGAAAACGGCATTTGTGTGCAGGCAAGCGGGCAGTGGAACCGGCTTGTTGACTGCAAAATACACTGGACCAGTCGCATTTTCTGGAACTGGACGAGCGATGAACTTTGGTGGAGGTCTGGCCGCAGCGGGACTTGAACACCGTCGTTTTCCTAGGCGTGCTAGGACGACTTCGGAGCCTCGGGCTTCACCGCAATCCTAGGCCGTGGACCACGCGGAGCGGCGGCTGGATGAGCGAGAGCGCGGTCTCGCGCTTCGGGCCTGTCGGCGCTGTGAAGTGGCGGCGGTGGGTGGAGGCTGAGGCTGTGAGCTCTGAGCAGACGGTTTCGCACGGCCTGCTGCAGAACTGGAGCGCTTCGGTAATAAGTGCTTCATGGCCTGTGACGCTTTCTGCACCTCGGCGCGCTCTGACTCAGACATCTCGGAGAGCGTTAGCCACAGATGTCTCTCAGTCACGGTGAGAGAGGCCATGCTCCGTCCTATGGCCTGTGCAGCAGACTTAGTAGCGCGGAGAGCGAGGTCTATAGCACTTCATAGGGCGTTCCAGGACTTAGCGACTTCTTCGTGAAGCTCAGGAAGAAAAGGATGGATGCAGGCGAAACGCGCTCCCCGGGCAGAAAGTACCCATCCAGCCGGTTGTGAGCAGGCTGCTCAGGCGTAGACCACTCGAGGCCGAGGCTCGAGGGGTGCAGTCTCGGCGAAACATGCCAGGCGAGTCCGCAGAGTCGCCATAGGCAATAGCTCGCAATGAGGGCAGCCGCCGTCAGCGAGTGCGCGAGCTGCATGATCCTCACCCAGGCAGGAAACGCAGATAACGTGGCGGTCCCCGTCGCTGAGTGTGGCTCTGCACGAGCCGCAGGAAGGTATCTTTAAAAAGACGCAAGCTCTTTTAGTAAGTGTGTGTCGCAGCGGCGAACACACACACAGCACAGAGTGTAAAGGATATGAGCGCCGGATAGCGCAGCGGGAAGGCGATTGAAGGCGGCGCGGCCAGCGACTTCAGTGACGACTCGTCCCGCTGAAAAGGCTTCCTCAGACGGCGCGGCTTCACTCCGGATCCAGCGATGCGTATGCTTCGCTTGAAGGATGAAAAAAAAAACAGATATCAGCTGCCTGCGAGCCGTATTTATAGGCCTAGGCCACGCCCGTTTCGGCGGGGCATGACGCAGCGGGCGCGAAGCACCCTCATTGGGTCTGACGTCACGCTAGGCCTCGCTCGATAGGCCAATAGGCGCGCGAGCCGTCTTGCCTATATCTGTATGCTGCTGCAACGCTTTTTGCATTATTCAAAATTAAGGATAATTTTTGGCTTCAATATCTCGCGGAAAAAGGATTTTTCCCCTAGCGTAAGATACTCATCTCGTAAGAGAACCTCAGGTGAACACATACAGTAAATCTTGTTCACATTTTACTCAGCATATTACACTTTTAAATATATATTATATATATATACATATATATGATTGTTTTCAGGCCAGGTGGTAAATGCTACCCTGGTAATCCAGAGTTCTCGCGAGAGCACAAGTTGAATTTGCTCAACGAGTTACTCTGGTGTCGAGTAATGATGCTCATTAAATATGCCCCTCGATCCGAGCTGCACCAATCACATCGGGTTATCTGATATAGGCGGGCTAGAGGCGAGCTAAACAGATGACGATAGCGCTGTGATGTCGAAGTCATTAGTAAACATTGCAAGATGGCTATGGATGAACACCAGTTGTTTGAAACGGCTTTGGCCGCTACAATGAACGAGTTAGACTGGCTTTTTATCTAAAACAGGAACAGAAGACGCCGCTCGAATCGTTCCTTTACAAGAAGGGCGTTTTTGCTGTTTTGCTGACCGGATACGGCAAGAGTCTAATCTACCAGTAAGCTCCGCTGGTAGCTAAGCGTATGGGGTTTATTGTTGTGATTGGTCGTAGTGTTATCCAATTGCGTGCAGTGAGATTTTCAAATGCATGCTTGGTGCCGCCCCTCGAGCTGGGGAGATTTTCATTAGTCGATGCCAGACCATTAATCTTTTAGATTTAGGTCTGGATTTCCAGGCTAGGTAAATGCTGCCATTCTTCTCGAATACTGCTGCTCTTCAAAGAACAGAGTCATCAATAAGTTAACGCACAGAGAAAGAGTTCTTGTTTGAATACCATTCAGTTTCCCAAGTTATCTTGTATTTTATTTAGTTACCGAAACGGCAAGAAAGCACTTTGACTTGCTTTGATTATTTCCATTCTTGTTGCTGTCCAACTAACAAAATTGCTTTGTATTGTTACATTTTTTATTATTATATCACTCTAACCTGTGTTTAAACAATGAGAACTGTACAGTGTATTTAGAAAAAATATGTCTTAATTATTTTATTTTTTTTTAAACACAGGATCGTCCGTTCCCAGCCCCAACCATTCATCTGAAGGACTGCAGCAATGAGAACAGTGGCAGTTTCCACAGGATGAGATCTCACTGATGTTAGCCTGCAGTACTGACTCTATCACACACATACAACAAAGGTTTACATCAAATTGCAGAATTTAAAAAAAAAAAAAATGAAAAAATAAAAAAAAATAAAAAAAAATAATAATAGTTGTTTTTTTAAGTACTGCCCTGATGAAGCTATTTCACTTAACTAACATATGTTTACATTGTCAAAATTATAGCTGAATAAAAAATAAAAAAAAAAAAGAAGAAGGATTTAAGAGTGACCATGTTAATTTTTTTTATAATAATTTTCATTCTTAATTCTGTGTCATTACCTGGATGATCGACAACTTTTTAAGACAAAATCCAGGTCCTGTACAATTTTTGGTTTTCCAGCATATTTTGAATATTTGAACCCATTCTAAAAGTGACTGTATGATATTGAGATCTATCTATTCACACCGAGGACAACTCAGAGACTCGCACACAACTATTACTAAGGGTGAAAGATAAGTTAAGTTAAAGATAAGTTGATTACAAACATGTTGTTGTTCATTAGAGTGTGCTTTTAATTGTTCTGATCAATTGTTCTGATCTGGTCAATTTCACTTTTAAATGACCGATTTCTAAATACATTTTTAATCAATTGATTTAATTTAAGTATTAAGATTACAAGTATTGTAATCGTATTTTTTTACTGATTAAATGTTAATATGATGTTCGGTCAGCATGCATTATAGAAGTTAAGATATGCAATGTAACCCTAATAAAGCTGTTGATGTAAAAAAAAAAAAAAAATGTATTGTTTTTGAAATGGCAAGTTTGAGATTAGTCCATTTGCCTTTTAAGTTATCTTTACTTAAACACTTAAGTTAATTCAATGAGAAGACTACATTAGGTCAACTCAATTAAGTTTGAATTTTCCCATTACTCAAAAAAACGTACGCAACCTTTTTCCTCAAACATTTGAGTAGTCTCAACTTATTACACAGCAAAATCCCCAGTGTTAAATTAACACTCCTCAGTGTACATATGTGTCCACACTACAGAAAGATTCTCTGGAGTCTGACTAGCAATAATTATAAAAAAAAATTAAAATAGAAGTAGAAATTTTTGATTCATGGTTGTTAAGGCGTGTAAAAATGTTTGAAGTGGGAGGAGCCACTTTTACCAAAATGGCTATACCTCAAAAAGGAAATGAGAGATTTTCACCAAACTTGGCACACATATGTAAGAGCTCCACTTGAGGTCACGGTAAAAAAAAAAGTTGATTGGCCACTTGTTGGCGCTATAAAATAGAAAAGACATGAAAATGGTCATACATTATGCAGCCGTTAGTCCGAAAATTGGCATGCCATGCCTTTGTCCGAGCCGCCATGATTGTCTCTGCGTACATTGACGTATCTCAAAAAACATGGGCCTATGAATTATCGTTAACTGTTAAAAAAAAATGTATTCTATATATTTTTCTATGGTAAATTTACTGTATTGGCTGTAAATGATCATTTCCATCTATGATTGAGACGGTAACAGGCTTGCTAAATAAAACATTATCTTTTTACGCATGTGCTTAAAGGCCTTAAACCACTTGAACCCTGACAATTGCTGCTCGCAGCTATATTTTATTGTTATTATTGATATTCTGTTGCATAATCTTGTATATGGATTGCTACATGGGTAGCCTTTAAAGTTTAAAGGGATAGTTCAACCAAAAATGAAAATTAGCCCATAATTGACTCACTATGAAGTCATCCTAAGTGTATATGACATTCTTATTTCAAACAAATACAATGGGAGTTATATTAAAAAATGTCCTGGCTCTTCTAAGATTTATAATGAGAGTGAATGGGTATATTCTTTTGGAAGTCCATCAAAGCGCATCCATCCATGATTAAAGTGATCCACACGGCTCTGGCGGGTTAATAAAGGCCTTCTGAAGTCAAGCAAAATATCCATATTTGAAACTTTATCAACTCAAATAACTAGCTTCTGGCAGATGGCCGTACGCTAGTCGACTTACGCCAAAAGAGTAACCCTTGACGGTGTATGACGTAGGATGTAGGAGTAGCGTAAGCTTTTACGCCTCTCGCGGTTCAAACAAACAGGGCTGGGCAACCGAGTTCGTCATTACATTGTGCGTCAAGTTCAAGTGTTACTCTTTCACCATAAATCGGTGTGTACAGCGGTCTGCCAGAAGCTAGTTATTTTGGTCGATAAAGTTTTAAATATGGATATTTGTCTTACACAAATGCATCGCTTCACTTCAGAAGGCCTTTATTAACCCGCCAGAGCCGTTTCGAGCACCTTTATCATGGATGGATGCACTTTGATCGACTTCCAAAAAATGATTGGAAGCCCATTATAAAGCTTGGAAGAGCCAGGGCATTTTTTTATATAACTCTGATTGCATTTGTCTGAAATAAGAATGTCATATACACCTAGGATGGTTTCAGGGTGAGTAAATCATTGGCTAATTTAAATTTTTGGGTGAACTATCCCTTTAACCAATGACACGCTTCTCAACCTGACTGGGTTTGAGGGACTTACTTTTTTTTTTTGTGCCAAATTTGGTGTTATTATCAGCGTATGTTTTAAGGTTTGGTTGCAAAATGATTATGTTTTGGAACCTTCAGGAAACTTCAACTAGATCTTTCTCAAAATTAACTTTGTTGACTCTGTTGACTTCAAATAGGTGTAGATCAATTTTTCAATAGATCAATCATTTTTTCAGTTTGAAGATTTTTTTTTAATGGAGAATGTGAAAATAACAAGAACTCATTTTCTTTTTTTTCTTTTTTTATTGCTTATTCTGACTTATTTAGTCAGCATAGGTTACATATACTTGTTCTCAAACCAAGCTCATGCTCCACTCTTCACCATAATGGTTACCCCCCTAAAAATGCCAACATAACAGAAAAAGTTTGTCTAAATTAAATGAAACAATTCAGATTACTTAAAATATTTCAGTTCTGTGACCTCAAAAGAAAAAGAAAGTTCTAAATACTCATAAAAGGTAATTTGATTGAACTAATTTATTTTATTTAAGTTTACCCTACTCAGACGAATTCATTATTTTAAGCATTATGGAATATACCAATGCTTCCAAAGCACAGACATAAACACAACAATAGTGATTATGTAAAGAACCAAGAAGGTCACATTTATGATTCTTGCCAATCTGGTCCAGGACAGAGGTGTCTTCTGACGACACTCAGTGAGGATCTCCTTCAGACGGTCGGGAGTACAAGACTGCTCTTCATTCTGATCTCTAACTGAGTCTGGAGGATTCTGCTGGTCTATTACAGTATCTGTGAGAGGAAAAAAGCATAGCTCTGTATGAATGTTTTGTCTTCATAATCGCACATACTCTATTATAGAAAAACAAATGAATTTCACATGTGGTTTTGGGGTGGCTTTAGAATTTGATAATGCATGGTTTCACATTTGCTAAGTTCAGACTTCAAATCCTATTTTCATTCATCCATCTATCCATCTATCCATTCAAACAGTTTGTCCTATTTTAAAGTCTTATTTACTCAGATTAAAAAGATTAATTTTATTATATTTTCTTTGCATATGTACCAAAGCTACAAAGCAAAAAAGTCTTCGTTATTTCACTAATAAACCTTAATTTGTGAAATAAAATCATAAAGTACATAAAAAAGTTCCTCATAATCTGATGTTGTGTCAGTTCTTACCATCTTGTCCACTAACAGCAGCTTTAGCTTCCACTGATCTCTTCTTAGCTCCTTTAGCCATCAGATAATTCACAAGGATGGTCTCCACCATGCTGATGCCAATTAGAAAGAAGATCACACCGCAGAAAACCCCTGTGAAAAACAGGAAACTGCCCAGCTAACAGAGTTTTGTTACAAGAATGTTCTCCAAATATTCAGTGTAAAAAATTTCCAGATTTCTTGACATACACCTTACCAGGCTTGTTTTTTATTTATTTTTTTACTGTAAATTACTGGGAACGCTGTTGCCATGAAACATTGATTTCACGTTGTAGACACACAGATATAAAAGTTCAAACCATGGGGATGAGACCAGCAAATCAGACATGTCCAGAATGATCATGGCATCATCAATCAAAAAAACCTGATCAACTTCCTCCTGACTGTTTCTTGCCATAACAAATATGTTTCATAAATGCACAATTACAGTAGCCAGAGAGAAACTATTTGTAAAAAGTCACGTGTCAAGAGACCAACTAAAGCAAATACTGATCTCCATCATGGTGACTACAAACTTTATTATATTCAATAAAACATCAATAACTAAATATATGTTAATTCTCAACAAGAACTTTTGAACATGTATGAAAGAAATAATGTTAAACTGGTTTGTAAACTGTTTTCACACTCAGTGTGGCTGGAAGTCAGTAGTAGTTTCTCTTTTTTTTGTTGTTGTCCTTCAGTAATTCTGATTATCAGGTGTTCATCAGTTCTGAATTCACTCACTTCTTTTCATTCACTCTGTCAGGTGGACTATATTAGTGAACTAATGTAGGGAATAGTGGATGAGGGTATAAGGTGTGATCAGGGGCCTCATTTATAACCGCTGCGTATGCACAAAAGAGGCCCTGAAAGAGGCGTACGCCACTTCCGACGCATAAGTTGTGATTTATAAAAACAAACTTGACGGGAAAATTTGCGCACCTGCACGCAAACTCTGACCCATGCGTACGAACGTTTTGGAGATGGAGCAGTTTGGCGACACCGATGGTGAGCTGGAGTTAAGTGTCTTTTTGGTCACTTTTAGACAGAAAATCTAAAGAAAATTAAACATATACAGAAAGATAATACAAATATAATTTCACTCACCAAGCCTGTCACTTGAAGCAAATATCCATCCCTTCTTAAAGCTGCATTCAGTAACTTCGGGATTTCTTCGCTGTATTCTCGCTTTTTGCTCGCAGGTTTCTCTCTAGAGCTCCCCCCACAGCTTCGGAATAGATATTTGACAACACTGTTGTAAAAACTCGTTGGCTATTCTCAGACACCAGAGGCTAGTAGATCAACGACATCAAAGCAGAGGGGACATTCTTTAAAACGTCTTCTTCATTCGGGTTCGAACAGCGTGAGGGAGCGCAATAATGACAGCATTTTAGCAGATTTATTTTGGCCGTAAAGCAATTGTTTACATCGCGAGACCTGATATCACGTGAGACTTCCTGACGCCGGGGGCCCGCCGCCCCAAAGTTGCAAGTGTGTATTTTCAGCTCACGGGCACCAGGGGGGTGCGAAACGACCACCATTCAACCCGAAATAAGTAATATAACCATTCCAATGACTCCGAAGCTGTTCAGTTAAGGTAAAAAAAGTTACTTAGTTCACCTTTAAATGTCCGCGTCAGCGAGCGCGTTGGGCCGTTAAGTGAAACTGACGCAAATAACAGTTTAAATAAATAAAATAATGATTTAAACTATGTTTTACTTCTGATATAAACATTTAGATTAAATATTCCATTCAAATTAATGGAGTTAAACACTTAAACATGAAATCATTACTGAGAAGTTACAACATTTTTTATATTCAAATTCAGTCAATAGAAATATTTGTTGTGGATGCGATGTTTTTGAACACTTTTCCTGTGGCGTGCTGTTTTAATGTTTTAACCACAGAGATAATTGCTTATCATGATAATACCAGATTGTCTGAGAAAATAGTTTCGTGCAAATAATGCCCAAGGCCTATCTGTTTCCATTAAAAATATAAATCAATTAAAAATACAATTCGGCCAGTGGAAAAGATTGAGAAAAACTTTCTCTGAAATGTATTTTATACACTATTTGATTTATGTATTCAAAAACAAGGCAAGGATAGGCAACTACATGATTTTTTATAATGTAATGTGCCTTGTACGTTAAACGTTATCACGTGGATGAATAATCATATGCAAATGATATGCAGATGAGGATCTGCATAGTAAAACTAGGCGTTGTAAGCTCCATATATGGTTATTTCGGGGTGTAGACGCATGTGCGCACAATCTTCCGCTGACTGGGATTTATAAAGTGAATTCTGCGCAGGTTCTGGCGTACAAACGGTTTTATAAGTCTGAATATTTTTTTGCGTACGCCTTTTTTGGCTTTCGGCACACTTTTAGTAAGGTTCCTACGCACAGTTTTATAAATGAGACCCCTGGACACAAAGAGTGTCGACTTTGAGTGCTGTTAATTCACAGTATATTCCTGTAGGCTATTTTCTCAAAATAAAAAAATAAAAAAAAATAACCCAGAATGCATTGTTTTCTACGGTATATTACTGTTTTAATAGAAAATGGTGTGATACTGTCAGAATTTGGCCTTTTTTACAGCAAGGGTTAACTTACAAGGCCATAGTCAAGAGCATCCAACACTAGATGCTTTAAAGTCTTGTTGGGAAAAAGAAAGGAGGAAAACAAAAAGCTTCGGATGGACAGTGTTACAGAAAGCAACAGAACTTAAAGTTAGTCAGTTAAAAGTTAGTCCAACAGTACCACTACCAGTAATAAAACCTTGGTTATTTTCAGACGCTACAGTAGATTTTACATTGTTAAAAAAAGAAAAACAAGGATAACGAATGTACTTCATATATGATGCAGACATATATTAATGAGTACCACATCTATGTACAGATATACACAGATGCGTCTAAGAGTTTGGACAATAAGATAGGAACAGCGTTTACTGTTCCAGAATTTAATTTGTCAATAGGAAAAAGGCTCAGAGATGAGTTATCTGTTTATACAGGGGAAATGATTGCACTATTATTAACAACACAGTGGATAGAGGAGATAAGACCTTTGAAATCAGTACAGCAAAATCCCCAGAGTTAAATTAACTCTGCTCAGAAAACATTTGGTCCCTCTCTACAGAGAGTTAAAATAACTCTGAATCAGAGTTAAAGTTAATGAGATACTTAAGTGATTAATTAAGTGATGATTGAGCATTAGTGATGAACACCTGCTGTTAACAAGCAGAATCACTGAAGGAAAGAAAAACACAAGACCTACAGTTGACTTCAGCCACAGCCTTAGATGAAATCAACTGAAGAGAAAAGAAGACATTAAGGCCCCGTTTACACGAAGGGAAGACGCAAAACTATTTCCCTGCGGTCCGGCCTCTCATTTACACGAAAACCTCGTTTTTATCACAGAAAACGATTATTTCTAAAAACTCCGGCCAAAGTGGAGATTTCTGATAACGCCGATTATGTGTTGCTGTGTCAACTGGGAGAAATGGGGTTTTAGGTTCTCAAACGTCACATTATGCGCCAGAAAATACTTAACGTCATGTGAGCGCCATAGGAAGTTGCTTGTGTTATTCGTGTTGTCGATTCTGAGGATTCTGATTGGCTTGCATGGCTTTATCCTTCTCCCTACACTGCCGCCCATAGGTTTGGCATAGTTATGATGGCACTCAACGGCGTATTTATGCGAGTTGATGTAAATGACAACTTTTTTGAAAACAATGTTGTATGCACAATGTTATTATTGAAAAACGGAGGGTGGGAAATATTCGTTTCTCTAAATACCCGGCTATGTGTAAATGTGGCCTTAATCTGTGAAGATCTCAGCAGAGGAGGATTAAACAACTCCACAAACAGCATTACCAGCTTCACTTATTACTAACCAGACTGACTTTATTTCTGTCAGACGTCTACAGAAGGTCATATAGAGAATTAACAGAGGTTTAGATGTGAAGTTTTGCCAGAAGTTTCGCCAGACCAAAAGTGGTTATTTGTTATTAATAGATTTTATTCATCAACAATATTTTCTTACAACAGATCAGACATTCTGAATTATGATTTTTAAATAGAATGTAGAAAAAAAGCCCTAAAAAACTACGTCATTAACTTGATTGTTAGGCTAAGTAAGACTGAAATCAAGAGTATTGTTAAAAAAAGTTTGGCAAAAACAATGGGATAAGGAGAAGAAAGGTTGATGGTTTTAGAATTCAAAGGAAAGTGGGAGAGATAAGAAGTGCAGGGAAAAACAGGAGAGATGAGATAATAATATCAAGGATGAGATTTGTACATTCAAGACTAAATAGTACACTTTATAAAATGGGTAAACATGATACGGGAAGGTGTGAATTTTGTGGACAAGAAGAAACTGTGGAACATGTTATGCTATACTGTCAGAAACACGAGGCTGAAAGGATACTAATGCAAAATCTAGCAAAAATAAAAATGCAATTTATACTAGGAGATATTTTACTAAATAGCTCGGGAAATGAACGTTATAGTTCTCTTACGAGAGGTCTCTCGTACTGCGTAAGATATCTTACGCTAGGGGAAAATCCTTTTTCCGCGAGATATTGAAGCCAAAAATTATCCTTAATTTTGTAATAATGCAAAACGCGTTGCGGCAGCATGCAGACATAGGCGAGACAGCTCGCGCGCCTATTGGCTGCTCTGCGGCAACTGCAGCAGCCTATCGAGCGAGGCCTGGCGTGACGCCAGACCCAATCAGGGCACTTCACGCCCGCTGCGTCACGTCCCGCCGAAATGGGCGTGGTCTAGGCCTATAAATACCGCTCGCAGGCAGCTATTATCTGATTTTTCATCCTTCAAGCGAAGCACACGCATCGCTGGAGCCGGAGAAGAAGCCGCGCCGTCTGAGAGAGAGCACCTTCAGCGGGACGAGTCACTGAAGTCGCTGGCCGCGCCGCCTTCCTGCCTTCCTGCTGCGCTTTCCGGCGCTTATATCCTTCCCTTTTATTACACTGTACTTTTGTGTGTGTGTGTCGCCGCCGCGACACACATTCTAAAAGAGCTAGCGTCTTTTTAAAGATGCCTTCCTGCGCTCGTGCAGAGCCACACTCAGCGACGGGGACCGCCACGTGATTTGCGTTTCCTGCCTGGGTGAGGAACATGCAGCTCTCGCGCTCACTGACGGCGGCTGCCCTCACTGCGAGCTGATGGCAATGGCGACTCTGAGGACTCGCCTAGCCTTCTTCACCGAGACTGCTCCCCCGCCCGCCGCGGCGTCGCGCCGTAAAAAGCGTCGTGCCCAGCCGCCAAAGCTCGCCGGTTCGCCCGCTTGCTTCCCCGGCTTCGTCAGCCTCGCTTCCTGACGGACAGCGGCCGCCGTCTGCCGCCGCTTCCGTTGACATCGTGGATGAGGAAGCCCTGCTGGGAGAGGATGATTCCTGCTCTATCCTGGCGTCAGGCAGTGAGGATTGGGCGGGCTCTGAGGACCCCTCGCCCCCTGCCCGCATGTCTTCAGGCAAGAGAGCGTCCATCGAGACGGAGCTCATGCGAGTACTCGCACAGGCCGCGGCGAGCCTCGGCCTCGAGTGGTCTTCGCCTGAGCAGCCCGCTCACAACCGGCTGGATGGATTTTTCCTGCCTGGGGAGCGCGCTTCGCCTGCGTCCAGACCGGCGCCTTTTCTTCCTGAGTTACACGAAGAAGTCGCCAAGTCCTGGAACGCCCCCTATTTGGCTAGAGTGCGTCCTGCTGTTTCTTTGGCATTCTCCGCTGTTGACGATGCCAAGAACAAAGGATACCTTTCGCTGCCGCCGGTCGAAGAGGCGATAGCGGCCCACTTATGCCCGCCCTCTGCTGGACGGCGTGCTAAGTCGGCCCTACCCTCTAAAGCTTGCCGCACGACGTCAAGCCTGCTCCGCCGCGCTTTCTCCGCCGCCGGGCAAGCTGCGTCAGCGCTGCACACCATGGCAACGCTTCAGATCTTCCAGGCCGATCTCCTCCGTAAGCTGGATGAGGAAGGGCCTGACGCGATCTGCGTGCCGGACTTAAGGAGTGCCACGGACCTCGCTCTCCGTGCTACTAAGTCTGCAGCGCAAGCCATTGGACGGAATATGGCCTCTCTCACCGTGACTGAGAGACATCTTTGGCTGACGCTCTCGGAAATGGCCGAGTCTGAGCGCACCGCGTTCCTCGACGCCCCGCTTTCCGCCACAGGCCTCTTTGGATCCTCCGTCAAGGATTTCGCGGAGAGATTCGCAGAGGTACAGAAAGCGTCACAGGCTATGAAGCACTTCCTCCCGAAGCGCTCCAGCTCTGCAGCAGGCCGTGCGAAACCGTCTGCTCAGAGCTCACAGCCACAGCCACCGTCCACTGCCTCCACTTCACAGCGCCGCCAGGCCCGAAGCGCGAGACCGCGCTCCCGCTCATCCGGTCGCTGCCCCGCTGTACGTGGCCCGCGACCTAGGATTACGATGAAGCCCGAGGCCCCGAAGTCGTCCTAGCACAGCTAGGAAAACGACGGTGTTTAAGTCCCGCTGCGGCCAGACTCACACCAAAGCTATTCGCTCGTCCAGTTCCAGCAAATGTGACTGTTCCAGTGTTTTCTGCAGCCAACAAGTCGGTTCTGTCACCCGCTTGCCTGCACACAAATGCCGTTTTCACGGCTACCCAGATAAATCCCCAAAAGAGTGTATTTTCTGGTGTCCCGGCCACGGCCGATGGTGTTTCATGTGTAGTAAGAATGCCCACTGCCCAGTGCCCATCCCTACACACAAGCACTCCTTGGCGAATCTGCACAAGGATTTGTCTGGTCGTGAGCATCCTGAACTGTCGCTTCACAAGCACTTTGTTCAGTTTGTTCAGCACAGACTGTCCAGGAACAATGTTCCGGCAGGCGAGTGGTCTCTACACCCACAGACAGTCCAACTGCTGTGGAAGAAATTCGGCAGAGCGGAAGTAGACCTGTTTGCGTCTCAAGAAAACGCTCACTGTCAGGAATTTTTCTCAAAGAGCAGGAGCGCGCTGGCCCATGTGTGGCCCCGCCGCCCGCTCTATGCTTTTCCCCCCGTCTCTCTCCTGCCTCAGGTGATAGAACGGATTAGGGAAGAAGGATGCTCAGTACTGCTGGTGGCACCGTTCTGGAAAAACCAACCTTGGTTCCCAGTCGTGATGCAGTTAGCAAGTACTGCCCCGTGGCCAGTACCAGTGAGGAGAGACCTCCTCTCACAGGCCCACGGTTCGATCTGGCATCCTCACCCGGAACTGTGGTCCCTTCATGTCTGGGCCGTCAACGGGTACATGTTGGACTCCCTGAAGGAGTATTAAACACAATCACGCAGGCTAGAGCTCCGTCTACGAGACGACTCTATTCCTCGAAATGGTCAGTGTTTTCGGGCTGGTGCACAGCCCGTGGTGTGTCACCCACAGACTGTGGTGTGGCGGAGGTGCTTTCCTTCCTACAAGAGCTGTTGGATGGGGGCAGGGCCCCCTCCACGCTCAAAGTTTATGTGGCGGCTATAGCAGCGTTCTCAGAAACAACGCTTGGTCAGTCAATAGGAAGGAACGATTTAGTCATCCGCTTCCTTAGAGGGGCTAAGAGACTGAATCCTCCCAGACCTCCCTCAGTCCCCGTATGGGACCTTTCTACGGTTCTGGAAGCCATGAAAGGTGCGCCATTTGAGCCTTTACAGTCAATCGATTTGAAACACCTGTCTTTCAAGACGGTGTTTTTGCTGGCTCTCGCTTCGGTGAAGCGCATAGGGGATCTGCACGCGCTCTCTGTGAGCGCGGCGTGCATGGAGTTTGGGCCTAATGACTCAAAAGTTATACTCAAACCTAAGCACGGTTATGTTCCGAAATCCCTCAACACACCGTTTAGGGCGCAGGTTATCTCCCTGTCAGCCCTACCGGTCCCTGATGAGGAAAGAGACGCGAGCCTCCTCTGCCCAGTCAGGGCATTACGAGCTTATGTGTCTCGCTCGTCTGGTTTCAGACAGACGGAGCAGCTCTTTGTTTCGTTTAGCGGACGTTCTAAGGGACTAGCCGCGTCGAAACAGAGCCTATCCAGATGGATAGTTGATGCTATAGCGCTGGCATACGCCTCCCAGGGCATGCAGTGCCCGTTGGGTGTCAGAGCGCACTCCACGAGAGGCATGGCCTCTTCGTGGGCCTGGTCAAGTGGGATTGCCTTGCAAGATATTTGTATGGCGGCAGGCTGGGCCTCCCCGTCTACATTTATAAGGTTTTATAACCTAGAGGTTCCCGCCCTGCAGGCCAGGCTGCTGTCGGTCTAAGTTTACCAGTATTGTCTGACCTGATGCGATCAGCTCAGAATGCTGCGTCTACTGAGCACAGCTCAATGTTCGACAGTAAAAAAGTAGCAGCACGAGATGTGCCTGGGCAAACTGTGTAAGACCCACATTCCCCCATCAGTTCAGGCCGTACCCCGCCCTGTCTGTATGATGAAATTCGCGTCTCAGCGACGCTACCATATGTGGAAGAGTGCGGCTTCGCCCCTCCCTCTTCCTGGACTCCCTGTGAGTTCCCTGAGTGATTGTGCACTATATGTACCCCGGGCTTTCGCCCTTGGGTCTTTGGTGTCAGATCTCAGCATGCACGGCGTTTTGCATTGGGTCCCCTAGCGTAAGATATCTTACGCAGTACGAGAGACCTCTCGTAAGAGAACGTACTCGGTTACTAACGTAATCTCGGTTCTCTCTAGAAGAGGGAACGAGTACTGTGTATCTTGCCGTGCATGCACACGCTCTGGTTGCTTCGATGATGAAAAACCAGATAATAGCTGCCTGCGAGCGGTATTTATAGGCCTAGACCACGCCCATTTCGGCGGGACGTGACGCAGCGGGCGCGAAGTGCCCTGATTGGGTCTGGCGTCACGCCAGGCCTCGCTCGATAGGCTGCTGCAGTTGCCGCAGAGCAGCCAATAGGCGCGCGAGCTGTCTCGCCTATGTCTGCATGCTGCCGCAACGCGTTTTGCATTATTACAAAATTAAGGATAATTTTTGGCTTCAATATCTCGCGGAAAAAGGATTTTCCCCTAGCGTAAGATATCTTACGCAGTACTCGTTCCCTCTTCTAGAGAGAACCGAGGTTACGTTAGTAACCGAGTACGTTTTATTTTTCAGTATTTAAAAATGAATCATTTGTGGGAGAGGATATCATTTTGATCCACACTCCATATCAGTCGGTGACGGTAATACACCATATCGTTGTTCGTCAACCGCAAATAAAATTTCAAAAAGAAGAAGAAGAAGAGTATTTTTAAAGAACTGAAAGTCAGGAGGAGGTTGATCTTGTGCTCTGTTTTCCTCTGTTTGATAGGAGGCATCAACTTTAAATTAATTTGAGAAGGATTTGCAACTGTTCTGCTTTAAATCCTTAAATTCTCAACTAACTATACTTCCTTTTAAGGGAATACTGTAGTTTTAAATCCTTTTTGTTTGATTGTTGTGACTACATTTGAGATTCAATTACTGAGTTGTATTACTTTGTACTAAAAATGAAGTAATATTAAATAATCAGGTCAATGTTAGACTCACCAATCAGAGGGATGTCTTTCCCTGTAGAGGGAAGTGTGTTGTTGATAATCAGCAGCATCACAGAAATAGACAGCAGTAAAGTCACTTTGAAGGTCACTTTGTCTGATGCATTTGAGTCAACGAAGAAGGAGATCAAATCCAGCACAAGGAAGAAAAATACTGGTATTATAATGTTGATGACATACAGTATCCCAGCCAGCAATGACATGTGGGGCCCAGATGAGGGCTTCATGGGCGTCAAATGTGGGCCCCATTATGGGCTTGCACCCGGGATCCACATTGGGGCAAGCCGTGGAAGCCCAGACGTACTAAAAGTGGGACATGTCAGACCCATTTGGGCCCCACATGTCATTGCTGGCTGGGTGGTGACTAGCGTGACTTGAAATGTATTGAGTTACAATTTACACTATAAAAAATAAAATCATAAAAAAAACGGTCAATGACTGTCAGCTGCGGCTGCCAAACAAAAAACGTAAAAATAAAGTAAAATATCCTAATTTAAATAAGTGCAAAATACTTTTACAGAAATCTTCATAAATCTTTTTTTAACAGAAACACACAGTTAAAACACAGTTATTTCACATTTATTTTCAGATTTTTTTTTTACTGAAAAACATGCAGTTAATTATATGCATGATTTGTTGTGCCTATACATCACTGCATCAGCAACTACACAGTTACTGTCAGTTAAATAAAGCAACATGTAGCATTTCATCAGTGTTTCTCTGCTCATCCTGGACTGAAGCTCAGGCTCTACTCTTCAACACAATGGTGACACACAAAACACACCATACAGAAACACTTTAAACCCCAACAGAACATTAAACACTACCAGATCTCTCAGGATCTCAGCATCTTCACTTATTACAATCCAGACTTTATTTCTTTCATACTAACATTCTTATTGAGAATTCACAGAGGTTTAGAAGTTGAAGTTTTATTGAAAAGAATAAAGTTTGATGTCACCATGATGGAGATCAGTGTTTGCTTTAGTTGGCCTCTTGAACTTTTACTTTTTAATTTTAACGTTTCTCTGGCTGCATTAACTGTGTATTTGATACACATTTGTTTTAGCAATAAATGTAGGAGAAACCATCAGATGATCTTGGTCATTCATTGATGGTGTTATAATCATCATATGAGGATCTGATTTCCTGATGTGTCAGTCAAATCTATGAATATATTAGCTTAGATTACATAATATGTAGATGGAGTTTAGTTTTATACAAAGTCTACAATAATGTCGTAATTTTTCACACAACCCTTGACATATTGTTGCATCAGTATTATAACAATCTGAAATCTAAAAAAAAAAAAATATATATATATATATATATATATATTGTACAGAAAAAGTTTTGAGCTCGTTCATTTTTTTTAGTAGTATAGAGACATCAAGAATCAACATATTAATCTCAACAATGGTGACAACCATCAAAGCCTTTTTGTGACTTTATAGTAGGTCACCATTGTTGTGATTCATACGCTGATTCTTGATGTCTGAGTGAGTTTATATGATCCTGTCAAAACATCTTCTGTATAATGACTTTATAAAATCTGAGTATCAAAGCACTGCAGGATCTTCTACAGCAGTTTTATAATGCAAAATGAACAATTAATATTTAATTACTTAATCAGATATTTCACTTCAGGTGGTATTAATAAAGCAGGAGGCTACATGATGACTATTATCACTAAAAGTGACCAACATCATCTAATCTGAGTTTCTCTTGGATTTCTGCAATAGCAACTATGCATCAAAGACACATAGTTAATGCAGCCAGAGAAACATTAAAGTTAAACACTAAAAGGTCAAGAGCCCAACTAAAGCAAACACTGATCTCCATCATGGTGACATCAAACTTTATTCTTTTCAATAAAACTTCAACTTCTAAACCTCTATTAATTCTCAATAAGAATGTTAGTATGAAAGAAATAAAGTCTGGATTGTAATAAGTGAAGATGCTGAGATCCTGAGAGATCTGGTAGTGTTTAATGTTCTATTGGGGTTTAAAGTGTTTCTGTATGGTGTGTGTCGTGTGTCACCATTGTGTTGAAGAGTAGAGCCTGTGCTTCAGTCCAGGATGAGCAGAGAAACACTGATGATATGCTGCATGTTGCTTTATTTAACAGACAGTAACTGTGTAGTTGCTGATGCAGTGACGTATAGTCACAACAAATCATGCATATAATTAACTGTATGTTTTTCAGTAAAAAAAAATCTGAAAATAAATGTGAAATAACTGTGTTTTAACTGTGTGTTTCTGTTAAAAAAGATCTATGAAGATTTCTGTAAAAGTATTTTGCACTTATTTAAATTAGGATATTTTACTTTATTTTTACGTTTTTTGTTTGACAGCCGCAGCTGACAGTCATTGACCGTTTTTTTACGATTTTTTTTTTTACAGTGTAATTGTAACTCAATACATTTCAAGTCACGCTAGTCACCACCCAGCCAGCAATGACATGTGGGGCCCAAATGGGTCTGACATGTCCCACTTTTAGTACGTCTGGGCTTCCACGGCTTGCCCCAATGTGGATCCCGGGTGCAAGCCCATAATGGGTCCCACATTTGACGCCCATGAAGCCCTCATCTGGGCCCCACATGTCATTGCTGGCTGGGATAGGTCTCCTTTTTATGGTGATCTGCGAGAGAGAGAGAGAGAGAGAGAGAGAGAGAGAGAGAGAGAGAGAGAGAGAGATATTAGCATCACGATGGACTTAAACACTAAGAGAATTATGAATTAAATACAGAAATTAAATAGGGGTGCGCCATGTACCAGTTTAAAAGAAAAAACAGTTAGTATAACAAGTAATAATTGAATAAGAGAGATAACCCCGGTTTCACACCGCAAGCGTCGGCGGCGCGTGAGCAGCGCGTATTTTTTCCGCCGTCCATGTTAATCAATGAGTGCATTCACACCGGGAGCAGGAGCAGCGCGTGAGCGTCAAGCAGGAGCGTCGCGTGAACAGCAGTGCAGCGGGGGTTTCGGCGTCCGGTCTATTTTTTGCTGTGCTGCTCACGCTCAATTAAAGTGAAAGAACACTTTTGATGCTTTTGATGGACAAAATAAATGTGATTTAACACAAAACGTGCTCAAAATGCACAGAATAAGCATGTCAAGAGTTTTAACAACAATGCCAATGTCTAGTGTTTTAACAATTATGCCAGAAAAGAACATTAAGTATAACAAATATGTATTTACCCATTTAAACTTTTTAATTATTTGTTTTGGGTGAAAGTAAGGTGTATTATTATAAAAACAAAAATGTTGAAAGAACTGACCCATTGTTTGAAATGGTTATATTGTCTGCCAAACACGGTTTGCAGCCGCTGCTGTAACGCTGTACTACGCTTCCAGTGTGAATACTCGCGGGAGTCTGCTGCTGCAGTGATGATGTAGTTGCGCGGATGCGACGCTCGCGCGCCGCTCACGCTTGCGGTGTGAAAGAGGGGTAACTGTTACTAGTTAGAATTTAATTATAGAGGTAATGTGAAATAAAACACATTTGGTGATATATTAATTTTGTCATAATGCCTATCCCTATAAATTAATTTCACTTAAATTCTAATGCCGATAAAAATCTAGCTGTGTTTGATCAAATTTTTCATTTTACGTTAAAATTTCATTAACTATTGTATTAACTAGCATGAACTAACAATGAGCAATACACTTATGAATCACAACAATGGTGACATGCTTCATGCTGCAATGCATGCTGGGGCTTTTATAACATGGTGGCTCCCAGCATGCATTGCTCCATGAAGCATGTCACCATTGTTGAGATTCATATGGTACTTACTGATGTCTATGTGTGTCTCAAAAAATAAATTTTAAAAATTTTGAAAAAACTTCCCCATTTAAAAAATCACAAGTCATAATATTTGATCTATATATGGCAAGGAATTATCGTTGTTGAAAACAATCTATTAATAATAAATAATCAGTTTTGGTCTGTGATGAAATTAGTGAAACTGTCTACTAAATGATGGTTCAAAGTATAACACATGACCATCTTTGCTCATGTCTTCCTTTGTAACAAATTATGCGTTTTGGTAAATACTGTTACAAAGACCTAAAAACTTGCATAAAAAAAATCCAAGTGTCAAACTGCCCAACTAAAGGAAGCACTGATCACCATAATGGTGATGTTACAAAACCTATTATTTCCAATAAAACATCAACATCTACACCTCTATTAATTCTCAATAACTAGTTGGTAATAAGTGAAGCCGGTAATGCTGTTTGTGGAGTTGTTTAATCCTCCTCTGCTGAGATCTTCACAGATTTAATATCTTCTTTTCTCTTCAGTTGATTTCATCTAAGGCTGTGGCTGAAGTAGGGCTGGGCGATATATCGCATGATATTGTTATGCGCATCTCGTCAGTAAAGCCGGTTCCTTGATTAGTAGTAAATCGCCATCACCTGCTTTCAGATGGAGCGGTGTTAAATTAACACTCCTGGGGCTGGGAGTGTATGAGTCCACACTCAAGTTAATGTGTTGAAGTTAATGATATAATTAAGTGATTAATTTAATGATGATTGAGCATTATTGAAGACACCTGATGTTAACAAGCAGAATCGCTGAAGGAGAAAATCACAAATTGTAAGTTACCATTGTGGTGATGGGTGTTTGCTTTAGTTGGGCTCTTGACCCTTATATGTTTACTTTAAATTTCACTGTTGTTAGTCTGCTGTTATTGATTTATAACAGTTAAATTGAATTAAGTGATGGGTGATCTGATAGTGTTGGTTATGTTTTGATATAATAATGCTGTGGTCTAAAAAATGAAACCTATTGAGATAGTTTGGTTTAACTTGTTAGCAGCAGCTTTGTGATTCTACAGCATATGATTATCAGTACTTCATTTATAATCCAAAATATTTAATAAACTTTGTTCTGATCAAAAGACTTTCAAAAGTATTCATTTAGAAACACAGATATCAATAATCAGCCTGTGAATCTCAACAATGGTGACAATAATAAAGCATGTTGCAGTGGCTGCCACCAATCACAACTCATTAATGGCTCCCATCATGCTTTGCGGTATGAATAAATTATGATCTGAATTGTCTATGTAATTTACTTTTCCTAATTGAATATTCTGCTCGTCACCATTGTTGAGATGCATAGACTGAATCTTGAGGTCTGTGTGTGCCTAAAACAAAGTTTTTTTTTAATACAACTTTTATGAAATCCTTTATATTATATCAAAAATTCTGGGCATTTATGCAGAATCACAGTTATGCTGTAACCAACAACATAAATCTAAGTCAGAAAGAAGGATCTTAATGAGTTCAGTGATCAAGTTCAAATGATGATTGTCATAATATAACCAACAGCATCAGATCACTTAATTCTTTGTTCATCTGGCAGTTATAACTCAGATACAGCAGACAAACTAAATCTAAAGTAAACATATAAGGGTCAAGAGCCCAACTAAAGCAAACAATGATCGCCATAATGGTGGCTTACAATTTGTGATTTTCTCCTTCAGTGATTCTGCTTGTTACCATCAGGTGTCTTCAATAATGATCAATCATCACTCAATTAATCACTTCATTATCTCATTAACATCAACACTCTTGAGTGTTCATATACACTCCCAGGAGTGTTAATTTAACACTGGAGTTTTTGCTGTGTACAAAGAGCCGTAGGTAACTGACAAGCTGAGCCATATCGCATTAATTATCGCTGGCGATACGTCCGCGATATTGATGCGATATGGCTCAGCTTGTCAGTTAACTACGGCTCTTTGTAGTAAATGCCGCTCCATCTGAAAGCAGGTGATGGCGATTTACTACTAATCAAGGAACCGGCTTTACTGATGAGATGCGCATAACAATATCGTGCGATATATCGCCCAGCCCTAGTCTGAAGTCAGTTGTAGTTCTTGTGTTTCTGCTCGTCTCTTTTTCTGTTCACTTCTTTCGTTCAGTGATTCTGCTTGTTAACAGGCTTATTAAGGCTGAGATGACTCCATATTTAATATACAGGTTTTGTGGCTCAGATAAGGTCCAGTTCTGGTTTATTTCTTTGCTCTTGGCTGACATGTGGCCAGAGGTGTAAAGTCCAGGTTCAGAAAGTAAAAGTTCTCCTCAGTATTTTGTTCCAATCACCTGGATTTGCTAATTCAGACAGGAGACAGAACTAATTAGTGAAATCAGCTGACTGAGTTTATGGGTGGAATAAACATATGGCAGGACTTCTACTTTCTGGACTATACACCTCTGATCAACTCTGAACATTAGAAAACAAGCACCTAAAAAGTCACATAAAAACAGCAGAAAAATAAAATAGTAAGAATAAAGGAAATTAACAACAAAATTAACCTCATTATTTATTCATTCAGCAATGCATGATGGGAGCCATGAATCAGTTTTGATTGGTGGTGCCCAGAATGCACTGCAACATGCTTTATAATTGTCACCATTGTTGAGATTCACAGGCTGATTCTCGATGTGTATGTGTCAAAATGTAAAAAAAAATAAAAAAAAAAACTTTTGTTTCAGAGTAACTTAAAGAAATCCATTGGATTATATTGAAAACTCTAAAAAAATATATTATGCTATGCAAGAACAGTGCTGTTATAATCAATAAATTAAATCTAATTCAGAGATTAGGCTCTAAATGAGTTCAGTGATTCAGGCAAAAAAATATGTTAAAACACAACCAACACCATCAAATCACTTTTTCTCTTTGTTCATCTGGCTGTTATGAATGCTCAAACTAAATCTAAAGTTAAAATGTAAGGGTCAAGAGCACAACTAAAGCAGACACTGATCACCATAATGGTGACTTATTTTTTTTTATTTTCTCCTTCAGTGATTCTGCTTGTTAACATCAGGTGTCTTCAATAATGCTCATTCATCACTCAATTAATCACAAAATTATCTCATTAACTTTAACACTGCTTCAGTTAAATAAGGTTTGTTCATAACTTTGAGAGAACCTTTCAGGTTTCTTTTAACCTTTTCTTTCCTTTTCTCACCACTCTGAGAGTGTGGATTATATAAACACTGAGCAGTGTAATTTAACACTGGGGATTTTGCTGTGTCCATAGAATTTACATGTTGACTTTGAACATTAAATACCAGATAAAATAATGTATACTATAATGCAGTGGTTCCCAAACCTGTCCTGACGGACCCCCAACACTGCATGTTTTCTTTGTCTCCCTAATCAAACACACCTGATTCAACTCATCAGCTCATTAACCCATGTGATAATGAGCTGATGAGTTGAATCAGGTGTGTTTGATTAGGGAGACAAAGAAAACGTGCAGTGTTGGGGGTCCTTCAGGACAGGTTTGGGAACCACTGCTATAATGTATTTGCTGTATAATTTATATAATTGTATATTTGATATAATTGTATATTTTCAATTGTATAAAAAAAAAAAAAAAGGTTAACTTAGAAGATATTTGATACCCCTGCCTTTTTAAGTTTAAAATATATAATAATTACATTTATTACACATATTTTTCACAAACTCATGAACTAGTTGTTTTTGTTTTGTAAAATAATTGTATTTATATATTCAATATTGGTTTACATTCCATATCCAGTGCGCTGTACCTTATAGATCAGCTGATGCATTTTACGCCATCCAATATCATCATCAGTGGTATGATTACTGTTAATTATATCGATGAGATCCCACTCTCCCTGGCTCTGAAAGATCTCTTTCGACTTGTTAATAATATGATTTTTATCAAAAATTTCATCAGACAAGGTATACATTTCAATCTCCTGATCTGTGGGAACAGACATGAATATTTTATTATTTTATATTTTAATATAAGTCAAATAGTTCAGAAGAATAAATCATGTTATCTTGTGTTTGTTTGTCTAAACTGATTCATGTGTTTCAGATGTACCTGAATACGCTGTAGACTGAAGTGTTATAGTGCAGTTTTGGGTGTCGAAGGGAAACCTGTAGAGATCCATCTTACAGGCCGTGGTCAGAGCTAAAACATCAGATGAGACTGTAAAGCCGGAACTGAGCAACAGCACATATGGAGACTCCTTTGTTCCAAACTCTGTCTTGATGCTAAATGGATAAAATATAAATTAGCACTGATTATTATGATGATGATGATGATTGGACATGATGATTGGAGACAGCAATTATTCAAATCAAATGTAAATGCAAAATAAATTCCCACATAGCAAAATAGTTTCAGCCCAGATCCGGCCCACATCTGGCACTTGAGGAATACTGATCTGGCCCACATGCAGTGTGGAATGACGGCCCTTGGGCTTCTGTTTGCCAGATCTGGGCCACAAGCAGGCCATAACAATGCCACATGTCAGCCAAGAGCAAAGAAATAAACCAGGGGTGCGTTTCCCGAAAGCATCGTTAGCCAACTATGGTCGCAAGTTCCGTCGTTATCAGCATAGTTCAACGATTTGGTGTTTCCCGAAACCATCGTTCCAACGAACGTTCGCAAACAGCATCGCAAACTTGTGTGGTTGGAACGACAGCTCTCGAGCTGTGGTTAGAAGCATAGTTTCTAGTTTACATGAGATGTAGACTGAATAAATCCTTATCTTTAGCAAAATAAGCAAGCTGACATTCAGTACATTCAGTACAACCCGTGTTATTTATTTAGAATACATACAAATGTAATTTACGTCTTTTAGTTTGTCAAGAGATTTAAAGCACCGTTTTTGAAGACTGCGCATGTGCGAACGTGCATTGTACTATGGTAGTTAAGCAGCGAGCTATATAGTTGTACGGGAAACGCACCCCTGAACTGGACCTTATCTGAGCCACAAAATCTGTGTGTATTAAATATGGAGTCATCTCAGCCTTAATAAGCCTGTTAACGAGCAGAATCACTAAAAGGAAAGAAGAGAACAGAAAAAGAGACGAGCAGAAACACAAGAACTACAACTAACTTCAGCCACAGTCTTAGATGAAATCAACTGAAGAGAAAAGAAGACATTAAATCTGTGAAGATCTCAGCAGAGGAGGATTAAACAACTCCATAAACAGCATTACCAGCTTCACTTATTACTAACCAGACTGACTTTATTTCTGTCAGACGTATATGTCAGAATATACAGGGTAATATTGAAAGCACATCCACAGTTGCAACAGAGCAAGTTGAAAATATGGTAACATTTCTTAAATTGGTGTTGGCGTTTAAAATAATAAAGAAAAGTGTGTCAAGGTACCTGATATATTAGTATGTACATGTGAATAAAGTGCATAGTCATTCCACAAGAGGAAGTAGCACTGACATCTATCCTTGTAGATTTAAGAGTTTAATGGGGATGAATTTCTTTCTATATAGTATTGGTAGCATATAACTAGATAGTACAAAGGGATGCATGCAGGTAAGAAAAACTGGAATATGGCATATTGTAACATATTTTAACCCGATTTTCATTTTCGTTTTCAAGAACATATTTTTTTCTCTGTGCTTTTGTATGTAAGGGATTATTCAGATCATAAAAAAATCATTAATCCAAGGCACTCGAATATTATTAAAAATATATAGAAAGCCTTTATTTCATCATGGCGTTAATATTTTAAAATCAGGTGACAAGTACTTGCACAACTATGCGTTGCGGCTAATGAGCCTTTGTCAGGGTGTGTGACCAAAGCCCCTTTCACACAGAGATTCCGGAAAATACACGGATAAAGTGACCCAAGATTTGACCCGGGTTCGTTTGATTTAGGTTCATTCACACTGCCAGTGATTTTCCGGAATCAGAGCGTGCGTTCACACACAACCCGTAAAAATCCCGTAAAGACACGTGACATCGATGTGACTTGTAATGTCTTAGCAGCGTCTTAAGTTTGCTTATGAGCTGCGATTTGTGCACCCACGCGAAACCATGCTTGTGCATTTTTTTTTTCTCTGATTCGATCATAAACTTGCGCATTACGTACCGTTTCACAGCTGGTGAACGATCCCGCGCTTCAGCGTCATCACTACATTATTACGGCTTTTGTTCACACAGCGCGCGTTCCTGCTGCGTCACGTGATTGTTGCGGTGCGTTCAAATACAGATATTTATTTTTAAAAAGACAAGTTATTTCGAGTCATTTACCTCAAGTCCGAGTCAAGTCTCAAGTCATGAATATCAAGTCAAAGTCAAGTCAAGTTTTTTATTAATATTTGTCAAGCAAGTCTCAAGTCCTAAAATTTGCGACTTAAGTCTGACTCGAGTCAAGTCATATGACTCGAGTCCCCCATCTCTGCTATATGCTATAGCCTGGAATAATTCACCTTGTTGTATAAAGCAGATAAAAGTCGAAAGTGTTTTTAGAAAGGAAGTTAAAAAATAGCTTTTTTATCGTTAATTTAAAAGTGTTGTAGAGTGAGATGCTGAACATGATGGGGGTTTCCCTTCATATACACAGCAAAATCCCCAGTGTTAAATTAACACTCCTCAGTGTTTATATGTGTCCACACTACAGGGTGTTAAAAATTAACACTGAAGCAGTGTTGAAGTTAATGAGTTAATTAAGTTAACACTGAAGCAGTGTTGAAGTTAATGAGATAATTAAGTTAACACTGAAGCAGTGTTGAAGTTAATGCGATAATTAAGTGATTAATTAAGTGATGATTGAGCATTAGTGGTGACACCTGATGATAACAAGCAGACTCACTGAAGGAAAGAGAAACAAGAACAGAAAAGAGAAACACAAGAACTACTGACTTCGAGCCATTATTGCACTTATTATTTTACCAGTTTGACTTTATTTCTGTCATACATCTACACACGTTCTTATTTAGATTTAACAGAAGTTTAGATGGTAATGTTTTATGGAATGTTTCGTTTCATGTCACCATTATGGTGACCAGTGGTTGCTTTAGTTGGGCTCTTGACCCTTTACTTTTTAACATTAGTATTTCTCTGGCTGTTCCAACTCTGTGCTTATAGAGCATATGTGTTGTGGTAAGAGAAACTATGATTTGGGATGTGTTTCCTGACAACATCGCAAGTCTAATTTGATCGTATAGACCATTTGTTACAGTTGGTCTGCAATCAAGTTAAGTTTAAGATGCTTTTGGAAATTCAGCCCTGGTTATGTTTCAATGATGTCACCCAGCATTATAAACTGATTATCTAATTATTTTATTAATTTTTAACTACAATAATTACTTCCAGCAATGTTTTAAAGATCTGAAAGATTTAAAATCACACACAGACATCAAGATTCTACATATGAATCTCAACAATGGTGACAATCAAACAAATGCTTAATGTTGCAATGCATGATGGGAGCCACCAATCAGAACGCATCAATGGCTGACATCATGCATTGCAGCATGAATAAATTATGCAGCTGAATTGTCCTGTAATTTTCATTGTTTTTTCTGTTGGCTTTTATTTTGCTATTGTTTTGTTCTGTGGTGTTCAGAGTTGATCTGTTCGTCACTAGTTTGTTTATTGTCACCATTGTTGAGATTCATATGCTGATTATTGATGTCTGTGTGTTTAAACACAATAACTTCTTTGCTCAAAGTATTTTCAAAATTTTTCATATTGCTGTTGGATCTCAAACTGTAGAATCTCAGAGCTACAATCACCAATACTAAAACAAGACATCAAGCATATAGTCAAAAATTTAGACTCTGAATTACATCAGTGAATCAGGATACTACATGATAATGTTTTTATCATCAAAACATATTGTGAGCAGGTCATGTTTTCTCTTGCAGGAACAAATGTGCTTTATAAACACAGAGTTGTAGCAACCAGAGAAAAACTAATATTAAAAAATGAAAAGTGTCAAGAGCCCAACTAAAGCAAACACTGACCACCATAATGGTAACTTGAAAAGAAAATTTCCATAAAATATTACCGTCTAAACTTCTGTTGAATCTCAAGAACTTTTGTCGATGTATGACAGAAATAAAGTGGTAAAACTGGTAATAATAAGTGCAACAATGTGTAATGACTCGAAGTCAGTTGTAGTTTTTGTGTTTCTCTTTTTTGTGTTATTGTTTTTTCTCTTTCCTTCAGTGATTCTGCTTATTAACATCAGGTGTCACGACTAATGGCCAATCATCACTTAATTAATCACTTAATTATCTCATTAACTTCAACACTGCTTCAGTGTTAACTTAATTATCTCATTAACTTCAACACTGCTTCAGTGTTAATTTTAACACCCTGTAGTGTGGACACATATAAACACTGAGGAGTGTTAATTTAACACTGGGGATTTTGCTGTGTATGATCTGTTCTTACATTTTGTAAACTTAGAGGACCACAATGGAAATAAGCCTTGGGCTTTTCTGTGTATATTATTCTCAACAGTTTTTTGCTGAATATCAAGCTGTAGAATCACAGATATATGATTATACAGCATGTTATACAGTAGCAGATATACATTTTAAACACCCTTAAATTCAAATCTTACACAGCAAAATCCCCAGTGTTAAATTAACACTCCTCAGTGTTTATATGTGTCCACACTACAGGGTGTTAAAATTAACACTGAATCAGTGTTGAAGTTAATGAGATAATTAAGTTAACACTGAAGCAGTGTTGAAGTTAATGAGATAATTAAGTGATTAATTAAGTGATGATTGGCCATTAGTGGTGACACCTGATGTTAATAAGCAGAATCACTGAAGGAAAGAGAAAAAACAATAACACAAAAAAGAGAAACACAAAAACTACAACTGACTTCGAGTCATTACACATTGTTGCACTTATTATTACCAGTTTTACCACTTTATTTCTGTCATACATCGACAAAAGTTCTTGAGATTCAACAGAAGTTTAGACGGTAATATTTTATGGAAATTTTCTTTTCAAGTTACCATTATGGTGGTCAGTGTTTGCTTTAGTTGGGCTCTTGACACTTTTCATTTTTTAATATTAGTTTTTCTCTGGTTGCTACAACTCTGTGTTTATAAAGCACATTTGTTCCTGCAAGAGAAAACATGACCTGCTCACAATATGTTTTGATGATAAAAACATTATCATGTAGTATCCTGATTCACTGATGTAATTCAGAGTCTAAATTTTTGACTATATTCTTGATGTCTTGTTTTAGTATTGATGATTGTAGCTCTGAGATTCTACAGTTTGAGATCCAACAGCAATATGAAAAATTTTGAAAATACTTTGAGCAAAGAAGTTATTGTGTTTAAACACACAGACATCAATAATCAGCATATGAATCTCAACAATGGTGACAAAAAACAAACTAGTGACGAACAGATCAACTCTGAACACCACAAAACAAGCTACTAAAGTCAGAACAAAACAATAGCAAAATAAAAGCACACAGAAAAAACAATGAAAATTACAGGACAATTCAGCTGCATAATTTATTCATGCTGCAATGCATGAGGTCAGCCATTGATGCGTTCTGATTGGTGGCTCCCATCATGCATTGCAACATTAAGCATTTGTTTGATTGTCACCATTGTTGAGATTCATATGTAGAATCTTGATGTCTGTGTGTGATTTTAAATCTTTCAGATCTTTAAAACATTGCTGGAAGTAATTATTGTAGTTAAAAATTAATAAAATAATTAGATAATCAGTTTATAATGCTGGGTGACATTATTGAATCAGGTCACTAATAATTTCATCATTGAAACATAACCAGGGCTGAATTTCCAAAAGCATCTTAAACTTAACTTGATTGCAGACCAACTGCAACAAATGGTCTATACGATCAAATTAGGCTTGCGATGTTGTCAGGAAACACATCCCAAATCATAGTTTCTCTTACCACAACACATATGCTCTATAAGCACAGAGTTGGAACAGCCAGAGAAATACTAATGTTAAAAAGTAAAGGGTCAAGAGCCCAACTAAAGCAACCACTGGTCACCATAATGGTGACATGAAACGAAACATTCCATAAAACATTACCATCTAAACTTCTGTTAAATCTAAATAAGACCGTGTGTAGATGTATGACAGAAATAAAGTCAAACTGGTAAAATAATAAGTGCAATAATGGCTCGAAGTCAGTAGTTCTTGTGTTTCTCTTTTTTGTTCTTGTTTCTCTTTCCTTCAGTGAGTCTGCTTGTTATCATCAGGTGTCACCACTAATGCTCAATCATCACTTAATTAATCACTTAATTATCGCATTAACTTCAACACTGCTTCAGTGTTAACTTAATTATCTCATTAACTTCAACACTGCTTCAGTGTTAACTTAATTAACTCATTAACTTCAACACTGCTTCAGTGTTAATTTTTAACACCCTGTAGTGTGGACACATATAAACACTGAGGAGTGTTAATTTAACACTGGGGATTTTGCTGTGTACACATAGTATAAGATCAGTGAAACAGAAATTAGTTACAGCAGTCAGCTGCCATAATAATCTTTCTTATTGTTTTTTAAATCAAGGGTCAAGAGTCCAACTAAAGCAAACCCTATAATGGTGAATACAAACTTTATTATTTTCAATAAAACATCAAAAACTAAATCTCTGTTAATTCTCAACAATAACTTTTGTACATGTATGAAATAAATAATGTTAAACTGGTTTGAAAACTGGTTTCACACTCAGTGTGGCTGGAAGTCAGTTGTAGTTTCTCTTTTTACTGTTCTTGTCATTTAGTGATTCTGCTCATCAGGTGTTCATCAGTGTCTGAATTCACTCACCACTTTTCATTCACTCTGTCAACTGGACTATATTAGTGAACTAATGTAGGGAATAGTGAATGAGGGTATAAGGTGTGATTGGGAAAACAGCTTCTGAGTGTCTATTTTTAGCGCTGTTAATTCACAGTATTCCTGTAGTCTATTTTTGTTTCCTACAGTATATTACTGTTTTAATGGAAAATGGTATGATATTGTCAGAATTTGGCCTTTTTTTTACAGAAAGGGTTAACAGTGTATAAACAAAGCCTTTAAATCCTTAATTTTTTTTTTCTTTTTATACCTTTCCATTATGCCAATGTCTGGAGTCCAAAACATATTTTTGGGGGCTGCAAATGTGTCAATTTGACAAAAATCGGCTGGGTTCCACGTCATATTCAAATTTGGCCACAACTGGAAAGTTAAATGAAGTTCATAATGATTATAAGACAGATGTATGCTTATAAGATGTAATGTATGCTTGAAAATTAAATAAAACCTCTGATCATTTTACAATATTCTGTAAATTGAGTAAAACTTTGTGAAATAAGAATGAAATAGGTTTTTAAAACACTTACAGTTATCATTTTGACCTGTGTTGAGAGACTCTGGGCTTTTTCATTCTGTAGATAAAAAGATGTGTTGAGAGATGATACTACAACTACTTGACATCCCATGATGACTTGAATGAGAAGATAATCATGCTGGACTCATACCACACTGGTGATGGAGGACACATATATGTCCACATAAGTGTTTGCAGGCCTGTTGCCATAGTAGGAGTTGTACTTGTAGTTGTTCATCAGGGGCCACATTCTGTCATTCTGAGTGGTATTGTCTTCTAAGCCGAGATATTTCCAAAGGTTAATTCTAGCATCACCATATTGTGTTGAATCGCAGGCCTCAGCATCTGACACCCGCCCTGTGTGTATGAGACATTCAGAAACACAGAAAATATGTGACCCCGCCTGTGAAACCCCGGCTAAAGTAGCAGAATCGAATTATGAGTTAACGAGCGTCAAAGTAGTCATAGCCATAAATGACAAAAATAGGCCATGTGTGTTTATTGCTGTAAATGATAGATTATACTAATGGTTTTGAGATGCAATACTTACATTTTCATTTATAACATGATAAATACTGAAATTAATGATTTTATTGACACTACGTTATACTTTTGCGAAAAAAAGAGAGAGAAAAAAAAAGGGCTTAGGGCTTCCTAAACATTGATTTCAACAACACTGCTGATTCTTATATCATTCGGTTCAGGAACTTCTTTTCTGTGTCTTTTCTATTAGAAAGAGTAAAAACAGACTTTAATATCAATCCGCGAGCGGCAATCAGGTCAACACAATGAAAAAAAAAGAGATTTAAGCCGGGTTTAGATGTCTGTGATGATTTTTTCTTGTCATAACCAATAGTTTAAGAACTGCTTATTTGTTTTGTAGCTCAGTATTCTGCCAATAATATTAAACTTATTTTAAGGAAATTTTTGGCCTGCTACGTGTTATTTGCTGGATGGTAATGCGTTGTTTTGACATCTGACATGGCGACACCGAAGTATGAGCAGGAACGGAAAATAGCTGCTTGCTTAAAATATCTTATTTTGTGTTCAGCAGAAGAAAGAAACTCATACAGGTTTGGAACAACATCAGGGTGAGTAAATGATGACAGAATTGTAGTTTTTGGGTAAACTATCCCTTGAATTTTTTTACTCCAGATTTACTCAATGTTACACCGTGGGCCAGTAAGAGAATGATCATTTCAGAGAATGAGAAATATTATGTTATTTTATTGATATATTATTGACATTTTTTTTCACTGATATTACATTTTACTAATAAAGTTATACAAATCATTCCACTGAAGTGACATGGTAATTGTTGCTACGATCAAGCTCTTGTGGTACACCCATTCGTTACAATGTTTTTATGCTTGTAGCTTTTTGGACATGCACATCATAATAAATAGACCTGTTTTACAAAACTTTAAGAATTTTTCCACTGATGTGTCATATATCACTAAAAAGGGGAGAATCTCAGCTTTAATGTGTTATATGGCACATATGCAGGATAACTATGGATCAAATGTGTTGCAGTTTTAACAAATAACCTATTTTTAAATTGGAATTTCTCAAAAATATGATTTTCTGAGCCCGAATTTTAGCAAATCTTTGACATGGCCTTACTCAGTCAATATTAAAGATATCAAGGTTATATTTTCACAGAATGTTCTTTACATTGTGTAGGATGATTTTATATAGAAAACATTGAATCACAAAAAAAATGACTTTAGCTGGGTTTTCACAGGCAGGGTCACATATATTCTCCAAGCATGCATGAAAGAGAATTTCATGTTTAAACATTTATCCTTCTTCATTTCATACTCTTGTCAGACAAACACATTATTAAGACTATTGCTCTTAGCGAGTCATCGAAATGTTCTTGATATTTACACAAATAAGAAGTGACTCTACACAGCAAAAACCCCAGTGTTAAATTAACCCTCCTCAGAGCACTGGCATAGCCAGAAAAGAGTTTTTGGGTGTGCATAAGAAAAACTGGGTGTGCCACATTTACTGTCAGATTAATGTGTAAAAAACCCAGACTCCGTGCCCAGACATGGAAACTAGCATATCACTACCTTTACAGAATAACTGGGTTGATGACGTGTAAAACTATACTCAGGCTCGCGCACATAGCCATAATATAGCCTATATAAAATATAACTCAGGGCTCGACATTAAGCCTTCTCATGTCGGTCATTCACTTGTCCAAGTAAAAAAAATAGCTTGTCCAGATTTATTTTTATTTTTATTTTATTTTGTGTGTTGTAAATATAATTTATTCTGAAGCAATATTCTCATCAGTCAGCTTTGACATATTTAAATCTACATATTTATAATATTTTCACCTTTATAAAGAGCATTTTCTTTAATCGTTTTAAATATATGCTTCATCTTTCAATTTAAATTCTTAAATTTGATCAATAAATGTAATTAAAATAATAATAAGACACTATATTGCTGTTACACAGTAAATTCCCCGGTGTTTATATGGGAACCACCAGCAGAGTGTTAAAAGTAACACTGAAGCAGTGTTAGAGTTAATGAGATAATTAAGTTATTAATTGAGTGACGATTGAGCATTGAAGACACCTGATGATAACAAGCAGAATCACTGAAGAAAAGAGAAACACAAGAACTACAACTGACTTCCGGAGATGAAATCAACTGAAGATAAAAGACGAAATAAAATCTCTGAAGATCTCAGCAGAAGAGGATTAAACAACTCCACAAACAGCATTACCACCTTCACTTATTACTAACTAGTTATTGAGAATTAATAGAGGTGTAGATGTTGATGTTTTATTGGAAATAATATATTTTAGTAAAATCACCATTATGGTGATCAGTGTTTGCTTTAGTTGGCTAGTTTGAATTTTGGCTTTGTTATGCAAGTTTGTGGTCTTTGCAACAGTGTTTAACAAAACACATAATTTTGTTACAAAGGATGCCAGAAACAAAGATGATCAAGTGATGTAGTTTTAACCATCATGAAGTAGAATTATTCACTAATCACATAGATTAGCAAAAATGATTAGTTGTTATTAAGAGGAAAAAAATTTTCACCAATGATAATTTCTTGCCACAGAACAGACATTCTGAATTATGATTTTATTTTTGCACATTGTAGAGGAAATTATTTAAGACGCACACAGACATCAAGAATTAGCATATGAATCTCAACAATGGTGACATGCAGCATTGCATGCTGGGAACCACCATATTATAAAACTAATGGCTCCCAGCATGCATTGCAGCATGAAGCATGTCACCATTGTAGTGACTCATAAGCTGATTCTTGATGTTAGTGTGTGTTTGTTTTGCTACGGTTTATTTTCTCTCAGTGTATTTAGAAGTTAAAATTCAGAATGTTTGATCTTTGGCAAAAAATATATATATATATATATATATTGATGGTGAAAATCTGTTAATAACAAGTTATTTCTTTTGGTCAGTTATGACATTTGTCAAACAATAATGTTTTTTTCAAATTCTTAATGGTGATGAAATATATATCATACCTTTGTGTATGGTTTCCTTTGCAACAAATTATGTGTTTTAGTAAACACTGTTACAAAGACAACAACTACCTTAAAGGGGTCATATAATGCCATTTTTGTACAAGCTAATATGATTCTTTAGGGTCTAAATTAAAAGTTTGTAATATACTTTAATTAAAAATTATCATTAGTATTGTAAGAAAACACTAATTTTACCTGGTCAAAAACAGCTCTGTTTTCAGCACGCCGTTTCAGTGCATGTGTCTTTAAATGATAATGAGCTTTGCTCACCCCGCCCCTCTGTTCTGTGCGTACACCGTTTGTAACACAATAACCACGCGTTGTTCATTATAAACGTGGGATTATGAATTATATTGAGAACGTCGTACATAGAAAACATGCTGTAATGTACCCTGAGTGTAAACCTTAGATGCATTCATCGTGAAGCCTGCAGCAAGGTTTGCAAATTTCGCAAAGATTAATATAAATACTAATATAAAGGTTAATAAAACATTACACTCACATCTTCTGGAGGTTCAGCAGTAACACGTTGGTACCGATCCGTTTTTTCTCGTTTGTAAAGCTGTCTGGTGTGAAATGATTCGCGTAAACATGAAAGCATGGACGATCGTGGGGAATCCCCGTGAGGGAATCCCTGCGTCAATCCTTTGGGCATATCGCTTTAAAAACCAAACTCAGCCACTGCATCTATAACGGCTCAGATTTAGGAACATCCAAATGACTGCTGTGTTCCTTATTACATCTAAGAACAGAACACCACAATCGCGTAGACGCCATTCTACTCCAGCATATCAACAATGGCGGACTACTATGACGACGGCTGTCACAGCTTGCTCAGGGCGGGTCTTGTGTTGAAGCACGGCTGTCAATCACAATCGCGGGAGGGGCATACGATCTTATGACGTCACAATATCGAACGGCTTGATTTCATAGATGGTCAAACATATAAGGAGATTAAAACAAAACCACTGGATGGATTTTAATCATGATAGGATGGTTGTGTACAGGCACTGCCAACAGACATTTCAGTGCAATCAACTTGTAAAAGTGCATGTACCATTATATGACCCTTTTAAAAATATATATATAAATTGTCAAACCACCAAACTAGAGGAAACACGGATCACCATAATGGTAACCACACATTTTAAATAAAACTTCAACATCTAAAAATTTGTCTATTCTCAAAAAGAACTTCTGTAGATGAATGACAGAAATAAGGTCAAACTGGTTTGTAATAAGAGAGATTTCATGTCTTTTCAGTTGATTTCATCTAAGGCTGTGTCTGGAAGTCAGTTGTAGTTCTTTTGTTTCTCTTCAGTGATTCTGCTTGTTATCATCAGGTGTCTTCAATAATCGAACAATCAACACTCAATTAATTACTTAATTATCTAATGTAACTCAGTGTTGCTTCAGTGTTACTTTTAACACCCTGCTGGTGGTTCCCATATAAACACAGAGCAGTGTTAATTTAACACCGGGGAATTTACTGTGTACCAATCAAATTAAATAATTTACAGTTAAAAATTACAACTGCATTAAATAATGTTATGAGATTGTTTTCAATATTTTTTGAAAATACAAATATGAAATATTGGAAAGAATGATACTTTTAAACACGAAACTAAACCACAAATAGGAGGTAAACCATTTTAATGAGTGAGTCATTGAGCCATTTATTCAAATGATTCGTTCGAACTAATGATTCGTTCAGGAATGAGGCAGTTGTTTAATGGGTCATTGAATCTTTAACTTAACCGATTCGTTCAAAACGCTGAATCATTCAGTAAGGAAAACACGATTATGTGTTACTGTGAGATGCGTATATGCGAACAATTTTTTGCTCCTCAAATAGAATATAGAAATAGAAATAGTCTAAAATGTAAGTGACTTAATATTAATTACTTGTTTATTGAACTGACATATGAAATCAGTGTCACATTTTCAATCGTGATTGTATTCAGCACTCCTGGTCGGTATTAATTTTTACCGCTGTATGTTCATTGAGTTTATTTGAGTGAGCTGGGCTCATTTGTTTCCATTTCTCATCATGAGGCGCGAGCCTGAACAAGCCTTGTTACCGTCATGACAATGACAATAATTGTTGTTAATGTTTCTGTTTTTTTAATTTTAATATAGTTTTCTTCTATGAGCATTAAAAAAAAAAAATCCTTGTTACCGTCAGACAGTCCGCGGCTGTTTGCTGATTGGACAGTCCGAATGTCAGCAGATTATTTTTTTACGATAATAATAATATTATCAATTATTATTATTCGATAATACCCCTCCTTGAACTGCCACCTTACCGTGGTGGAGGGGTTAGAGTACCAGAACGATCCTAGGAGCTATGTGGTCCAGGGCTATATGCCCCTTGTAGGGTCTCCCAAGAAAAACAGGTCCTAGGTGACGGGTCAGACTAAGAGCGGTTCATAAACCCTTTATGATGGAATTTAAAACAAGGACCGTGACGTCGCCCGACATGGCGCAGCCAGGGCCCGACCCTGGAGCGAGGCCCGGGGTTGGGGCTCCTATGCGAGCGCCTGGTGGCCGGGCCTCCCCCCATGGAGTCCGGTTGGGCTCTGCCTGAAAGAGCGGCCGCCCTCCCTTGGGCTCACCACCTGCAGGATGGACCGTAAGGGGCCGGTGCAAAGTGAATCGGGCGGCAGTCGAAGGCGGGGGCCTCGTCAACCCCATCCCTGGACACGGAAACTAGCTCTAGGGACGTGGAACGTCACCTCGCTGGCGGGGAAGGAGACTGAGATTGTGAAGGTTGAGAGGTACCGACTAGAGATAGTAGGGATCACCTCCACGCACGGCTTGGGCTCTGGAACCACACTCCTTGAGAGAGGATGGACTCTTTACCACTCTGGAGTTGCCCATGATGAGAGGCGGCGGGCTGGTGTGGGTTTGCTTATAGCCCCCCAGCTCAGCCGCCATGTGTTGGAGTTCAACCCGGTGAACGAGAGGGTCGGTTCCCTGTGCCTTCGGGTCAGGGATTGGTCTCTCACTGTCGTGTGCGCCTACGGGTCGAACAAGCCCCTGCAGAATGGCAGTGCAGAGTACCCGGCCCTCTTGGAGTCTCTGGGAGGGGTGCTGGAAAGTGCTCCAACTTGGGACTCCGTCGTTCTACTGGGGGACTTCAACGCCCACGTGGGCAATGACAGTGACACCTGGAGGGGCGTGATTGGGAGGAACGGCCCCCCTTATCTGAACCCGAGCGGTGTACTGTTATTGGACTTCTGTGCTAGTTACAGCTCGTCCATAACGAACACCATATTCAAGCATAAGGGTGTCCATCAGTGCACATGGCACCAGGACACCCTAGGCCAGAGGTCGATGATCGACTTTGTGGTCATTTCATCCACCCTCCGGCCATATGTCTTGGACACTCGGGTGAAGAGAGGGGCGGAGCTGTCAACGGATCACCACCTGGTGGTGAGTTGGATCTGATGGTGGGGGAGGAAGCTGGACAGACCTGGCAGACCCAAACGGTCTGTTGGGAATGTTTGGCCGAGTCCCCTGTCAGAGAAATCTTCAACTTCCACCTCCGGCGGAGCTTCAACCGGATCCCGAGGGAGTCTGGAGATATTGAGTCCGAGTGGACCATCTTCTCCACCTCCATTATCGACGTGGCCGCTTGGAGCTGTGGCCGTAAGGTCTCCGGTGCCTGTCGGGGCAGCAATCCCCAAACCCGGTGGTGGACACCGGAAGTAAGGGATGCCGTCAAGCTGAAGAAGGAGTCCTATTGGGCCTGGTTGGCTTGTGGCACTCCTGTGGCAGCTGACGGGTACCGGCAGGCCAAGCAGTGGGTGTGGAGGCAAAAAAATCAGGCCTGGGTGGAGTTCGATGAGGCCATGGAGAAGGACTACCGGTTGGCCTTGAAGAGATTCTGGCAAACCGTCTGGCGCCTCAGGAGAGGGAAGCAGTGCCCTACCAACACCGTTTACAGTGGAGGTGGGCAGCTGTTGACCTCAACTGGGGATGTCGTCGGAAATCCCACCGACACGTCTTCCATTGAGGAAGCAGAGGCTGAGGGCTCGGAGGTGGACTCGTCGATCACCCAAGCTGAAGTCACAGAGGTAGTCAAGAAGCTCCTCGGTGGCAAGGCACCGGGGGTGGATGAGATCCGCCCTGAGTACCTCAAGTCTCTGGATGTTGTGGGACTGTCTTGGCTGACACACCTCTGCAACATAGCGTGGCGGTTGGGGACAGTACCTTTGGGCTGGCAGACCGGGGTGGTGGTCCCTCTTTTTAAGAAGAGGGTGTGTTCTGAGGGTGTGTTCCAATTATAGGGGGATCACACATCTCAGCCTCCCCGGGAAAGTCTATGCCAGGGTACTGGAGAGGAGAATACGGCCGATAGTAGAACCTTGGATTCAGGAGGAACAGTGCGGTTTTCGTCCCGGTCGTGGAACACTGGAACAGCTCTATACCCTCTCCAGGGTGCTGGAGGGTTCATGGGAGTTTGCCCAACCAGTCCACATGTGCTTTGTGGATTTGGAGAAGGCATTCGACTGTGTCCCTCGCGGCGTCCTGTGGAGGGTGCTCTGGGAGTATGGGGCCCAGGGCCCTTTGCTAAGGGCTGTCCAGTCCCTGAACGACCGGAGCAGGAACTTGGTTCGCATTGCCGGCAGTAAGTCAGACTTGTTCCCAGTGCATGTTTGACTCCGGCAGGGCTGCCCTTTGTCACCGGTTCTGTTCATAATTTTTATGGACTGAATTTCTAGGTGCAGCCAGAGGCCGGAGGGTGTCAGGTTTGGGGACCACACGATTTCGTCTCTGCTTTTTGCGGATGATGTTGTCGTGTTGGCCCCATCAGACCAGGACCTTCAGCATGCCCTGGGATGGTTTGCAGCCGAGTGCGAAGCGGCTGGGATGAGAATCAGCACCTCCGAATCCGAGGCCATGGTTCTCAGTCGGAAAAGGGTGGCTTGCCCACTTCAGGTTGGTGGAGAGTTCCTGATTCAAGTGGAGGAGTTCAAGTATCTTGGGGTCTTGTTCACGAGTGAGGGAAGGATGGAACGGGAGATTGACAGACGGATCGGTGCAGCTTCTGCAGTAATGCGGTCGATGTACCGGTCTGACGTGGTGAAGAAAGAGCTGAGCTGCAAGGCGAAGCTCTCGATTTACCTGTCAATCTACGTTCCTACTCTCACCTATGGTCATGAGCTGTGGGTCATGACCGAAAGGACAAGATCCTGGCCGAAATGAGCTTTCTCCACAGGGTGTCTGGGCGATCCCTTAGAGATAGGATGAGGAGCTCGGTCACTCGATAGGAGCTCAGAGTAGAGCCGCTGCTCCTCCATATCGACAGGGGCCAGCTGAGGTGGCTCGGGCATCTGTTCCGGATGTCTCCTGGACGCCTTCCCGGGAAGGTGTTCCGGGCGCATCCCACCAGTAGGAGACCACGGGGAAGACCTAGGACATGCTGGAGGGATTATGTCTCTATTATGACGCCGAACGCCTCGGTGTCCCCCCAGAAGAGCTGGAGGAAGTGTCTGGGGAAAGAACTTAGCTTTCGATCATTTTAGATGACACAGGTTCAAATCCTGAACAAACATGAACTACTGTCATTTTTATATTATTAATGCATTTTATATTATAAATGCAGAGAGATTTGTCTAGTTCTAAAACTCTGTTACACCGTATCGTTTTTTTTTTTTTTTGCTTATATTTATAAAATAAAATTACCATGCATTTCCATTTTACACTAAGGAACAAATATTATCCAACAGAATGACTGAATTTACATCTGTATAATAATTTCAATCGTAATTTCAAAAGCAGTTCTGTTATATATATATATATATATATATATATATATATATATATATATATATATATATATATATATTGGGGATCCCTATACAGAAAGAGTTTTTTATAAACATGTTTTTTAGCAAGGTGCAATTTGCCAGGTGGGACTGGGATTTCCTTCTGGTCTAAACATCCCAGCTTCTGCTGAATTATTTTAATCCCCCCTCCACAGTAGCTAATCAATGCTATACTTCACCAATATACCATATAAAATATATAATATAAAGATATGCAACCTGCACATTTAAACGACAAACAATAAAATCAGAACAAGCGTTTCAGTTACATTCATGGTTCCAGTGGCCTTAATGCATGCACGGCTTTTCAAAATGTCACAAAGCGTTTTGAGATTGTTTTGAATTAAATATAAAAGTTTATAATTAAGTGTTTTGGCACACTACGCCGAGTGGCGTTATGCATTGTTCTGAAGTCAGGTTTTATTCTGGCATCCGAGCTAACAGAATTTTGTTATAAGAACGTTCTCCAATATGCAGTGTTGGTTCTGGGAACGTAAACATTGTCCAGTTTTCTTGACGTTAGAGAAATGATTTTTAAAAGGTATAATGTTCCTCAAATGTTCTTTCAACTTAATTTTGATTTAAAATTCAACATTCTAGGAACGTTGATTTCTAACATTCCAAGAACATAAAAATGTCCCGTTTCCTAAATGTTACTAGAATGTTATTTAAAGGTTACTGTGATGTTCCTGAAACATTCTTTCAATCATTCAAACACCTGCTGTGAACAAGCACTGAAAGAAAGAGAAATAAGAACACAAACTACAACTTTCTTCAGACACCGCCTTAGATGAACTGAAGATAAAAGACATTAACTCTCTCAAGATCTGATTAAACAACTCCACAAACAGCATTACCAGCTTCACTTATTACCAACCAGACTGACTTTATTTCTGTCACACGTCTACAGAAGTTCTTATTGAGAATTAACAGATGTTTAGATTATGTTTGGTTGAAAATGTTTCGTTGGAGGTCACCATCATGGAGATCAGTGTTTGCTTTAGTTGGGCTCTTGACCTTCTTTCAGTTGGTGCTTTATCAGCAATTGCAGGTGTTTATGGAAAACATTTCTGCATTGAAAAAGCAGATTAACATGTCTGTTTAACAACAGACAAATATCTGTTCTTTTTCATCATTTCTGACTTGAGGAATTATAGCATTATTGATAAATGTAAAACTCAACAAATGTGTAAAAAATCATTTGTATTAACATATTGTTTCAGATGCTGTGATTTCTATGAGTGAATGTGTATATAGACAATGTCATTGTTAATTTTCTGCATAATACATGTTTTGTGTCACTTATACACTCACAGACATAAAAAATCAGCATATGAAACACAACAATGGTGACATTCTTCATGCCAGCATACAAAACACATTCATTGCTCCCAGCATGCATTGCAGCATGAATAAATTATGCATATAAATTATTTTTTGATTGTGACCATTTTTGAGGTTTGTATGACGAGTGTTGATGTCTAAGTGTGTCGTTTTTACCTGTTAAATAATTATGGACAATATTACACAAATTTCTTCAGTGTTACAAATGATTTTTATCACATCTTCTAAGTTTATTACTTTAACCTTAAATAATAATAAAATTCCAATAGTATTTGAGTTGTTTTTCCTTTGAGTTTTCTGCGTACAGACAACACCATTGTCAAAATGATCCCCATTCACACAGATCCGCAAAAACGACTAAAAACCCTGTATTCTGCTGCCAGGCCGTTAGATGGCGATGAAACACTATAGACTGAACACGTAATATGCATGTGCGTGACGTCATCGTCTTCAGAGATTTACATTTTGGTGTTTACACGGAGACCGGTTTCAAAAGTTTGCGTTCAGGCACCCAAAACACCGTTGTCGTGTAAATGAACAGCCAAAATGCATAAAATGTTTTTAGTTGAAAACAGTGTCGTGTAAACAGCCCCTAAGGCTGTGGCTGGAAGTCAGATGTAGTTCTTGTGTTTCTCTTTCCTTCTGAGATTCTGCTTGTTATGGAGCTTAAAATATGACAATATGATTTGAATTTGAATTGTGTAAATTTGAATTATTTACAAGTGAAATCTAACAAAATTGAATTTTAGGTGGTAGTTTAAATAGTTCTGAATTAGTTAAACGAATATTGAACATTTGAAATTTAACAAATTGAAATGTTTTTATGGCTGAATTTTATAGACATGTTTTTTCAAACAGCTAGTTTTTTTGTTCTGAATTCGTATTCTGCAAATATTCAGTTAAAAAAAATACAGATTCAAGTTTTCAAGATGAAGAAATTCTGAACTTCAAATTCAGTTTTTTAAAATTCAAGTTCAAAAATTCATATCTTACAGAAAGTAGGTCACAGGTCATCCACAGGGAAGAGTAACGGATCTCAGATAAGTCGAACAGAGCATTTTGGCTGCACTGCAGTAGTTTTCTGACGCAAACGCGGTGGTGCTTCAAGAGAATCAATGTATCTTTCGTTCAGTTGTTTTTTAATTTAATATTAAGAGTAGAAAAATGAGAAAACAGCTTAATCCGTGTATCATTCGTTCAGTCGTTTTTTAATTTAATATTGAAAGTAGAAAAATGAGAAAACAGTTCCTTTTTCGATTTTCATTTTTTCCAAAACAACGAAACCAAGAATTCAGCTTGATTTTTCGTTTTTCGTTCTGAGGTAGAAAAATGTATAAACTGCTGGAATATTCGTATTTTACACATGGGCGGGAATGAAACGCCCCTTTCCTTTGATTTGTCAGCCGAAGATCAAACTGTCCAATCCGTGTATCATTCGTTCAGTCGTTTTTTTAATATTGAAAGTAGAAAAATGAGAAAACAGTTCCTTTTTCGATTTTCATTTTTTCCAAAAAAACGAAAAACAAGAATTCAGTTTGATTTTTCGTTTTTCGTTCTGAGGTAGAAAAATGTATAAACAGCTGGAATATTCGAATTTTACACGTGGGTGGGAATGAAACGCCCCTTTCCTTTGATTTGTCAGCCGAAGATCAAACTGTCCCGTCATCAGTTCTTCCTCAGTTCTGCACTGCAGAATAAAAGTCCTCGCGTTGTGATTCCTAACACGTTTTTTGCAACTACATTTCATCTTTTTTTCCCATCAAATAACCAGACTAACATGGCTCGACACAACCCGTACTGGGAAAAACACTAGACAGGGCTTTCTTCTGTGTAGATATAAATTCACCTACGCTTTGCATCAGCTGGGTATGCCTAAATGACGGCTGTTAGCCTACATGGTCGCCCTCGCCCAGTAATTTTTTTTTTTTTTAAATAATAAATGAAGATATAAATCAATATAATTAGTTGTAAATTTAATATTTTTAACACTAATACAAAAAGAAAAGAATAATGCATTGACAATATAATATTTCTATATTAACGTAAACGCATGACATTCAGACTGACTATCTAACAACCGGAGAACAGAGAACAACAGAGATATTAAAATACACACTCTTCTGAGTTTTATGATGTAGGCCTTGTGTTTTATTAAAATGTATTAATTTATATCTCAAAGATGTGCGCTTGTACGCAGCCCACCGGGTCATGTTGAGAGGGAAACAAACGCATTTTATTATTAGCCTATTCAGAAATAGTGTAAAAGATCGGTAAATAAAATGCAACATTAACATTATAAACACTATTAATAACATATAGGCTATGTATGCGTATTTTACTTCCCCTTCCTGTAGCCTATGTCAAATCCTTAAATGAATGGTATCCTATTCAGAAAACAACAAGAATGAAAAATAAGTAGCCACGTATAATAAAAATATAGCCTAATAGCTTATAAAAATAGCCTATTTTGTCCTTTATTATAAACAACATTTAGCCAATTTTAAAAGCCAAGCCTAAACGAATTTATTTGAATCGAAACTGAAACTGTACCGACGTTGGTTTCGCGCATCTCTCATTCGGTCCAAAGTTTCCATATTTGCAATGTAACATTTGGATGCTAACTAGTAATGTAAAGAAGGCTTTATACTTAAGTCGAGTCCCAATACACGTATAGGCTAAATCAGCATCTTCACAGCAAGGGAAATGAGTTTGGAATAACAGCAAGTAGCCTACTGTGCGGCACAGCCTTTATATTGTATAACAGACCAATTAAATTAAGCAGAATAACTTTTTATATGTTTGGTTGACTGTGTTTTATTTTAATAATGAACAGGCTGCGATGTAGCCATGCCAGAAGTGAACTGATAATAGCCTAGAGATGCTGTGTGAGCGAGCGATGCGCCGGCGACATCACTTGGATTTGTTGCTCAGCAGGGGAAATAATAATATTCTGTCGTTTAATACTCTGTCATTCGAAACAGTAACATTTATATTTTTATTTGTGTACATTCAAAATGACTACAAAATGTCATGCCTTTGGAAAATAAAGAAAACAATATGATGCGCTGCTTTAGCGCGTCTCAGTCTCCTTTAACATCTTTCTGGCGCACACCAAAAATGAACCAAAATAGAGTGAATACACAGCAAAATCCCCAGTGTTAAATTAACACTCCTCAGTGTTTATATGTGTCCACACTACAGGGTGTTAAAATTAACACTGAAGCAGTGTTGAAGTTAATGAGATAATTAAGTTAACACTGAAGCAGTGTTGAAGTTAATGAGATAATTAAGTGATTAATTAAGTGATGATTGGCCATTAGTGGTGACACCTGATGTTAATAAGCAGAATCACTGAAGGAAAGAGAAAAAACAATAACACAAAAAAGAGAAACACAAAAACTACAACTGACTTCGAGTCATTACACATTGTTGCACTTATTATTACCAGTTTTACCACTTTATTTCTGTCATACATCGACAAAAGTTCTTGAGATTCAACAGAAGTTTAGACGGTAATATTTTATGGAAATTTTCTTTTCAAGTTACCATTATGGTGGTCAGTGTTTGCTTTAGTTGGGCTCTTGACACTTTTCATTTTTTAATATTAGTTTTTCTCTGGTTGCTACAACTCTGTGTTTATAAAGCACATTTGTTCCTGCAAGAGAAAACATGACCTGCTCACAATATGTTTTGATGATAAAAACATTATCATGTAGTATCCTGATTCACTGATGTAATTCAGAGTCTAAATTTTTGACTATATGCTTGATGTCTTGTTTTAGTATTGGTGATTGTAGCTCTGAGATTCTACAGTTTGAGATCCAACAGCAATATGAAAAATTTTGAAAATACTTTGAGCAAAGAAGTTATTGTGTTTAAACACACAGACATCAATAATCAGCATATGAATCTCAACAATGGTGACAATAAACAAACTAGTGACGAACAGATCAACTCTGAACACCACAGAACAAAACAATAGCAAAATAAAAGCCAACAGAAAAAACAATGAAAATTACAGGACAATTCAGCTGCATAATTTATTCATGCTGCAATGCATGATGTCAGCCATTGATGCGTTCTGATTGGTGGCTCCCATCATGCATTGCAACATTAAGCATTTGTTTGATTGTCACCATTGTTGAGATTCATATGTAGAATCTTGATGTCTGTGTGTGATTTTAAAACTTTCAGATCTTTAAAACATTGCTGGAAGTAATTATTGTAGTTAAAAATTAATAAAATAATTAGATAATCAGTTTATAATGCTGGGTGACATCATTGAAACATAACCAGGGCTGAATTTCCAAAAGCATCTTAAACTTAACTTGATTGCAGACCAACTGTAACAAATGGTCTATACGATCAAATTAGACTTGCGATGTTGTCAGGAAACACATCCCAAATCATAGTTTCTCTTACCACAACACATATGCTCTATAAGCACAGAGTTGGAACAGCCAGAGAAATACTAATGTTAAAAAGTAAAGGGTCAAGAGCCCAACTAAAGCAACCACTGGTCACCATAATGGTGACATGAAACGAAACATTCCATAAAACATTACCATCTAAACTTCTGTTAAATCTAAATAAGAACGTGTGTAGATGTATGACAGAAATAAAGTCAAACTGGTAAAATAATAAGTGCAATAATGGCTCGAAGTCAGTAGTTCTTGTGTTTCTCTTTTCTGTTCTTGTTTCTCTTTCCTTCAGTGAGTCTGCTTGTTATCATCAGGTGTCACCACTAATGCTCAATCATCACTTAATTAATCACTTAATTATCGCATTAACTTCAACACTGCTTCAGTGTTAACTTAATTATCTCATTAACTTCAACACTGCTTCAGTGTTAACTTAATTAACTCATTAACTTCAACACTGCTTCAGTGTTAATTTTTAACACCCTGTAGTGTGGACACATATAAACACTGAGGAGTGTTAATTTAACACTGGGGATTTTGCTGTGTAGCCTTCTGACGCGCCTACTTTTCAAAGTCAACATTTAGATTATTTGAAGTAAAATGCATTATATAGTCACTTAAGAATAAAACACAGCATGGTTCATGATAAAAATAAATAAACAAATAAATAAACGTGACTTTACAGTTTGGAAATAGGAAAATAGCAAACCCCCGGCACTTGAGAACTCCTGGTCTACACAGAAGAAAGCCCTGTCTAGTGTTTCCCCAGTACGGGTTGTGTCGAGCCATGTTAGTCTGGTTATTTGATGGAAAAAAAAGATGAAATGTAGTTGCAATAAACGCGTTAAGAATCACAACGCGAGGACTCTTATTCTGCAGTGCAGAACTGAGGAAGAACCGGAAGAACTGATGACGGGACAGTTTGATCTTCGGCTGACAAATCAAAGGAAAGGGGCGTTTCATTCCTGCCTACATGTAGAAATCAAATATTCCAGCTGTTTATAAATTTTTCTACCTCAGAACGAAAAACGAAAAATCAAGCTGAATTCTTGTTTTTCGTTGTTTTGGAAAAAATGAACATCGAAAAAGGAACTGTTTTCTCATTTTTCTACTTTCAATATTAAATTAAAAAACGACTGAACGAATGATACACGGATTCAGCTTGAGTATTAGATTTCTAATATTCTAGTAGCCTAATAATAGTCCGCTGCAGCAGTTGCACGGAGCTTACAAAACGCGTGTATTGCAACTATAGGCTACATTTAATTTTCTCATCAAACAACTAGACTAACGGCTTTTTCTCTGTGTAGACCAGCAGTTGGTCTGAATTTGCTATAACCTATAGCCTATTTTCTGGACTGTATAGGCTAAGTCACGTTTTATCATGAAACACGCTGTGATTTATTCCAAAGTGACTCAGGCATATATAATGCATTTAACGTTAAATAATCTAAATGTTGACTTTCAAAAGTAGGCGCGCCAAGAAGGCTATTCGCTGTATTTTGGTTCATTTTTGGTGAGCGCCAGAAAGATCTAGAGACCGAGACGCGCTAAAGCAGCGCATCATGTTGTTTTATTTATTTTTCAATGACATGATATTTTGTAGTCATTTTGAATGTACACAAATAAAAATATACATTTAACTGTTTTGAATGATGTCATATTATCTGTATGACTATAAATAACAGAGTATTGAGTTATTTCCCAGCAGTGGAACAAATCCAAGTGATGGCGCAGGCGCATCGCGCTCTCACACAACATAGTATCAGTTCTGGCGTTGCTTCATATCGCAGACTGCTCATTATCAGAATTAAACACAGTCAACCAAACATATAAAAAGTTATTCTGCCTAATTTAATTGGTCTGTTGTACAATATAAAGGCTAGCTGTGCCGCACACAGTCCTATGTGTTATTCCAAACATTTCCCTTGCTGTGAAGACGCTGATTTAGCCTATACGTGTATATTGGGACTCGACTGAAGTATGACACCTTTTTATTTGTATTATAATATAATATATTAAAATACATAATCTTCTGAGTTTTATGATGTAGGCTTTGTGTGTTTTATTCAAATGTATTATAATTTACATCTCAAAAAGATGCGCTTTGTGCATTCTCTGACATTATATTTATTTATTTATTTATTTATTTAATATTGAGTATCAATTGATGTTAAACAAAACGGTGTGTTATTTTCTCTGGCAACTAAACTTCCACAAAAAAAAAAACAAACAAAAAAAAAACGTCCAAAGCAAAGCCATTGTGCGTTCTCTCCGCGCTCCGCAGCTTTTCCACACAGATTTTGAGGATTGGCCCGCTAAAAAAAATAGGCCAAGGAAGTATACTAGTGGCTAGTGTCCGGGAAATGCGAGGTACGTTCATATTTATAAATAAACATAACTGATTTTGTCTACACCTAAATACATTTCCTAATAATAACAGTGATTAAGCCCAAATGTGGGTGGGGGTAATGAACACAATATGTTTTTTTGTTTTTTTTTTTTTGCCCAAATGGTCTCCACTCTATGCATTTTGTAATAATACAGCAACATTTTTTAACTGACCGTATTTGCCAGAAAATAAGTCGCACGCACATGACATGAGTGCAAGTCACACCGGATCATGAGAGAGAGAAACGCATCATAAAAAAACATTTTAATATTAGCCTATTCAGCAATAGTGTAAAAGACCTGTAAATAAAATACAACATTTACTTGATAAACACTATTAACATGTAGGCTATGTGTTGCCTATATTACTTTCCCTTACTGTATGACAAATTAATGCAGAAAACAACAAGAATGAAAAATAAGTAGCCATGTAGGCCTATAATAAAATAATATAGGCTACATAGCCTATAACAATAGCCTATATTGTGCCCTTTATTACAAACAACATTTAGCCTATTTTAAACGCCAAGCCTAAACAAATTTATTTAAATCGAAACGGTCGCGCATCTCTCATTCAGTCAAAAGTTTTCATATTTGCAATGTAACATGTGTATGCTAACTATTAATATAAAGAAGGCTTCATACTTCAGTCGAGTCCCAAAATACACGTATAGGCTAAATCACCCACATAGCAACATTGTGTCGGCCCAGATCCGGCCCACATCTGGCACACGTGGAAAGATGATCTGGCCCACATGCAGCGTGGAATTACGGCACTTGGGTGGGCCGCTCCTGTTTGCCAAATCTGGGCCACAAGCAGGCCATAGCAATGCCACATGTCAGCCAAGAGCAAAGAAATAAACCAGAACTGGACCTTATCTGAGCCACAAAGTCTGTGTATATTAAATATGAAGTCATCTCAGCCTTAATAAGCCTGTTAACAAAAAGAATCACTGAAGGAAAGAAGAGAACAGAAAAAGAGACGAGCAGAAACACAAGAACTACAACTGACTTCAGACACAGCCTTAGAGGAAATCAACTGAAGAGAAAAGAAGACATTAAATCTGTGAAGATCTCAGCAGAGGAGGATTAAACAACTCCACAAACAGCATTACCAGCTTCACTTATTACTAACCAGACTGACTTTATTACTGTCAGACTTCTACACAAGTTTTTATTGAGAATTAACAGAGTTTAACTCTAATGTGTTTCATTTGAAGTCACCATACCAGTGAATAGTGTTTCCATTAGTTGGGCTCTTAACTCGTATTATGTCTTTTATCTTTATTGGCTGCTATGACAGTGTGTTTGTTAAACACATTTGCTGCAGCAAAGAAAGCTAAAGTGAAACGAGATCAGGTGATGATGGTTACCTGTTGGTGGTTTAATAATCATCATGAAATAGACTGAATCACTGAGGTAATTTGAAGCTAACAATTGCGTTGTACCATTAATATATTCACATCACAAATCCCGTGTTACTGCAGCGTGAAGTCCAGCAATATTATAACAATCAGTTAGAAGATTTTAACAAACATGAGCACAAAAAAATGAATCCACAGTGACACACAGAGATATCAAAAATCAGCACATGAATCTCAAAAAGGGTGACAATTATTTTTTTATTTTTTTTAGATAAACAGATTAATTCATCACTGAAAAGCTGCTAAATGTCACAACAAAAACAACAGCAAAAAAATAAATGCACATATTTAGAATTAAACAAAATAATAGGACAATTCAGCTGCATAATTTATTCATGTTACAATGCATGCTGGGAGTTTTGTACAATGATGGTACTCAGCATGCATTGCAGCAAGGATCTTTTGATTGTCACCATTGTTGAGATTCATACGTTGATTATTGATATCTGTGTTTGTCATCAAACTGCGAAGATTTAAGCCCATGTTTGTTAATGTCTTCTAACTGATTGTTATAATATTGTTGGATCTCACGCTGCAGTAATACAGGGTTTGTGATGTGAAGATAATAATGGGACAACATAATTGCTAGATTACAAAGAGATCAGTGAAAAGGTTTTTTAATGATGATTATTAAGCCATCAACAGGTAACCATCATCACCTGATATCATTTCACTTTAGCTTTCTTTGCTGCTGCAAATGTGTTTGACAAACACACTGTCACAGCGGCCAAAAAAGACAAAATGTATAACAAGAGTTAACCCTTAAAGACCTAGAACATTTTTGGGGCGCCTGACTCACCTGTACTTTTCTTTGTTTTTCTAACCCATTCTAGCAGCAAGCATCAAGTGCCATATATCATTTTAAACAGGAGAACCTAAAGTTTCCAGCTAGCTCATTTAAAGTCCCAGTTTTACATTTCTTTTGTCAGAGAATTTATGAAATTAACAGGATTTTAAGAAAAACGGCAGCAAAAAATGTGGTGTTTTCAGTGTGAACTCAAACAGAACTTCCTGAAGTTTTGTTTTTTTCTTTTAGAAAGTTAGACTTGGTTGTTTTAGACTTCCAGATGAAATTTTGTCTACATGTAACAATCCCTCAGCAAGTTATAGCCATTTATTATAATATTATTCTAGGCGTTTTTGAGTAAAAACAGGTGTATTACATTTACTGACAATGTAGATGTGTCCAAATAAGTTCAGGAAGTAAAGTAAATAGAAAAGTTGTTATATTACAACAGAACACTGAAGCAAACATTTTTCTTCAGAAAATTATATTATAATTTGAACATGAACAACAAATGCAAACAATATAACAAGTAGTGACAACTGTGCAATATAAATACTAACAATACAATATACAGAGTGTAAATTAGCAAATGGTTCAAATAATCTTCACAAACTAAATACAAAAAGAAATAAACAGTGCAAATGAAGAAATGGTTCATTGAGGGTAATATACTGAGTGCTAATGAACAAATAGTGCAAATAATCTTCACAAACTAAATACAAATAGATAAATAAACAGTGCAAATGATTCAAACAATTTTCTGAATCGGAAGGTTCCACCAGGTCATCGTCTAACGACTCGTTTAAAAAAATCAATTCTAACACATCCTCCGATTTGTACTGCTGTTTTTTTTTACATACTCATGCTCTTTCGTGTTTTATGCTCTTTCATGTTTTGCGCTCTTTCGTGTTTTGTGCTATGGTCAAAAACTTTGCATCCGTTAGTTTTCATGCGTAGTTTTCAATGCATTGCGTTTTTTAGAAATGTATAAAGCAACGTGATTGGTTGTTAAAATCACCAATCACTATGTTTATTGGTTGAGTTGATGACCGTTTGGACGAATCTGGGCATGGGGGTGGGACTAAGCATCAACAATCGTTCCTGTTTGGCTTAGAGAAAGAAACCACATGTGTTTCCTTGACGAATCACTGCTGCAGATTTTGATGACGCAATCACCGGCACTACGGAGCCACTGAATGACCAATAGAGACACCCGTGATAACATGGGAAAGCTGAGAATCTCAACTTTACGGTGCATTTTAAAGCATACAGATTGAATTAGCGACTCAAAAGCTATTAAACATTTTAGAACGATAGTTATTTTATGCCGCGGGCAGCTGTATCGGTCTTTAAGGGTTAAGAGCCCAACTAATGGAAACACTAATCACTGTTATGGTGACTTCAAATGAAACACATTAGAGTTAAACTCTGTTAATTCTCAATAAAAACTTGTGTAGAAGTCTGACAGAAATAAAGTCAGTCTGGTTAGTAATAAGTGAAGCTGGTAATGCTGTTTGTGGAGTTGTTTAATCCTCCTCTGCTGAGATCTGCTGGTCTGCTGATCAGCATATGAATCTCAACAATGGTGACATGCTTCATGGTGCAATGCATTCTGGGAGCCATGGATAAGTTTCGTATGATGCACTCAGAATGCATTGCAGCATGCAGCATGTCACCATTGTTGAGATTCATATGCTGATTCTTGATGTCTGTGTGCAAGTAGAACTTTCAGTAGTCCAACATGTGTAAATGGGGTTTTAAAAATCATTTGATGTTCTGATTAAATTCTATTATTTATTTGCTGTAGAATCACAACAATAAATAAAATGAATAACATACTACCCGTATAATCCTCACACATAATATCAGTGAGTTAAGCCAATATATGATGATTATATTCTTATCATCAATCAGCTTACAGCATCTGATTATATTTTCTCTTGCTGTTCTCGCCATAACAAACAGACACAGCTGCCTGAGAAAAACTAATGTTAAAAAGTCAAGAGCCTGACTAAAGCACACACTGATCGCCACAGTGGTAACATCAAATCAAACTATTACTTTCAAATAAGTAATCAACATCTAAACCTCTTCTTAATTATTTTCTGTAGATGTCTGACATAAATAAAGTCAGTCTGGTTAGTAATAAGTGAAGCTGGTAATGCTGTTTGTGGAGTTGTTTAATCAGATCTTGAGAGATGTAATGTATTTTATCTTCAGTTGATTTCATCCAAGGCAGTGGCTGGAAGTAGTTCTTGTGTTTCTCTTTCCTTCAGTGATTATGCTTGTTAACAGCAGGTGTTAATCAATAATGCACAATCATTATTCAATCACTTAATTATCTCATTACCTCCAACACTGATTCAGTGTTACATTAAACAGCCTGTACTGTGCACACTAAGCAGTGTTCATTTCATCTGGGCAAACCCATGTGGGGCCTACATGGAAACCGAGGACAAAACTGGCTGGGTCCCAGTTAGATAGCCCAGGTCAAACCCATTTGGGCCCCACGTGGCTGTGCTGGCTGGGACAAGTGTTGTGTTCTTACCTGTAAAGGAAGTTGAGGAAGATTTCTCAAGCGGGAGAAATGGGGTTTTTATATCTGATGCTGTAAATGCTGCAAACAGAAAAAAAAGAAAAAAAAAAGATGTGGCAGTGTTGGGGGTAACTCATTACAAGTAGCTTGAGTTACGTAATCAGATTACTTTTCAAGTAACTAGTCAAGTAACGCATTACTTTTAACATTCACAACAACATATCTGAGTTACTTCGTTTTCCCATTTATTGACTGACAGCTCTTTTGTCACAATGTTGAAACAAATTGAAGTGCAGAGGTGTTGTGTGTAAACATGATGGTTATTGTAGTTCTACACAGCAAAATCCCCTGAGTTAAAGGGCACCTATTATCAGAGGTGGGAAATCCAGGGGCCAATGAGTAGGAGTCCTGCCATATGTTTATTCCACCCATAAACTCAGTCAGCTGATTTCACTAATTAGTTCTCTCTCCTGTTTCAATTAGCAAATCCAGGGGTCTCATTTATAAAGCGTGCGTACGCACAAAACGGGGCTGGAAACTTACGTACGCCAGTTCCCACGCAAAGGTTGTGATCTATAAAAAACAAACTTGACGGGAGAATGTGCGCACCTTTAAGCAAACTTTGAGCCGTGCGTACGCACATTCTTGAGACAAAGGGAATTGGTGACACCGATGGTGAGCTGAAGTTAAGTGTCTTTTTGGTCACTTTTAGACAGAAAATCTAAAGAAAATTTTACATATACAGAAAGATAATACAAATATAATTTCACTCACCAAGCCTGTCACTTATCCATCCCTTCTTAAATGTCCGCGGCAGCGAGCGCGTTGGGCCGTTTAGTGAAACTGACGCAAATAAGAGTTTAAATAAATAAAATAATGATTTAAACTATGTTTTACTTCTGATATAAACATTTAGATTAAATATGCCATTCAAATTAATGGAGTTAAGCACTTAAACATGAAATGAAGTTACAACATTTTTATATTCAAATTTAGTCAATAGAAATATTTGTTGTGGATGCGATGCTTCTGAACACTTTTCCTCTGGCATGCTGTGTTTTAATGTTTTAATGTTTTAACCACAACTGCTTATCATGATAATACCAGACTGTCTGAGAAAATAGTTTCGTGCAAATAATGCCCAAGGCCTATCTGTTCCCATTAAAAATATCAATTAAAAATACAATTCGGCCAGTGGAAAAGATTGAGAAAAACTTTCTCTGAAATGTATTTTACACTATTTGATTTATGTATTCAAAAACAAGGCAAGGATAGGCAACTACTTGATTTTTATGTAATGTAATGTGTCTTGCACCGTTAAACATTATCACGTGGATGAATAATCATATGCAAATGATATGCAGATGAGGATCTGCATAGTAAAACTAGGCGTTGTAATCTCCATATATGGTTATTTCGGGGTGGAGACACATGTGCGCACAATCTTCCGCTGAATGGGATTTATAAAGTGAATTCTGCGCAGGTTCTTGCGTACGCACGGTTTTATAAATCCGAATTTTTTTTTGCGTACGCCATTTTTGGCTTTCGGGCGCACGTACACTTTTAGTAAGGTTCCTACGCACAGTTTTATAAATGAGACCCCAGGTGATTGGAACAAAATACTAAGGAGGACTTTTACTTTCTGAACCTGGGGCCGTATTCACAAAGAATTTTAAGGCTAAAAGTAGCTCCTAACTGGCGAATTTAGGAGCAACTCCTAAAAATAATGGGCGTGTCACTCGTAACTTTAAGACTCCTAATTTTTTTGACTAAGAGTAATTCACGAAGCATTTTAGCCCTAAAAGTAGCACCTAAGCCTGGGACAGCTTAAAAGAAGTCGAGAGGACTCCTAACTCACTAAGACCTATTCACAAACCGCTTTTTGTGGCATTTCACATTGCGATGTTTTGAAATGCGTATGCGGCGGCTACAGGAGCTTCCAATCGCGAGGGAACAATTTTGCATTGTAGGCATAACTAGGGATGCAATAACGCCACCAACAACAACCAAAACTAGGCTACTCATTGCATGTAAACTAATTGTAACGTTTCATTGTGAATCAAATTAAAATGTTCTTCTCTTTGCAAACGTAGGCAGAGGCATATAGTGACAGATTAATTCAATAATGTTGCAAAGATATTGCATCAATCCATATGTTTCATTAGGCTACTAGGCTATTTGTTTCTGACTTCAGACACAGCCTTAGAGGAAATCAACTGAAGATAAAAGAAGACATTAAATCTGTGAAGATCTCAGCAGAGGAGGATTAAACAACTCCACAAACAGCATTACCAGCTTCACTTATTACTAACCAGACTGACTTTATTTCTGTCAGACGGCTACATAAGTTTTATTGAGAATTAACAGAGGTTTAACTCTAATGTGTTTCATTTGAAGTCACCATATCAGTGATTAGTGTTTCCATTAGTTGGGCTCTTAACTCTTAATATATCTATTGTGTTTTTTTGGCTGCTGTGACAGGGTGTTTGTTAAACACATTTGCAGCAGCAAAGAAAGCTAAAATTAAATGAGATCAGGTGATGATGGTTTCCTGTTGATGGTTTTACAATCATCATGAATTCACTGAGGTATTTTAATTTAACAATTATGTTGTTCCACTAATATATTCACATCACAAACCCTGTGTTACTGCAGTATGAGATCCAGCAATATAACAATCGGTTTAAATCTTTTAACAAACATTAACACGAAAAAGTCAGTTTAATATGACACACACAGATATCAACAATGGTGACAATCAAAAGTACTTTGCTGCAATGCATGCTGGGTACCAGCATAGTACAACACTCCCAGCATGCATTGCAACATGAATAAAAAAGCTGAATTGTTCTATTATTTTGTTTGCTTCTAAATATTAGCTTTTATTTTTTGCTGTTGTTTTTGTTGTGAATTAGTGCTTTTCAGTGATGTTCTGAATTATTCTGTTTATCTAAATATTTGTGATTGTCACCATTGTTGAGATTCATACACTGATTGTTGATATCTGTGTGTGTCAGCATAGACCAACTTTTTATTTCATGTTTGTTAAAAGATTTAAAACCGATTGTTATATTGCTGGATCTCATGCTGCAGTAACACAGGGTTTGTGATGTGAATATATTAGTGGAACAACATAATTGTTAGATTAAAAGACCTCAGTGAATCAGTCTGTTTCATGATGATTATGAAACCATCATCACCTGATCTCATTTCACTTTAGCTTTCTTTGCTGCTGCAAATGTGTTTCACAAACACACTGTCAGCAGCCAAAAAAACACAACTAATGGAAACACTAATCACTGTTATGGTGACTTCAAATGAAACACATTAGAGTTAAACCTCTGTTAATTCTCAATAAACCTTTTGTAGACGTCTGACAGAAATAAAGTCAGTCTGGTTAGTAATAAGTGAAGCTGGTAATGCTGTTTGTGGAGTTGTTTAATCCTCCTCTGCTGAGATCTTCACAGATTTAATATCTTCTTTTCTCTTCAATTGATTTCATCTGAGGCTGTGGCTGAAATTACTATTTTTTGGCTACGATAAGGTCCAGTTCTGGTTTATTTCTTTGCTCTTGGCTGACATGTGGCATTGCTATGCAGAGGTGTAAAGTCCAGGTTCAGAAAGTAAAAGTCCTCCTCAGTATTTTGTTCCAATCACCTGGATTTGCTAATTGAGACAGGAGACAGAACTAATTAGTGAAATCAGCTGACTGAGTTCATGGGTGGAATAAACATATGGCAGGACTTCTACTCATTGGCCCCTGGAATTCCTACCTTTGTGTACTAAGTTGTATGTGGATAAAGACATAACATTGCATTTAGCGCCAGTGTCTATTTTAAGCTTGACCTGCTTGATACAGGTTGTTTTGAGAGTGGTGAATATTTCTCTATTGTTTGCAAGCAGGTCCACTCTTTCACAATGAAAATAATCTTGGTGGACTTCACTTTCCACTTAATTTACTCTGTGGAGTTTTTTTTTTTTTTTTTTTTTTTCACCAGTTCCACTAGATGGCGCCATCCGCCCACCTCATATTGAGGCTTGGATCTACATAACTTGGCAAAGTCATTCCATTGTGTCATATTCCATGTAAAATTGTGTCATATGTGTCATATGTGTCATATTCCATGTAATATTGTGTCATATTGTGTCATATTCCAGAAAATGACACACATATTCTACAATGTTTCAACTATTTTTCTTTGTTTCTAATAGTGATGTTTCGTTCGCAAATGAGTCGGCTCAAAGAGCGAACGAGAATAGCCCACTCCCAACTGGGAGAGCCGAATCTTCAGCCTACGGCAGGGGCGGGACTTTATTTGGATGGGCACACCATGCGGCCAATCACATGGGAGGACAGACTAGGATCATACCATTATGTGAAAGAAGGAAGATAGCGAGTGTAGTGGTACAGGCCAGATGCACAGAGAGATAAAGAGAGGCAGGGGAGCCGGATTTAAATGCTATCGCGTTGGTAGGAAGGAAAGAAATATGTCTGAATGCCAACCTGCACTAACTACTAAAGTGTCTAAAAGTTAACAATTGCTAGTAAATTGGGCTAAAATAGAAGGCTCCGAGTGATACTATGAAGAGCCATTTGGGAGCCACAAGAGCCGGTTCTTTGAAAAGAGTCAGACTTACCATCACTAGTTTTTAAACTCATCCATCCCTGACCTGGTTATTATTTGTCAATAGATTTTCACCAAAAAATACTTTCTTGACACAGAACAACATCATATGAACAACAATTAATAGCTTCTGGTCAGTGATTAATAAATGCAATTATAAAGTAAAGGAATTATAAACCTGGAACACACTGTAATTCATTTCACACTAAAATGTTTAACAGTGCAACAGTTCTATCATACCTAAATTAAACTCAGTACAAATATATATAGCCTATATATGCAAGAATGTGAATAAGGATGGAAGACGGCCTAATGCATTAATAATATTAATGCCTAATGCATTAATAATGTTGACAATTTAAAAATTATTGTTAAGTTTTATCATTAAACAATATTTACTTACCCATTGAGGCGAGAAAAAATATTAGCCAGTAGAGGTGCATGTTCAATATTGGAAAAAAAAACAACCCTCAAGTGTCTGAGATACTTCTGCTGTAGGATGAGGAGTCACTCTTGAACAGTCAATCATATGGTCATATTTATACACTGCGAGTGAGCAACACATTCTCACTCTCAACCAGTGGCAGAGCCGGATATTTTCATAGGAGAGGCTAGGCAAGAGCCAGTAAACCAGCCTCGGGTGTCACAGATATCTTCATTATTTCAACATAGAAAGGAGTTTGACTACAAAGTGATGGACTGTTTTAGTGCTTACAACACAACTAAATACAACTTGTACTTGAATGGACAGTTCACCCAAACATGAAAATTCTGTCATAATTTACTCACGCTCAAGTTGTTCTAAACTTTTATGAGTTTATTTCTTCTGCTGAACACAAAAGAATACAGCAAAATCCCCAGTGTTAAATTAACACTCCTCAGTGTACATATGTGTCCACACTACAGAGTGTTAAAATTAACACTGAAGCAGTGTTGAAGTTAATGAGATAATTAAGTTAACACTGAAGCAGTGTTAAAGTTAATGAGATAATTAAGTGATTAATTAAGTGATGATTGGCCATTAGTGGTGACACCTGATGATAACAAGCAGACTCACTGAAGGAAAGAGAAACAAGAACAGAAAAGAGAAACACAAGAACTACTGACTTCGAGTAGGGCTGGGCGATATATCGCACTATATTGTTATGCGCCTCTCGTCAGTAAAGCCGGTTCCTTGATTAGTAGTAAATCACCATCACCTGCTTTCAGATGGAGCGGCATTTACTACAAAGAGCCGTAGTTAACTGACAAGCTGAGCCATATCGCATTAATATCGCGGACATATCGCCAGCGATAATTAATGCGATATGGCTCAGCTTGTCAGTTAACTACGGCTCTTTGTACACAGCAAAAACTCATGTGTTAAATTAACACTCCTGGGAGTGTATATGAGTCCACACTCAAGAGTGTTGAAGTTAATGAGATAATTAAGTGATTAATTTAGTGATGATTGAACATTATTGAAGACACCTGATGTTAACAAGCAGAATCACTGAAGGAGAAAATCACAAATTGTAAGTTACCATTATTGTGATGGGTATTTGCTTTAGTTGGGCTCTTGACCCTTTTATGTGTACTTTAGATTTTGTTTGGCTGCTGTATCTGAGTTATAACTGCCAGATGAGCAAAGAATAAAATGATCTGATGGTGTTGGTTATATTATGACAATAATCATTTGAGCTTGATCACTGAACTCCTTATTTCCTTATTTGTGACTTAAATTTATGTTGTTGACCACAGAATAACTGTGATTCTGCATAAATATCTAGAATTTTAGATGTAATATAAAGGATTTCTTAAAAGTTGTTTAAAAAAAAAATCTTTCTTTTAGGCACACACAGACGTCAAGATTCAGTCTATGCATCTCAACAATGGTGACGAGCAGAATATTCAATTACGAAAAGTAAATTACATAGGCAATTCAGATCATAATTTATTCATACCGCAATGCATGATGGGAGCCATTAATGAGTTAATGAGATTCACAGGCTGATTATTGATGTCTGTGTTTCTAAAAAAAATAACTTGAAAGTATTTTGATCAGAACAATGTTTATTAAATAATATGGGTTATAAAATATATACTGAAAATTATATGCTGTAGAATCACAAAGCTGCTGCTAACAAGTTAAACCAAACTATCTCAATAAGTTTTATTTGTCAGATCACAGCATGATTATGTCAAAGCATAACCAACACTATCAGATCACACTTTTCTTTGTTCATTTGACTGTTATAAATCAATAACAGCAGACAAACAAAATTTAAAGTGAGTGTATAAGGATCAAGAGCCCAATTAAAGCAAACACTGATCGCCATAACGGTGGCTTACAATTTGTGATTTTCTCCTTCAGTGATTCTGCTTGTTAACATCAGGTGTCTTCAATAATGCTCAATCATCACTAAATTAATCACTTAATTATCTCATTAACTTTAACACTCGAGTGTTAATTTAACACTGGAGTTTTTGCTGTGTAGTAAATGCGGCTCCATCTGAAAGCAGGTGATGGCGATTTACTACTAATCAAGGAACCGGCTTTACTGATGAGATGCGCATAACAATATCGTGTGATATATCGGCCAGCCCTAACTTCGAGCCATTATTGCACTTATTATTTTACCAGTTTGACTTCATTTCTGTCATACATCTACACACGGTCTTATTTAGATTTAACAGACGTTTAGATGGTAATGTTTTATGGAATGTTTCATTTCATGTCACCATTATGGTGGTAAGTGTGTGCTTTAGTTGGGCTCTTGACCCTTTACTTTTTAACATTAATTTTTCTCTGGCTGCTCCATCACTGTGTTTATAAAGCACTATTATAAAAAACTATGACTTTGGCTGTGTTTCCTGAAAGAATCGCAAGCCTATTTTGATCGTATAGAGTAGACCATTTGTTGCAGTTGGTCTGCGAACAAGATAGGCTTAAGATGCTTATGGAAATGCAGCCCTGGTTATGTTTCAATGATGAAATTATTCACTGATCTCACCCAGCATTATATGCAGATTATCCAAACGTTTTATTAATTTTTCACTACAGTAGCTATTTCCAGGAATGTTTTAGAAATCTGAAGGTTTTAAAATCACACACAGACATCAACAATCTATATATGAATCTCAACAATGGTGACAATCAAACAAATGCTTAATGTTGCAATGCATGATGGGAGCCACCAATCAGAACGCATCAATGGCTGACATCATGCATTGCAGCATGAATAAATTATGCAGCTGAATTGTCCTGTAATTGTCATTGTTTTTTCTGTTTGCTTTTATTTTGCTATTGTTTTGTTCTGACTTTAGTAGCTTGTTTTGTGATGTTCAGAGTTTATCTGTTTGTCACTAGTTTGTTTATTGTCACCATTGTTGAGATTCATATATAGATTATTGATGTCTGTGTGTTTAAACACAATAACTTCTTTTTTCAAAATCTTTCGTATTGCTGTTGGATCTCAAACTGTAGAATCTCAGAGTTACAATCACCAATACTAAACCGAAACATCAGGCATATAGTCAAAGATTTTGATTCTGAATGACATCAGTGAATCAGGCCACTACATAATGATAATGTCATTATCATCAAAACATATTGTGAGCAGGTCATGTTTTCTATTTCAGTAACAAATGTGCTTTACAAAGACAATGTTGGAACAGTCAGAGAAAAACTCATATTAACAAAATGAAAAGGGTCAAGAGCAACTAAAGCAAACACTGACCACCATAATGGTAACTTGAAAAGAAAAATTCCATAAAACATTACCGTCTAAACTTCTGTTGAATCTCAAGAACTTTTGTCGATGTATGACAAAAATAAAGTCAAACTGGTAATAATAAGTGCAACAATGTGTAATGACTCGAAGTCAGTTGTAGTTCTTGTGTTTCTCTTTTTTTCTGTTATTGTTTTTTCTCTTTCCGTCTTATTAACTTATTTGCTTATTAACATCAGGTGTCACCACTAATGGCCAATCATCACTTAATTAATCACTTAGTTATCTCATTAACTTCAACACCGCTTCAGTGTTAACTTAATTATCTCATTAACTTCAACACTGCTTCAGTGTTAATTTTAACACCCTGTAGTGTGGACACATATATACACTGAGGAGTGTTAATTTAACACTGGGGATTTTGCTGTGTAGATATTATGAAGAATGTTTGTAACCAAATATTTGATGGGCCCCATTGACTTCTATTTTTTTCCATCTTTGGAAGTCAATGGGGCCCACTCAAGAAATAAGTTCACTTAATATACTTACAATACTAACACAGTATAAATATTAAATGGCAATCGACCAAGGTTTTAATTCAGTGCATGGTATTATTACAGTAACGTACTGTAAATATTACAGTAAAGACAGCTGCTCTTTTTTGCTGTTTTTCAATTATGCTGTGTTTTTACAGTATAATTGTAGTTGATGATTTGTGGTACTATTGTTATTTTACAGGCTTACAATTGCCAGTAATTTACGGTAAAATTTACTGTAAAGTTTTTACAGTGTGAGTGAATTTGACAATTTTTGTATTATTCCTCACAATTAATGGAAAAGAAGCTCACATGCCAGCTAAAGTTATTTTGCCCAGTCAGCTTGGTTCTGTTTCTCAAAACTTCCAAAAGCTTGTTCTCCATTATTGTATTGTTGTGGAAGAGACAGATAAGAACATGATTCAAAGAGTCAGCATTCACTGAATTTTATATAATCAATTAACTCTTCAACAATTCTAAATCATGGGTCTGTTTCAAAAACTTGCAACTGAACAAGTAAACACTGAATGCTCAACATTCTCTTAGTTGTCGAAATAAATTAAATGATACAGTTCTATCATACCTCAATTAAACTCAGGACAAATATATATAGCCTATATATGAAAGAATGTGAATAAGAATGGAAGACGGCAGTATAAGTGGGGCACTGTAAAAAAAAATGGCAGGAATTTACAGGATTAAAGAGTATTATTTTACAATAAATTACTGTAGTCAGAAATTTACTGTGAATAATGCATGGGTCATTTTCTGGGTCAGCAGAATGATGCTGACATCACAGTAACTTACTGTTTTACTGTGATTTCACATTATAATGTTGTTTTCAGCGTTTCAAATTAACACTCACCAAGTGCAGGTAAAATTCAGCTGTGGCGGGTAGCGCTGTCAAATCACCAGCCAATTTGGCGTGTTACTTATTATGTTACTCACTTTGCTAAATTATGTTTAAGCCAAATCTCTACAGATTTAGCGCAAATACTCATCTCATGAGTCATCATGATATATTAAATACAGCTTATTGCGCAGAATCTGCTCATATATGGCTTACTTGAACACACACGTCACTACGCGACAAATAACGGCGCACTTGCTCATTTGCATTGAAGCAATAGCGAAGATTAAAAAGCATTTGGCGAACAGAAAAGACATTGTTATTTTACAGCATCCTACATTTTTTTGAAGTTATTTGTACTGTATTGATCTGTCCACCTAAAATACGATTTTATAATATATATATAATTAATTAATGAGGATAGGAGCAGGCTTCACTCAATTTAGATAATACACTTTTTAGAGTGCTGGCCTTAAAATATAATACATAAGAATAGGACAGAGGCCGCACTATGCATAGACGTTTTTTATTCGTTGCACAAACGCGTTTCGGCGTGTGCCTTCTTCAGTGTGGCTATCTGTCCTATTCTTATATAATATATATATATAAATAATACGATGCAAAAATATATAGTAGAAGTTCTGGTAGAAGGCTATATATATATATATATATATATAGTAGAAGTTCTGGTAGAAGGCTATTAGAAGTGGCTGGTAACTTAAAAAATTTGTAGCCAAAATTGGCCCCTGAGTAAAAAAGTTAATTTCAAACCCTGGTTGTGTTTAATCATGCCACTGTAATAAATTAAATTCTTTACCGCTGTAATTGTTTTTAAGTCACCATGATGGTGATTAGTGTTCCATTAGATTGGGTGCTTGGACCCTCTGAACTCATATTTAAATTCTGTTTTGGCCAATAAAACATAAAAAAAAAAAATATATATATATAATTTAATTGTTGAAAGATGAAAATCCAGTACACCTAAAATGGAGTAAATTATGGGGTAATTTTCATTTTTAGTTGAACTAATCCTTTAAAAAGATTTTGAACCACCACGAATAACATACATATAAAACAGAAGAAAGTAATAATATTAATGTAAATAAAAATGAGAAGCAAACAAATGGGCATTTTGCTACACCACAGAAGTTCTTCCGCCATCTATCATTATTCAAATAATTCAGAGTATATTTCAGAGTTTCAGTTTCTCTTTAAACATCACACTCACTGTTTACTGACCGTGCCCATAAGAGCAAATATTGTACTTCAAATAATTGTGCATTCATGTCATGGTTTTAAATATGTGGCCTACTTCCTTAATCCTGGTCTTAATGTTTAACACTATTACAAAAACCACAAACTGAGACAAAAAACAAAGAGTCAAACTGCCCAACTAAAGGAAGCACTGAACACCATAATGGTGATCAAACATTTTCAATAAATCGTCAACATCTAAACCTCTGTTAATTCTCAAAAAGACCTGTAGACATATGACAGAAATAAAGTCAGTCTGGTTTGTAATAAGAGTGTAATAAAATGTCTTGTGTTTCTCTTTTCTTCAATGATTCTGCTTGTTATCATCAGGTGTCTTCAATAATCAAACAATCATAACTCAATTAAGTTAAGTATCTAATTAACTCTAACACTTCGGTGTTACTTTTAACACCATGCTGGTGGTTCCCATATTTACTGCGTGCATTTAAAAAATGCATACGGTCAGGATTTGATCCTAAATTCCATGTATCCTACATCAATAATGAGGAACAAGTCTGGATTTATAAATTCTAAATGTTCTTATGTGTATGTCAACTGAAGAGCATAAGATCTTTTTGCGCTCGTGTAAACCTGTAATTAAAATAATCCAACATTGTTTATTACAATGTTAAGATAAATAGACCATCAGAATATGCATTAATATTGTTATATGCACATATTAGCAACATTTTAAATGCTTTGTGATAATTGCGTCAGATGAAATAATGTTATTTCAATTATGAAAAATCAAGATGGACATAAAACTTATATTTGTTCAACTTAAATTAAATCACTTATTTACATCGAATCAACATTGAAACGATATCAAATCAATACTTCTTTATGTATAGCAGGATCTTAAATCTTAAATAAATAGAATAAATCTAATCTTGCTTTATTTCCACGCCAGTGAAATTTTCCATGCACGTCCGCTTTGATTTATTAAATATTCAGAAAAACAAATCAACTCTGAACATCCCAAAACAAGCTACAAAAACCACACCAAAAACAACAGAAAAAGACCATTCAGCTGCATAATTTATTCATGCTGCAATGCATGCTGGGAGTCTATGATGGGTTCTGTTCTCTGCTGGCACCCAGCATGCATTGTGGCACAAGATTTTTGTTGATTGCCACCATTGCTGGGATTCATGCGCTAATTATTGATGTCTGTGTGTCCTAATAATGCATCAGCTCAATATGGTTTATGGTTAAGTTCATTCATAAAAACTAGTTATTGTAATGCACTGCTCCATGTTGTAGAATCATAAGGCTTCTATAAAAAGTAATAAAAAATTAACAACACCTCATTATATGTTCAAAGATAAGGCCCTGGATGAGTAAAGAATCAGAGCCACCCAAGGGCCGTCATTCCACGCTGCATGTGGGCCGGATTTGGGCCGAAACAATTTGCTATGTGGCAAGTTACACTTTTGAGTCAAAAAGTTCAAAACAAAGTTTTAAATGATTAAACTCTCTCTGTCTCTCTGGTTTCTTTTTCCCTCTTAATGTCTTCACCTGACCCGTGTTTGATTATTTTTTTCTGTTTACCTGCCAGGCACAGTGCCAGAGTTTCACTAAAGCTGCCATGGAAGTCTCATGCATATCTGTTTGAACACTGTTTTTGGACACAACAGGACTCCCAACTTTCACTCATTCAGCGCGAGACTCACGCAATTAACACTTTTCATTGTCTTATACGCCACACATCCATTTTCACGGCGTGAGAGAAAAATCGTGGAGCAAAGAGGACACTGACACCGACAGACTAGACAGAGCAGGTTACTGATATGAAACTAATTCTCAGCTCTCAGGTTCTGTCAATTTTATCACGAAATTCAGACAATACCGTTTTGGCGCTTGTAAATGTGATGTGACAGATCGCTGTAGTGCCTCAGTTCAAGTAAACCAATCATCTGTTACTTTATATTTAAAAATACAGTACAACTTACCGAAAGGTATGCCTCATAAATAATATGATCAATCAGTGTTTTTCAACCCCGGAGAGAGGTAAATAAATCAGCAGGAGGACAATTATGGCACAGACCGTTACATTTACCTCGAGCCATTTAATGACCATAGTTGACTAGAAAAAAATTAGCTATAGAGAGAAGTATTTTGCTAAATATGTGCACTATATTACATATTTATTATATTTTTACTTGTGTCATTAAATAATTGTTATTATAATGAAAACTGCATTATATTTAATTTAATTTGTTATTTTTAACCTTTAATAATACCAGCTGATAGGCCTCTCTGTATGTTTACAGTATTAGGCTATGTGAGATATATTTGTTCTTGAGAAAAATGTACATGTAGGCTGTCTACCTAATATTTATCCAAATGAGTCAATATTGAATCAAGATTGAAATCAAATCCCAAGAACTGAATTTGAAATTGTGAAAATTGTGTTAAGCAATAACAATAACAGTAGCCTATCAGTCATGTACCATGTAAACATTGTAACATGTTGTCACTAAACTTAATACAATTCTGTTTAGTTACCAAATGTTTTGACAATCACAATTACACCTATTGTGATGCAAGTTGTTTTTTTACATAGTAAAATGGTATATTACGATTTGAAGTTATCAAACACATTGTGTTGCATAAAAGTGAATCTCAATTGACAGCGCTACTCTTCAGCACAATAGTAACCACAACATTCAATAACAGAAACTGCTCTAAATGTTCAACAAAACTGAATATTAAACATTAACCAACATCTTTCCCTTTACTGAAAAACACATTAAATAACACTCAATCCCTAAATATACACACCTAATGCATTCCTTTGCAAAGCATGCTGGGAACTACAGATCCACAGGGCTGCGTTTCTCAAGAGCATCTTGAGCCTAAGTAGCAATTTAGTTTGACTAATGAAATGAAGTTAAAAATATTTTGTGAATTAATTTGACCTAAACCAACTAAATTGTGTTGACCTACACTGTAAAAAACAAAATCTTTTTTTTTTTTTAAACGGTCAATGACTGTCAGCTACGGCTGCCAAACACAAAACCGTAAAATAAAGTAAAATATCCTAATTTAAATTAAGTAACTTTAACAAAAATTGTCCTTAAATGTTTTACAGAAACATACTGTTATTTTACAGCTATTTCCTGAATTATTACAATCAAACACAAAACCCATAAAAGAACGGTCAAATGACTGTCATCAATGGCTGCCATACAAAAACTGTAAAATTAATGTAAAATATCCTAATTTAAAGAAAGTGCAAAAGACTTCTGCAGAAATCGTCATTAAACTTTTTAATAGAAATAGTTATTTCACATATATTTCCTGAATTGTTACTAACAAACACATTCACTGTAAAAAGTTAACCTCTTACAGTGTTTTCTGTGACTACGTCACTGCATCAGCAACTACACACACAGCAAAATCCCCAGTGTTAAATTAACACTCCTCAGTGTTTATATGTGTCCACACTACAGGGTGTTAAAAATTAACACTGAAGCAGTGTTGAAGTTAATGAGTTAATTAAGTTAACACTGAAGCAGTGTTGAAGTTAATGAGATAATTAAGTGATTAATTAAGTGATGATTGAGCATTAGTGGTGACACCTGATGATAACAAGCAGACTCACTGAAGGAAAGAGAAAAAACAATAACAGAAAAAAGAGAAACACAAAAACTACAACTGACTTCGAGTCATTACACATTGTTGCACTTATTATTACCAGTTTGACTTTATTTCTGTCATACATCGACAAAAGTTCTTGAGATTCAACAGAAGTTTAGACGGTAATATTTTATGGAAATTTTCTTTTCAAGTTACCATTTTGGTGGTCAGTGTTTGCTTTAGTTGGGCTCTTGACACTTTTCATTTTTTAATATTAGTTTTTCTCTGGTTGCTACAACTCTGTGTTTATAAAGCACGTTTGTTACTGCAAGAGAAAACATGACCTGCTCACAATATGTTTTGATGATAAAAACATTATCATGTAGTATCCTGATTCACTGATGTAATTCAGAGTCTAAATCTTTGACTATATTCTTGATGTCTTGTTTTAGTATTGATGATTGTAGCTCTGAGATTCTACAGTTTGAGATCCAACAGCAATATGAAAATGTTTGAAAATACTTTGAGCAAAGAAGTTATTGTGTTTAAACACACAGACATCAAGAATCAGCATATGAATCTCAACAATGGTGACAATAAACAAACTAGTGATAAACAGATCAACTCTGAACATCACAAAACAAGCTACTAAAGTCAGAACAAAACAATAGCAAAATAAAAGCCAACCGAAAAAACAATGAAAATTACAGGACAATTCAGCTGCATAATTTATTCATGCTGCAATGCATGATGTCAGCCATTGATGCGTTCTGATTGGTGGCCCCCATCATGCACTGCAACATTAAGCATTTGTTTGATTGTCACCATTGTTGAGATTCATATGTAGATTCTTGATGTCTGTGTGTGATTTTAAATCCTTCATTTCTTTAAAACATTGCTGGAAGTAAGTATTGTAGTTAAAATTTAATAAATAATTAGATAATCAGCTTATAATGCTGGGTGACATTATTGAATCAGGTCACTAGTAATTTCATCATTGAAACATAACCAGGGCTGAATTTCCAAAAGCATCTTAAACTTAACTTGATTCCAGACCAACTGCAACAAATGGTCTATACGATCAAATTAGGCTTGCGATGTTGTCAGGAAACACATCCCAAATCATAGTTTCTCTTGCCACAACACATATGCTCTATAAGCACAGAGTTGGAACAGCCAGAGAAATACTAATGTTAGAAAGTAAAGGGTCAAGAGCCCAACTAAAGCAACCACTGGTCACCATAATGGTGACATGAAACGAAACATTCCATAAAACATTACCATCTAAACTTCTGTTAAATCTAAATAAGTGTGTAGATGTATG